>NC_091289.1:88892407-89198836 GCF_032444005.1 Ranitomeya imitator
GACCCTCCCGGGTCTTAATCTCAGGTCGCACTAAGTCCAGGTTTTGATAGGAAATAATAGAAAGAACGATATCCCTGTGGTATCCAGGGGCAGATAGAGCTTTCTAATGCGTGTAGCCTACTGAGAGATCCGTCTCTAAGTGCCACCTTGAAGAGAATTACCAGTAGTGCGGCAGCGCCAGGCTGATAATGTGGTGATGAATACGGTCCACGGGGCAAACCAATTATGGATTTATCCTTAAGAATAAATAATGAAGGTGCATCTATTTCTTGAAGATCATAGGACCATAAACACAGTCTACAGAAGGATCCGTATATGGGAATAGTCTTGATTGTAAAAGGCAGCGGCGCTTCTACGTCTAGCTGGCGTTTAAATGAAAGACACGGCCGAATGGAAGATCCGTTATGGGGTAAAGCCTTAGTGGGGAGGAACAGCGGCGCTATTGCGTCTTGCTGGTGCAAAAGGCATGAAACCCTGGGAGGAGAGAGCAGCGCTCATACGTCCTGTGTGTTGGCCTACACACAGGACGTATGAGCGCTGCTCTCTCCTCCCAGGGTTTCATGCCTTTTGCACCAGCAAGACGCAATAGCGCCGCTGTTCCTCCCCACTAAGGCTTTACCCCATAACGGATCTTCCATTCGGCCGTGTCTTTCATTTAAACGCCAGCTAGACGTAGAAGCGCCGCTGCCTTTTACAATCAAGACTATTCCCATATACGGATCCTTCTGTAGACTGTGTTTATGGTCCTATGATCTTCAAGAAATAGATGCACCTTCATTATTTATTCTTAAGGATAAATCCATAATTGGTTTGCCCCGTGGACCGTATTCATCACCACATTATCAGCCTGGCGCTGCCGCACTACTGGTAATTCTCTTCAAGGTGGCACTTAGAGACGGATCTCTCAGTAGGCTACACGCATTAGAAAGCTCTATCTGCCCCTGGATACCACAGGGATATCGTTCTTTCTATTATTTCCTATCAAAACCTGGACTTAGTGCGACCTGAGATTAAGACCCGGGAGGGTCGAAACGTCACCATACTGAGTCGCATACACAATTTTGTAACAATTGCCTTATGTTTTGATCCAATGTTATTGATTTCACCTTTTGAATAAATTAGCAAATTTGAAAAAGAATACATTTCTGTCCAAAGATATTCCACATAGGGAGTGCGGTGGATTACACACCATTTTATTCTTACAAATAAAACAGAGAGAGCGCTAACATGGACTAAATCAACCTTTTATAAATATGCTAACAAGCCAACTGGCGTGCTGGCACGTAGGCTCAGATGTAAAGAACTCCTAAATAATGTTACCGCTATCAAAGACTCCAAGGGTCGAGTCTCGGCCCACCCAGATGTTGTATATGACACGTTTCAGGACTATTACCAGAAATTGTACTCTTCCCCGCAACTTTCCTCGCCGCAACTCCTATCATCTTTCCTGGACGAATTGAAAATGCCTAAAATCCCCAATTCTGCCGTAGACCAACTCCAAGCACCTATAGCTGTAGACGAAATATCTGCAATAATTAAAAATCTCAAAAAAATAAGGCCCCCGGACCTGACGGCCTCATGCGCTTTACTGCAAGAAGTTTGCAAATATCCTCACCCCCCACATTAAAAACTATTGCAATGCTCTACTAAATGGCTCCCATATGCCCCCTGAGTTCTATGTTGCCCCAAAACCAAAGAGAGACCACCTCCTTCCTAAAAACTATAGGCCTATATCGTTACTAAATGTCGACCTTAAAATTTTTACGTCTATTATTACTACCAGACTCAACAGAATTTTACCCGCCCTCATCCACCACGACCAAGTGGGGTTCATACCTAAAAGAGAAGGCCCTGACAATATCAGAAGGAATTTAACTATTATACACTCGACAAATTATCGCAAGCAATCACTGCTATTATTAGCTTTAGACATAGAGAAAGCTTTTGATTCGGTCTCGTGGCCCTACCTATTCGAAGTTTTATCTAGATTTGGCATCCCCCACAACCTTATTTCGTGCCTACAATTACTATATGATAGACCTACAGCTTATCTGAAGCTCCCATCCACCCGACCTACCCCTATCATCATACAAAGAGGGACGAGACAGGGCTGCCCACTTTCACCAGTCCTATTTGCCATGGCCATGGAGCCACTGGCTGAAGCCATACGACTTAACCCGGACATACTCGGACCTGTAGGATTTGGCGCGCAATATAAAGCTAGCTTATTTACAGATGATCTGTTGCTGACTCTATCTAGCCCACTCACTACTCTCCCAAATCTGTTCTCGGTCCTCCGTAAGTTTGAGTCGGTCTCGGGCCTCAAAATTAATGTCGACAAATCCGAAGCTTTGTTTCTTAATACTCCAAAAGACATGCAAACAAATATAGTCTCCCAGTTTAAATTTACACAGAATGAACATTTCATAACCTATTTTGGAGTCAACCTTACCTCCCATAGATCGACTCTATATAAGTGGAACTACCTCCCATTAATAAATAGCCTTCGAGCCGACCTAACTAGATGGTCCACCATGACGTTATCTTGATTGGGCAGACTGCATGCAATTAAGATGGTATCCCTGCCCAGATTCCTATACCTGTTTCGCTCCCTCCCCATTCCGTTATCCCATAGGACCTTTCATAAAATCCACTATATGATTTCAAAATTTATTTGTCAGGGAAAAAAAAACAGAATTCGACAAAAAACTATGTTCATACACAAAAAGTTAGGGGGGCTCTCCTTACCCAATTTTACAGTATACTACAAATCTGCTCAATTAGCTCAATTAACTAATGCCTGTGCTGCCAACCATACACCCAGATGGGTTAGCCTGGAATCATCACTTCTGCACCCATTTTCCTTACCCAACCTTATGTGGTCCATACAAAAACTCCCGAAAGGCTTGCACATTACAGCGCCATTCACGGCACACTCCCTGATCCTCTGGAGGAAGGAGAGGTTCAAGTTTGACCTCCAGTCCAAATCCTCCCTATTGACCCCCCTCTTCTGTAACCCCATGTTCGCGCCTGGACTCGATCCCCGCCCATATACCTGGTGGGACAGCTAATGGAATAACCACCCTAAAACAGCTCTGTTCACCCTTCAATATAATTTTAACCAGACAGGAATTCCTCCAATTTTTTCCTTTTTGAGGACCAGTTTTTCTTTCAAATCAAAGGTACCGCTATGGGGTCGAATGTGGCACCCCCATATGCAAATATATTTATGGACTATTTTGAAAAATCATTTGTGTACCCTCATTCTCTTTTTTCAGCACATATTATTTACTGGAGACGTTTTATTGATGATATTTTCTTTGTTTGGACTGGTACCAGTGAGGATCTCCTCCTCTTCCATAACGACCTTAATTCATCTATATCTGGTTTGTCATTTACCATTCATTCTGATCAGCACTCAGTTAATTTTCTGGATACAACTATTACCATTATGCCTGATGGCACGTTAGAGTCTGATTTATATGTTAAGACTACAGATCGAAACAGTTTGCTTTTATATACCAGTAGTCATCCCTCTCATATTAAAAAGGCTCTACCGAAATCCCAACTTGATCGGATCAATAGAATTGTCTCGGATCCGGAAACTCGATTTAGACGTCATAGGGAGATGGACAACAAATTTAAAAGAATTTTGGAACACAGTCTGAGTTTAGACGTCCCAAATTACAGTGGCAGGCCTTTGTCAATACTTTTCATCCTTTTAATTCTCAGATCAACCGTTGTATTTTGCAATATTGGAATGTTCTACAGAGGGCATATTTCTCAAACCGATTATTTGTCACAAAAGAACACAGAACCTTAGGAATCATCTGGTACGGGCTGATGTGGGCTCTTCTAGAGAACTAAAACAACAATTTCTCTCTACTCCACGAAATGGTACCTTCCCGTGCTTAAGTTGTCTCCAATGCTCTAATATTACCAAGGGTGATTCCTTTACACACCCAAGATCAGGAAGGAGATTTCCAATACAAGGTCATTATACCTGTGACTCTACATATGTCGTTTATCTCATTAAGTGCCCTTGCGGTCTCGGATATGTTGGTGAGACTACCCAACATATCCGAGACCGCATTTCCCAACATAAATCCACAATACGCTGTGGTCGTACCCTACTCCCTATTCCTGCCCACTTCTTGGAATGTAAACATCAGGTTTCCCAGTTGAGGTATCAAATCATTGATCATGTGCCCATTATGAGAAGGGGAGGAGATCGTATTAAAAAATTAAAGGAACGTGAGTCGTTTTGGATATACTCCCTGCAGACCTTATCCCCTTTGGGTCTGAATGGGGAATATGAGTTTTCATATTGATTTATCTTTTTCTGATTATCTTTTTCATTTATTAGGGTACTACATTTATATCTTACGGTCTCCTTTTCAGGTTGCTGCTCCTTTATTATTATTATTATTATTATTATTATTATTATTATTATTTATTATTATAGCGCCATTTATTCCATGGCGCTTTACATGTGAGGAGGGGTATACATAATAAAACAAGTACAATAATCTTGAAAAATACAAGTCACAACTGGTACAGGAGGAGAGAGGACCCTGCCCGCGAGGGCTCACAATCTACAAGGGATGGGTGAGGATACAGTAGGTGAGGGTAGAGCTGGCCGTGCAGCGGTTTGGTCAATCGGTGGTTACTGCAGGTTGTAGGCTTGTCGGAAGAGGTGGGTCTTCAGGTTCTTTTTGAAGGTTTCGATGGTAGGCGAGAGTCTGATATGTTGTGGTAGAGCATTCCAGAGTAGGGGGGATGCACGAGAGAAATCTTGTATGCGATTGTGGGAAGAGGAGATAATAGGGGAGTAGAGAAGGAGATCTTGTGAGGATCGGAGGTTGCGTGCAGGAAAGTACCGGGAGACGAGGTCACAGATGTATGGAGGAGACAGGTTGTGGATGGCTTTATATGTCATGGTTAGGCTTTTGTACTGGAGTCTCTGGGTGATGGGGAGCCAGTGCAGGGATTGACAGAGGGGAGAGGCCGGGGAATAGCGGGGGGACAGGTGGATTAGTCGGGCAGCAGATTTTAGAATAGATTGGAGGGGTGCAAGAGTGTTAGAGGGGAGGCCACAGAGCAGGAGGTTACAGTAGTCAAGGCGAGAGATGATGAGGGCATGGACTAGGGTTTTTGCAGATTCTTGGTTTAGGAATGTGCGGATCCGTGAAATATTTTTGAGTTGGAGGCGGCAGGAAGTGGAAAGGGTTTGGATATGTGGTTTAAAGGAGAGATCAGTGTCAAGGATTACCCCAAGACAGCGGGCTTGTGGGACTGGGGAGAGTGGGCAGCCGTTTACTGTAATGGATAGGTTCGTTGGGGAGATCGCGTGAGATGGGGGAAAGATGATGAATTCTGTTTTGTCCATGTTAAGTTTTAGAAATCTAGTGGAGAAGAAGGATGAAATAGCAGACAGACATTGAGGGATTCTGGTTAGTAGGGAGGTGATATCTGGTCCAGAGATGTAGATCTGTGTGTCGTCAGCATAGAGATGATACTGAAAGCCGTGAGATTCTATGAGCTGTCCCAGGCCAAAGGTGTAGATGGAGAAGAGCAGGGGTCCTAGAACTGAACCTTGCGGGACTCCGACAGATAGGGGGCGAGGTGAGGAGGTGGTGTGTGAGTGGGAGACGCTGAATGTACGGTCAGTTAGGTATGATGAGATCCAGGATAGGGCCAATTCTGTGATGCCAAGGGATGAGAGGGTCTGCAGCAGCAGGGAATGGTCCACTGTGTCAAAGGCAGAGGACAGGTCCAGGAGGAGGAGGACAGAGTAGTGTCGCTTGCTCTTGGCGGTTAATAGGTCATTGGTGACCTTAGTTAGGGCAGTTTCAGTGGAGTGGTGTGACCGGAAGCCTGATTGAAAGCGGTCGAAGAAGGAGCAGGAAGATAGATGGGAGGACAGTTCAATATGGACATGTTGTTCCAGTAGTTTTGAGGCAAAGGGGAGAAGTGATATAGGGCGATAGCTAGATACAGAGGATGGGTCAAGAGAGGGCTTTTTGAGGATAGGTGTGATTGTGGCATGTTTAAAGCTTGAGGGGAAAATGCCAGTTGTTAGTGATAGGTTAAAGAGATGGGTTAGGGTTGGGATGAAGACTGTGGTGAGGTTTGGGATGAAGTGGGATGGGAGTGGGTCAAGTGCACAGGTGGTGAGATGCGATCTTGAGAGTAGAGTGGAGAGTCCGTCTTCTGTAATGGTGGAGAAGTTGGTTTTGGAGGTGGAGGGCTGGGTAGTTGGGAGGAAGGGTTCTGGGGGTTGTTTACTAAAATTGTCTCTGATGTTCTCAATTTTCTGCTTGAAAAATGAGGCGAAGTCTTCAGCTGAGATGAGTGGGGAGGGAGGAGGTGCTGGGGGACGGAGGAGAGAGTTGAAGGTGTTGAATAACTGTTTGGGGTTGTGAGACAGGGAGGATATGAGAGATGAGAAGTAGGTTTGTTTTGCTGTGGCGAGCATGGTTTTGAAAGCAGTGAGGGACTGTTTGAATGCGATGAAGTGCTCGATGGAGTGGGATCTTTTCCATCTGCGCTCAGCAGCTCTGGAAGCTCGCCTCAGTTCTTTTGTCATGCTGGTGTGCCAGGGTTGTCTGTTGATTTTGCGAGCTTTGGTATGTGTGAGAGGGGCAAGAGATTCCAAAGCTGCAGCTATTGTGGTGTTATATAGAGCGGCAGCATCATCCGCATTGTGTAGGGAGCTTATGTCTGTGAGAGGGAGGAGGGATTCAGAGAGTGAGTGAAGATCAAGGTGTTTAAGATTTCTGCGAGGGTGTGAGAGTTTGTGGGGTGGGGGTTGTAGACAAGGAGTGGAAAGGGAAGAGAATGTAAGTAGGTTGTGGTCAGAAAGAGGAAGAGGTGAGTTTGAGAGTTTAGATAGGGAGCAGAGGCGGGTGAGAATGAGGTCCAGTGTGTGACCATCTTTGTGGGTGGCTGTAGAAGACCATTGAGTGAGGCCAAAGGAGGAAGTGAGAGATAGAAGTTTAGTGGCAGCTGAGAGGGAAGTGTCAATGGGGATGTTGAAGTCGCCCATGATGATAGTGGGGATGTCGGCGGCGAGGAAGTGGAGTAGCCAGGTGGTGAAGTGGTCGAAGAAGGTGGTGGCTGGCCCTGGGGGACGGTAGATGACAGCCAGTTGGAGGTTGGAGGGGGAGTAGATGCGCACAGAGTGCACCTCAAAGGAAGGGAGGATAACAGAGGGTGGCAGTGGGATTGGGGTGAAGGAGCAGTTATCTGACAGGAGAAAACCAACTCCTCCGCCATGCTTGCTGCTGGGGCGGGGTGAGTGAGAAAGGTGGAAGCCACCGTAAGAGAGTGCCGCAGGGGAGGCTGTGTCAGAAGGGGTGAGCCAGGTTTCAGTGATGCCGAGGAAGGAGAGTTTGTTATTGATAAAGAGGTCATGGATAAATGGAAGTTTATTGCAGACAGAGCGTGCGTTCCATAGTGCTCCAGATAGGGAAATTGGGGGAGTGTGGGCAGGATGAATGGGTATGAGGTTACTGTGGTTGCGAGGACGTGTAGAGGATCGTGGCAGGGGATTAGAAATGAGTGTGGGGATGTGATGAGGAGGGCCAGGATTTGGGGATATGTCGCCAGCAATGAGGAGCAGCAGACAGAGCGTTAGAAGGTGTGAGCTGGATAGGTCATGATGTGGCCGTGTGTGCCTGGCGAGGAAGGATTGTATGTGGAGGAATAGTTCTGTGGAGGAGGTGAGATGACTGGGGAGGATGGAGGGAGAAATGACTAGTTCTTTACTGGGTGGAGGGACTACAGGAGATAGGAAGAAATAGAGTAGTATGGGGGTGAATGTGAAAAGAAACCGAAACATTATAGTGGTTTTCTATTCCTTTACCTTCCAGTCAATTCCAGTCCAATTCTAGTCTAATTCATAGCAATTTAAAAATGCAATTTCTAAGATGGTCAGACACGTCTGGTCAGACTCATGGCTATGAATTTATGGGCACCTAAGGGCTCACAGCTGAGAGGGAGGATGTGGGCGTGTGTGTCCAGAGCACATGTTCACAGTTAAGCCAGGTTATAAAGAGGGGGTGGGGTAGATGGCCACTCAGGTATGCAAGCAAGAAGCAAGGGAAGTGAAATACGAATGGATAGAAAACAATGGGTAAGCAAAGCATACCAGGTGGGAATTATATGCAGTTCACATAAACACACATTGCAGGAAAGGCAGAGTAGATGGACAGCAGCATACCAGGTGGGAATTATATGCAGTTCACATAAACACACATTGCAGGAAAGGCAGAGTAGATGGACAGCAGCATACCAGGTGGGAATTATATGCAGTTCACATAAACACACATTGCAGGAAAGGCAGAGTAGATGGACAGCAGCATACCAGGTGGGAATTATATGCAGTTCACATAAACACACATTGCAGGAAAGGCAGAGTAGATGGACAGCAGCATACCAGGTGGGAATTATATGCAGTTCACATAAACACACATTGCAGGAAAGGCAGAGTAGATGGACAGCAGCATACCAGGTGGGAATTATATGCAGTTCACATAAACACACATTGCAGGAAAGGCAGAGTAGATGGACAGCAGCATACCAGGTGGGAATTATATGCAGTTCACATAAACACACATTGCAGGAAAGGCAGAGTAGATGGACAGCAGCATACCAGGTGGGAATTATATGCAGTTCACATAAACACACATTGCAGGAAAGGCAGAGTAGATGGACAGCAGCATACCAGGTGGGAATTATATGCAGTTCACATAAACACACATTGCAGGAAAGGCAGAGTAGATGGACAGCAGCATACCAGGTGGGAATTATATGCAGTTCACATAAACACACATTGCAGGAAAGGCAGAGTAGATGGACAGCAGCATACCTGTGGGTAGACAAAACAGCTTGATTAGAGGATACAGGTGGTGATGAGGATGATGAAAGTACAGCAGTGATGAATGCTCAAATGCCCCATGGAATTCTAGTCTAATTCATAGCAATTAAAAAACTGCAATTTAAAAATGCAATTTCTAAGATGGTCAGACACGTCTGGTCAGACTCATGGCTATGAATTTAAATTTTAGATTCCATTAGTACAAACACATTGTTATATGTCATATGTATTATTATTTGTGTGCTCCTCTCTCTTTCCCCCTTCCCTTTTTCTTCATTTTGTTGCTCTGCATTGGCAGTTTCTTTTTTCTTTTTACCCACTTACCTATTCTTTTCTTTATTTGCAGCATGCAGGAGCAGAGAATCGATAAAACTGGGTCTCTGGATTTCTTTGGACACTTGCACACCTTTACTAGGCCATTTCATCTTTGTGAATCACAGTTTACGCACGCGTGCGTAGGAGTTATGAGAAACAGGGATTTTTTCTTAGGAGCCGGACGCATGCGCACTTTTCATTCATACCCACATCGGACTCACGCGTGCGCACAACTTATTGCGTCCTTAACCTTGTACCCGGAAGTGCTTCGCACCGCACGGTCTTGTTAAAAAGGGCGCACCTAGCCTCCTCACTCTCACTTCGGATCACGGCGAGACCTCGTCCCGGACTCCACTTAGCTCCTGCAGCCTCACAGCTCCGTAAGCTTTTCCGGCAAGTTTGTCCGGTCTGACTATTATTTGCAGGTAGTTTGTTTTACCGCTCAGTTTGTTTTACCGCTCAAATTGTGACCGGTCTGCCATACTCTCTAGCCTATGTGGCAATCATGCTTATATTATTATTACTTTTTATAGTGGGATACCGTTCCTCTTCTTATTGAGCAACTTACATACCAGTAAAGTATATGCCTATAGAGACCTCTCTTACATGTATGTGCGTGGTGTGTAACCTCAGAGTGGTTTTCCTTACCTGGGTGTTGGTCTCTTACTCCTTTTGGGTTGTAGCCATGAATGGCTTCCTTTGGTGTTATTTTACATCGTTTTCACATATTCTCTTTGACCTGGATGGTCCATCTTTTTTCTTCCTCTCCTTTTTTACTTTTTTACCTTTTTTTCTTTTTTCCCCTTCTTTGTTTACCATATCAGCAGTTATAATGTATTTTTCTTTTTTGTATGTTATAGAAATACAGACTTAACTTGAGAAAGGCATATAGCCGAAATGTTGTATAAATTGTCTGTGAAACAAAATCATCATGTCTACATTTTCAATAGCATCATATGAAGTTTGCTGATTATGGAAAATCATTGTTTTCAAATTAAAGAATTATATGAACTTTATTTCTGAGTGCCGGAGTTCATCGTTATAGGAATTCCTCCAAAAATATAATCCGCTCGCTAGGGAAACCCTACGTATTTGCCAGGTATTCCACTTTGCAGAACGGATCCTTCAACACAAGATCCCATTTCATGTGACTAGTTTCGAACAGGGATGTCTAGATGACTCATTGGGTAGGGGAACTATCTCTCTGCTGTACTTGTCTTTAAACATTGCGCACGGAGTTGACAAATTAAAATACATGAAGCAGTGGGAAGAAGACCTGGGTATTCAACTATCTTTAGAAAGTTGGAGGCGATGTCGTGACACAGTCTCCAGGGGTAGCCATCAAACTTCCCTAGCGGAGACATCCATTAAACTTCTTCATAGAGTGTACCAAGTCCCAAGTAAACTCCACGCCATATACCCAAACGTAATGGATAAATGCTTTAGAGGATGTAACACAGTGGGAGACATGAAGCATATTTGGTGGGAGTGTCCGGTTGCCTCGGCTTTGTGGCGGGAGGTTGGGTTGATAACTGAACAAATGTTTGGCAAAACAATGCAACTTGACCCGGCTACCTTCCTCCTGGGAGCCAAATACCCAGGCTTCTCTAATAGATTCCACAGGTTGATAGGCCAGCTGTGCATGGCCACTAAGCTTCATATGGCTACCAACTGGAAGTCACCCTCCCTCTCTATGCAATCGGTCAGAGACAAGATGGATACAATTCTTCTATATGAGCGTATATAGTACATGCAACAAGAGATGACTTGTGGGATACTTTTTACCAAGTTTGGAAGCCATGGATGGATCTTAACACAAACTTGAACCTCGATCAGACCTTGACTCTATCTTTTTGAGACTCCAATAAAACAATAACCTGAGAAAGACTCTGATAACTAAAGGACTGGGATTGTGTCTGCTGGGGAGCGGGGAGGGGGAGGCCTATAAAACAGAACAAAATACCACCTCGTCCTGTGACTATACTGTAATTTATTATAAAGCATAATATAGAATCTCATTTCCCACCCCACTTTTCCTCTTGTATGTTTCCCCATGTACTTGTCTTGTCATAATTGGACTGCTGAAGTTATGTTTATATATGTATACTTCCTTTTTTTTGGTTCCTAGAAAAGTTTATCGAACTCCCTTGTGCGGGAGCCTGTTGTAAAATTACTATGTTAATGAAAATAAAATTCATTGAAACTAAAAGTGCATAGAGCCTACTTTTTTATTTTAGGCCTACTAAGTCTTTCTGCGGTCCCTCCTTCCAATTGTCCTCCACTAACCACACCAATGCTGACCGTGTACCCATGTAACCTTTTTTAAACCTGCATCGAGCCAACTTTGTGGTGTAAGGCATACTAGCAGTGTCTGTCTGCGCCACTGTCTGCGCCTCTTAAAAAAAAAATGACCTGCAATTGTCAGGTTTTCAGCCTATCGGAATTTTAAAACTGCAGTGGGGCTACTAGTTTGGTTGGGGCCTACCAACAGTGTCTGCCGCTCCAAGGTGTTCTCCAGTTTGCCTTTCCTGACCTTCTATCTTCAGGCTCTTGTTAAATAGTTGTTAAATGGAACAAATGCAGTGGGGCTCCAAGTTTGGTTGGGGCCTACTAACAGTGTCTGCCGCTCCAAAGTGTTCTCCTGGTTGCCTTTCCTGAGCTTCTATCTTCAGGCTCTTGTTAAATAGTTGTTAAATGGAACAAATGCAGTGGGGCTACTAGTTTGGGTGGGGCCTACTAACGGTGTCTGCCTCTCCTTGCTGTTCTCCTGTTTTCCTGTCCTGAACTTCCATTTTCAGGCTTTCGTTAAGTAGTTGTTAATATTACACTGCATTTGGCCTACTAGTTGGGTTGGGGCCTACTAACGGTGTCTGCCGCTCCTTGCTGTTCTCCTCCACTGAACAAAGCAGTGCCGCCTGTTTACTACTGTTACCAATTTTGAACTGCATTTAGACTACTTACTGATTTGGGCCTACTCACTGTGTCAGCCTCTCATTACAGTTGTCCTGCACTGAACAAAGCAATGCCGCCTGGTTAGTCCTGTTACCAATTTTGAAATGCATTTAGTCCACTTTATTATTTGGGCCTATATCTGTGTTTCCTCCTCATCTTGAGCATTGCCCAGCCAGTGCTAGATGACTCTGCTGGTACATTGACCCAGACCGCTACATTCCCCTTGCAAGCTACACAGCCAGATTCTGACCCTGCTGAAAGTGAGGTTCCCCTTCGCGCATACTATACCACCTTACACAGGGACAAAGAGGAAGGTGCAGATCAAAGTGCAGGTTCCTTCATCAGGTGTGGGGGAAATACTCGTTGGCGACGTCACTGGCACAGGGCCCCTCATAGTACGCAAAAGTGTCGCTGCCGGTGGGAGGCGCCCCCGCCGTGCAAACACACCGCCGTACTTTGAGGGGCCCTGTGCCAGAGCCAATGCGAATGAGTGGGCCCCCCCTGCTTGCTCAGGATCACAGCACTTGCAAATTTGAAATACTTACCTCTCCCTGCTCCACTGCCGTGACGTGGTCCACATTTCTTGGGCCCACTAAATACTTGACCCAGCCATACCCCCAACAACTTTAGCCAAATGACCCCCAATGTCCAATGCCTAACTATTATTATAAGGTAAATTAAGATTGACAAGCTTCAATACCAAGAATGGATGTTTTTGCCATTAAAATGGGCACTGTAGGTGTTTTCCTGGCCTCCATTCACTGCCGACTATGCTTCCCCATTGACTTGCATTGGATTTCGTGTTTCGGTCGATCCCCGACTTTTCGCGATAATCGGCCGATTTCACTCGACTCGACTTTTGAGATACCCGAGTCGCGAAACCCGACTCGACCCTAAAAAACTAAAAGTCGCTCAACCCTAATAAACACTCCATCTCGTAATAGAGGTTTAGATTGGAATTGGCTAATTTGGAAAGGAGTAGATGGTTGAAATCTTGCCTGTGTGCATACATTATCTACTGCTGACCATATATTTACATTTACATCTTTACATTGTTTGTAATTATTTTTCGTTAAAACGCAACATTGGTAAAGTCCTGAATCCCTAGGAGATGGATTATCAACAGAAAAAATAAAATTCTTATTCAACCATCTCACATTACCGGATTGACCTCTGTGTATAACATTTGTTGGACCATTGAAAAAACTTCCCAAAAATAATCTATCTTTGGTCCATGTTAACAGAGATTCCGAAGGTAACTCTAACCTTGTGTTGCATTTTAAAGACAAAGGAGACATATTTTCTTGACTATGTACTACTTGTGGGCAGAGGCGTAGCTAGAGCTTTTGCCGCCCGGGGCTGTTCCCGAGTTTGGCGCCCCCCCCCCCCCTCCCCTGGCTCAATACACACAAAGGTTACCAAAAATGGTTTTCCTGTTTTGTAGAACTTAAACTGGGCCTAATGGTGTCACCCCCACATGCCAAACCTGTGACTTAATACCACCACACCGTGACCAGACCACATAGTGACCGAATAATACTACATACAAGGGACAAATACCACAACACCATTTCCAGACCACATATTACCACCACATAGTGACTGAATACTACAATACTGATCAGTAATAAAAAAAAAAAAAAACACAATACTATCACCATAAGTGCCAGTATTCACAGGAGATCTGTACTTAGTATGCAGTGTCTGTGTAGAGGTAATACAGAGATCACTGGTGACATTGTACACAGGACCGCTGTATATAGTATACAGTGTATAGTGTCAGTGTATAGGTAACAATGACTCACCAGTGACGTCTCTAGGTGAAGTCCTTCATCTTTCATCCAGCACAGACAGCCATCATTCCTTCCAGCCAGGACTCGTTTCTGCAGGAAATAACACAGTTATCTCGAGCTCCGCTTGCAGAACACATTACTTAATTTTTCACAACTTCTACATTACACCACATGAAGACAAAAAGGCGATATAGTGTCACTCTGCACAATAACAGTACCGCCCCCCCATTTAAAACAGTATACTCAAAAAATAAAATAAATACATCACTGCAGTAATAATATCCCTTAATTAGCCCCTATGGTAACACTATTCCCCACCCTGGCCCCGTTTATCTCATTCCTGGCTCCAGCCATATGTTCTCGCATCCTGCCCTCATGAGTATCCATTCTACACCATATGATCTCCCCATCCTGCCCCATATGATCTCCCCATCCTGCCCCACCAGCCTCCATCGTATCCGTCCTGCCCCATGATCTAATCCTGCCCCGTGTCTCCAATCATGCCCCATGTCTCCAATCATGCCCCAAGTCCTGCCCCCAGTGTGTCCAGCAATCTGCCCCAGTGTGTCCAGCATATTACCCCCATGTTGTCCAGCAATCTGCCCCAGTGTGTCCAGCATATTACCCCCATTGTGTCCAGCATATTACCCCCAGTGTGTCCAGCATATTACCCCCAGTGTGTCCAGCAATCTGCCCCATGGTCTCCTGTATTGCCCCAGTGTGTCCAGCATTCTGCCCCATGGTCTCCAGTATTGCCCCAGTGTGTCCAGCATTCTGCCCCATGGTCTTCAGTATTGCCCCAGTGTGTCCAGCAATCTGCCCCATGGTCTCCAGTATTGCCCCGGTGTGTCCAGCATTCTGCCCCATGGTCTCCAGTATTGCCCCAGTGTGTCCAGCATTCTGCCCCATGGTCTCCAGTATTGCCCCAGTGTGTCCAGCAATCTGCCCCATGGTCTCCAGTATTGCCCCAGTGTGTCCAGCAATCTGCCCCATGGTCTCCAGTATTGCCCCGGTGTGTCCAGCAATCTGCCCCATGGTCTCCAGTATTGCCCCAGTGTGTCCAGCAATCTGCCCCATGGTCTCCAGTATTGCCCCGGTGTGTCCAGCAATCTGCCCCATGGTCTCCAGTATTGCCCCGGTGTGTCCAGCAATCTGCCCCATGGTCTCCAGTATTGCACCGGTGTGTCCAGCAATCTGCCCCATGGTCTCCAGTATTGCCCCGGTGTGTCCAGCAATCTGCCCCATGGTCTCCAGTATTGCCCCGGTGTGTCCAGCAATCTGCCCCATGGTCTCCAGTATTGCCCCGGTGTGTCCAGCAATCTGCCCCATGGTCTCCAGTATTGCCCCGGTGTGTCCAGCAATCTGCCCCATGGTCTCCAGTATTGCCCCAGTGTGTCCAGCAATCTGCCCCATGGTCTCCAGTATTGCCCCGGTGTGTCCAGCAATCTGCCCCATGGTCTCCAGTATTGCCCCAGTGTGTCCAGCAATCTGCCCCATGGTCTCCAGTATTGCCCCGGTGTGTCCAGCAATCTGCCCAATGGTCTCCAGCATTGCCCCCAGAGTCAGACATAAAGAAAAAAAAAAGAAGTAAAATCCTCACCTCTCCCGTTCCTAGCGCAGGTCCGGTGCAGTCAGCGTCTCTCCGGCTCTGCGACGCTCAGGACAGAGAGGCAGAGCGGCGCGCACAGTAGTGACGTCATCGCGCCCTCTGCTCTGAGACGTCGCAGAGTCAGAGGACGCTGTAGCTGCCGGCGCCGCAGGAACCAGGAGAGGTGAGTATAGAGCGGGGGGCGGGGGGAGCCTGGTCGTGGCGGCGGACGGCGCCGCCCGAAGATTTAAAGGGTCGTCTTTTTTTTTTTTTCCTTTCTCCTGCAGCGCCGGCCGCCCCCCGCATTGTGCCGCCCGGGGCGGACCGCCCCCCCCCGCACCCCCCTTCCTACGCCACTGCTTGTGGGGTAACCCTTACTTCTTGAGCTATAATATTTGTTACTGTAAAAATTACAGATACCTTTACTTGAATAGGATTGCCCCATTATGAGAATGCCGTGAAGTGGCGGGGTAGCTCAAAGAATTGATCAATTGTTTGCTAAATGTCTCATATTTGAAATACAATTAGAATTTATTATGTGCATGTGCACTTCAGTTATTGCGTTCTGACCATAAGCAGTGCTGGCTTCTCCCCTTTTTTTTTGCTTTGCATTGGTATGTGGCTGACCACCACTGTTGCCGCGCACGCTGGGTTATGTGCGCCATTCTTTCTGTGTTCACTGTGATTGATAGGCTGCTGTGCACACACACAGCAGCCCTGCCCTGCCTCAAGCTCCAGTTAATTGTGCACCTGTGTCTCAACCTGTCTCACCCTTCAACTTTTTTTGCTGGTTTGGCAGTGTGGAAGCCAGATCTGAAATGTCCGCACTGGACCTGATCGGCCTTTATCCGGGCTTGCCTTTCCTGGCACCAAGGGAGTGATTTTGAAAATGCTCCAGGTACAGTTCGCTTGTAATGTGGTCTTTCTTTTTATACCCTTATACATTCAGGAGGCCATAATGGCACAACGTAAATAAAATACGTAGAATAGGACTGCCCCATTATGAGAATGCCGTGAAGTGGCGGGGTAGCTCAAAGAATTGATCAATTGTTTGCTAAATGTCTCATATTTGAAATACAGTTAGAATTTATTATGTGCATGTGCACTTCAGTTATTGCGTTCTGACCATAAGCAGTGCTGGCTTCTCCCCTTTATTTTTTGCTTTGCATTGGTATGTGGCTGACCACCACTTACCACCACTGTTGCTGCGCACACTGGGTTATGTGCGCCATTCTTTCTGTGTTCACTGTGATTGATAGGCTGCTGTGCACACACACACAGCAGCCCTACCCTGCCTCAGGCTCCAGTTAATTGTGCACCTGTGTCTCAGCCTGTCTCAACCTTCAACTTTGGTGCTGGTTTGGCAGTGTGGAAGCCAGATCTGAAATGTCCGCACTGGACCTGATCAGCCTTTACCTGCGCTTGCCTTTCCTGGCACCAAGGGAGTGATTCTGAAAATGCTCCAGGTACAGTTCGCATGTAATGTGGTCTTTCTTTTTATACTCTTTTGTTGTGAATTCTGTGGCAGAGCTCCCTCCTGTGGTCACAAGTGGTACTTCGGCTGATTCTGTCTGTGAGCTTCCGTTGGTGGAGGAGAGTGGTACTGCGGCTTCTGAGTTTCCTTCCTCAGGTGATATGGTGAAGTCATTAGGTGCTGCTCTATTTAACTCCACCTGGTGCTTTGATCCTGGCCTCCAGTCAATGTTCTAGTATGGGACTTGCTTCCTCCTGGATCGTTCCTGTGGCCTGCTGCTCTGCATAGCTAAGTTTCGCTTGTGTTATTTTTGTTTTCTGTTTTTTCTGTCCAGCTTGCTTATTTGTTTTTTCTTGCTTGCTGGAAGCTCTGGGACGCAGAGGGTGTACCTCCGTGCCGTTAGTCGGTACGGAGGGTCTTTTTGCCCCCTTTTGCGTGGTTGTTTGTAGGGTTTTGTGTTGACCGCAAAGTTACCTTTCCTATCCTCGCTCCGTTCAGAAAGTCGGGCCTCACTTTGCTAAATCTATTTCATCTCTACGTTTGTCTTTTCATCTTAACTCACAGTCATTATATGTGGGGGGCTGCCTTTTCCTTTGGGGTATTTCTCTGAGGCAAGGTAGGCTTATTTTCTATCTTCAGGCTAGCTAGTTTCTCAGGCTGTGCCGAGTTGCATAGGGAGCGTTAGGCGCAATCCACGGCTGCCTTTAGTGTGGTTGGAGAGGATTAGGGATTGCGGTCAGCAGAGTTCCCACGTCTCAGAGCTCGTTCTATGTTTTTGGGTTATTGTCAGGTCACTGTATGTACTCTGACTTCTATGTCCATTGTGGTACTGAATTACCTAATCATAACACTCTTTATACATTCAGGAGGCCATAATGGCACAACGTAAATAAAATACGTAGAATAGGACTGCCCCATTTTGAGAATGCCGTGAAGTGGCGGGGTAGCTCAAAGAATTGATCAATTGTTTGCTAAATGTCTCATATTTGAAATACAGTTAGAATTTATTATGTGCATGTGCACTTCAGTTATTGCGTTCTGACCATAAGCAGTGCTGGCTTCTCCCCTTTTTTTTTGCTTTGCATTGGTACGTGGCTGACCAACACTGTTGCCGCGCATGCTGGGTTATGTGCGCCATTCTTTCTGTGTTCACTGTGATTGATAGGCTGCTGTGCACACACACAGCAGCCCTGCCCTGCCTCAGGCTCCAGTTAATTGTGCACCTGTGTCTCAGCCTGTCTCACCCTTCAACTTTGGTGCTGGTTTGACAGTGTGGAAGCCAGATCTGAAATGTCCGCACTGGACCTGATCGGCCTTTACCTGCGCTTGCCTTTTCTGGCACCAAGGGAGTGATTCTGAAAATGCTCCAGGTACAGTTCGCTTGTAATGTGGTCTTTCTTTTTATACTCTTTATACATTCAGGAGGCCATAATGGCACAACGTAAATAAAATACGTAGAATAGGACTGCCCGATTATGAGAATGCCGTGAAGTGGCAGGGTAGCTCAATTGTTTGCTAAATGTCATATTTGAAATACAGTTAGAATTTATTATGTGCATGTGCACTTCAGTTATTGCGTTCTGACCATAAGCAGTGCTTGCTTCTCCCCCTTTTGCTTTACATTTGCTTGTACTGGTTCTCTAGTTATCTGGAAGTTCCATTTTTTTACCCAATCTTCATCTCCTTCTGTAATAGAAAGTAGTGAAGGATCTAAAGTTTTCCCAAAAAGTTGTGTCTTTAACCAAATATCTGTTTTAGATGTTCCAACTTTCCCTTTTGTGATCATATCATTTGTAATATCACCTGACCACACAGCTTTTTCTTCACCTCTTATCTCTGTACTCCAGTATAACACATCTGTAGGATTACATTCCCATGTGCCTGTCTTATTATTGTGTACATAATCTCCTTGTAACTGTATAAACCCAGTCTTGGGTCCTGTGGTAGCATGTAATATTATGTTAGTGTCATGTATGAAATGTAACTCAATACATCATTTTACACCATAACTAGTGTTGAGCATTCCGATACCACAAGTATCGGGTATCGGCCGATATTCGCGATATCAGAATTCCGATACCGGGTTCCAATACTTTCAGTGTATCGGAAACCGGAATCAGAGATTCCCATCATGCATACTCCCGGGTTTTTATGAATCAGCCAATGAGGAATGATTTGAAGTGTGGGCATATCCTGTTCTGCATGGTGGGCATGTAACTACTGGCATGGCTGCGATTGGCTGCTGAAATGATGTCACGACGCCCTTTAAAAGTCGCCGCCGCCATTTTGCGCTCACTCTGCTGTGAATTCAGTTAGGGACAGGGCGCTGTGTTCTGACTGAGGGCCAGTTTAGAGATTGCGATTTACTTAATTGTGCTTAATCCAGGCTAAATTAGCAACCGCTGTGTGTTAACCTTGCTTTTGCCTTGCAGCGCTGTTCACAGCTGTCTGCAAGGTCTGTGTGTGTGAGTGCAGCTCACTCTGCTGTCTGTCCATAGCCATAGCCGGTTGTGGTCAGCTCAGGGTGCTTCACTGCCTCATAATGCTTAATCTTTTTTTTTTGGCAATTAGTGCAGCCTGCTGCACATTATTTCACATATATCCTATATTAGTGGCTTTCCATCTGTATCCTGCTAGATTGTGGAAAATCACTATATAGGATTAGATAGAGGAGCTTTGTTTGGCCTTGCAGCGCCGTTCGCGGCTGTCTGCACGGTCTGTGTGGGTGCAGCTCACTCTGCTGTCTGTCCATAGCCATAGCCAGTTGTGTTCAGCTCAGAGTGCATCACTGCCTCATACTGCTAAATCCATAGTCCTTTTTTTGCAATTAGTGCAGCCTGCTGCACATTTTTTCAAATATATCCTATATTAGTGGCTTTCCATCTGTATCCTGCTAGATTGTGGAAAATCACTATATAGGATTAGATAGAGGAGCTTTGTTTGGCCTTGCAGCGCCGTTCGCGGCTATCTGCACGGTCTGTGTGCGAGTACTGCACTCACTCTGTAGTGTCTGTTCTACAAAACAAACCTGTTATGACCTGGTGGTTAGGAGCACCCGACCTGATAGTTAAACTCATACAGGACGAGCTCTGGGATGTGGGAGCTCTGCTGACCGCAAGCCCTAATCCTATCGCACACACTAGAAATAGCCGTGGAGCGCTCCTGACGCTCCCTATGCGCCTCGCCACAGCCTAAGAGCTAGCTAGCCCTAGAGAAGAAAATAAAGCCTACCTTGCCTCAGAGAAATTCCCCAAAGGAATAGGCAGCCCCCCACATGTAATGACTGTGAGTAAAGATGAAAGTCACAAACGCAGAAATGAGATAGGTTTCAGCAAAGGGAGGCACAACTTACTAAATAGACAGAGGATAGGAAAGGAATCTTTGCGGTCAGCACAAAAACCTACAAAAGACCATGCAGAGTGTGCAAAAGGGTCCTCCGCACCGACTCACGGTGCGGGGGTGCCACCCTGCATCCCAGAGCTTCCAGCTAGCAAGACAAAATCAAGATAACCAGCTGGACAAAGAAACAAGAACAATAATAACAATCAGGAACTTAGCTTCTGCAGGAGAAGACAGGACACCAGACAGATCCAGGAGTGAACTGAACCAATGCTAAAACATTGACAGCTGGCATGGAGAAACGATCTGAGTGGAGTTAAATAGAGAAGCCAACCAAAGGATAAACCATGTCACCTGTGTAGGGAACCTCAGAAGCAGCAGCTCCACTCACAGCCACCAGAGGGAGCCCACGGACCGAACTCACCGAAGTACCATTCATGACCACAGGAGGGAGCTCGACAACAGAATTCACAACAGTATCCCCCCCCCTTGAGGAGGGGTCACCGAACCCTCACCAGAGCCCCCAGGCCGATCAGGATGAGCCAAATGAAAGGCACGAACCAGATCGGCAGCATGAACATCAGAGGCAAAAACCCAGGAATTATCCTCCTAACCATAACCCTTCCACTTGACCAGGTACTGGAGTTTCCGTCTCGAAACACGAGAATCCAAGATCTTTTCCACCACATACTCCAACTCCCCCTTGACCAACACCGGGGCAGGAGGATCAACGGAGGGAACCAACAACGACCTATGGAACACATTATGGATGGCAAAAGAAGCTGGAAGGTCCAAACGAAATGACACAGGATTAAGAATTTCAGAAATCTTATGTGGCCCAATGAAACGAGGCTTAAACTTAGGAGAGGAAACCTTCATAGGAACATGACGAGATGACAACTAAACCAAATCCTCAACCCGAAGTCGGAGACCAACACAGCGCCGGCGGTTAGCGAAACGTTGAGCCTTCTCCTGGGACAATGTCAAATTGTTCACCACATGAGTCCAAATCTGCTGCAACCTGTCCACCACAGTATCCACACCAGGACAGTCCGAAGACTCAACCTGCCCTGAAGATAAACGAGGATGGAAACCAGAATTGCAGAAAAAAGGAGAAACCAAAGTAGCCGAGCTGGCCCGATTATTAAGGGCGAACTCAGCCAAAGGCAAAAAGGACACCCAATCATCCTGATCAGCAGAAACAAAGCATCTCAGATATGTCTCCAAAGTCTGATTAGTTCGTTCGGTTTGGCCATTAGTCTGAGGATGGAAAGCCGAAGAACAAGACAAATCAATGCCCATCTTAGCACAAAAGGACCGCCAAAACCTTGAAACAAACTGGGAACCCCTGTCCGAGACGATGTTCTCCGGAATGCCATGCAAACGAACCACATGCTGGAAAAACAATGGCACCAAATCAGAGGAGGAAGGCAATTTAGACAAGGGTACCAAATGGACCATCTTAGAGAAGCGATCACAAACCACCCAAATGACCGACATCCTTTGAGAAACAGGGAGATCAGAAATAAAATCCATGGAAATATGCGTCCAGGGCCTCTTCGGGACCGGCAAGGGCAAAAGCAACCCACTGGCACGAGAACAGCAGGGCTTAGCCCGAGCACAAGTCCCACAGGACTGCACAAAAGAACGCACATCCCATGACAAAGAAGGGCACCAAAAGGATCTAGCCACCAAATCTCTGGTACCAAAGATTCCAGGATGACCAGCCAACACCGAACAATGAACCTCAGAGATAACTCTACTAGTCCATCTATCAGGGACAAACAGTTTCTCCGTAGGACAACGGTCAGGTCTATCAGCCTGAAACTTCTGCAGCACGCGCCGCAAATCAGGGGAGATGACAGACAAAATTACCCCCTCTTTAAGAATACCCGCCGGCTCCGGAACACCCGGAGAGTCAGGCACAAAACACCTTGACAGGGCATCAGCCTTCACATTCTTAGATCCTGGAAGGTATGAAACCACAAAATCAAAACGGGAGAAAAAGAGCGACCATCGAGCCTGTCTAGGATTCAAACGTTTGGCAGACTCGAGATAAGTCAAATTCTTGTGATCCGTCAAGACCACCACGCGATGATTAGCTCCTTCAAGCCAATGTCGCCACTCCTCGAATGCCCATTTCATGGCCAACAACTCTCGATTGCCAACATCATAATTGCACTCAGCAGGCGAGAATTTTCTAGAAAAGAAGGCACATGGTTTCATCACCGAGCCATCAGAACTTCTTTGCGACAAAACAGCCCCTGCTCCAATCTCAGAAGCATCAACCTCGACCTGAAACGGAAGCGAAACACCTGGCTGGCACAGCACAGGGGCAGAAGAAAAACGACGCTTCAACTCCTGAAAAGCCTCTACAGCCGCAGAGGACCAATTGACCACATCAGCACCTTTCTTGGTCAAATCAGTCAACGGTTTAGCAACACTAGAAAAATTAGCGATGAAGCGACGGTAAAAATTAGCAAAGCCCAGGAACTTCTGTAGGCTCTTCACAGATGTCGGCTGAGTCCAATCATAAATGGCCTGGACCTTAACAGGGTCCATCTCGATAGTAGAAGGGGAAAAATGAAACCCAAAAATGAAACCTTCTGAACTCCTAAGAGACACTTAGACCCCTTCACAAACAAGGAATTAGCACGAAGAACCTGGAACACCATTCTGACCTGCTTCACATGAGACTCCCAATCATCCGAAAAGACCAAAATGTCATCCAAATATCCAATCATGAATCTATCCAGGTACTCTCGGAAGATGTCATGCATAAAGGACTGAAACACAGATGGAGCATTAGAAAGCCCGAATGGCATAACCAGGTACTCAAAATGGCCCTCGGGCGTATTAAATGCTGTTTTCCATTCATCGCCCTGTTTAATTCGCACCAGATTATACGCCCCTCGAAGATCTATCTTGGTGAACCAACTAGTCCCCTTAATTCGAGCAAACAGATCAGACATCAGTGGCAAAGGATACTGAAATTTGACTGTGATCTTATTAAGAAGGCGGTAATCAATACAAGGTCTTAAAGAGCCATCCTTCTTGGCCACAAAAAAGAACCCCGCTCCCAATGGTGACGACGACGGGCGAATATGAACCTTCTCCAAGGATTCCTTTATATAACTCCGCATAGCAGCGTGCTCTGGCACAGATAGATTAAACAGTCGGCCCTTAGGAAACTTACTACCGGGAATCAACTTAATAGCACAATCGCAGTCCCTATGAGGAGGTAGGGCACCGGATTTGGGCTCCTCAAATACATCCCGGTAATCTGATAAAAACTCATGGACTTCAGAAGGAGTGGAAGGCGAAATTGACAACAATGGAACATAACCATGTACCCCTTGACAACCCCAGCTGGACACAGACATAGATTTCCAATCCAACACTGGATTATGGACCTGTAGCCATGGCAACCCCAAAACGACCACATCATGCAGATTATGCAACACCAAAAAGCGAATATCCTCCTGATGTGCAGGAGCCATGCACATGGTCAATTGCGTCCAGTATTGAGGTTTATTCTTGGCCAAAGGCGTAGCATCAATTCCTCTCAATGGAATATGATGCTGCAAGGGCTCCAAGGAAAAACCACAGCGCCTGGCAAACTCCAAGTCCATCAAATTCAGGGCAGCGACTGAATCCACAAATGCCATAACAGAATATGACGACAGAGAGCAAATCAGAGTAACGGACAAAATAAATTTTGACTGTACCGTACCAATGGTGGCAGACCTAGCGAACCGCTTACTGTGCTTAGGACAATCGGAGATAGCATGAGTGGAGTCACCACAGTAAAAACACAGTCCATTCCAACGTCTGTGTTCTTGCCGTTCAGTTCTGTTTAAAGTTCTATCACACTGCATAGGCTCAGGCCTATTCTCAGAGAACACCGCCAAATGGTGCACAGCTTTGCGCTCACGCAAGCGCCGATCGATCTCAATGGCCAATGACATAGACTCATTCAGACCAGCAGGCGTGGGAAATCCCACCATGACATCCTTAAGGGCTTCAGAAAGACCCTTTCTGAAAATTGCCGCCAGGGCACATTCATTCCACTGAGTAAGCACAGACAACTTTCTAAACTTCTGACAGTACACCTCCGCCTCATCCTGACCCTGACACAAAGCCAGCAAGATTTTCTCATCCTGATCCACGGAATTTGGTTCATCATAAAGCAATCCTAGCGCCAGAAAAAAGGCATCAACATCACGCAATGCAGGATCTCCTGGCGCAAGGGAAAATGCCCAGTCTTGAGGGTCACCACGTAATAAAGAAATAATGATTTTTACTTGTTGAGCGGGGTCACCAGAGGAGCGTGGTTTCAAAGCTAGAAACAGTTTACAATTATTTTTGAAATTCAGAAACTTAGATCTATTTCCAGAAAATAAATCAGGAGTAGGAATTCTAGGCTCTAACATCGGATTCTGAACCACAAAATCTTGAATGTTTTGTACCCTTGCAGTGAGATGATCCACACAAGAGGACTGACCTTTAATGTCCATCTCTACACCTGTGTCCTGAACCACCCAAAGGTCTAGGGGAAAAGAAAGACAAAACACAGTGCAAAGAAAAAAAAATGGTCTCAGAACTTCTCTTATCCCTCTATTGAGATGCATTAATACTTTGGGCCTGCTGTACTTTTATGACCTGGTGGTTAGGAGCACCCGACCTGATAGTTAAACTCATACAGGACGAGCTCTGGGATGTGGGAGCTCTGTTGACCGCAAGCCCTAATCCTATCGCACACATTAGAAATAGCCGTGGAGCGCTCCTGACGCTCCCTATGCGCCTCGCCACAGCCTAAGAGCTAGCTAGCCCTAGAGAAGAAAATAAAGCCTACCTTGCCTCAGAGAAATTCCCCAAAGGAATAGGCAGCCCCCCACATTTAATGACTGTGAGTAAAGATGAAAGTCACAAACGCAGAAATGAGATAGGTTTCAGCAAAGGGAGGCACGACTTACTAAATAGACAGAGGATAGGAAAGGAATCTTTGCGGTCAACACAAAAACCTACAAAAGACCACGCAGAGTGTGCAAAAGGGTCCTCCGCACCGACTCACGGTGCGGGGGTGCCACTCTGCATCCCAGAGCTTCCAGCTAGCAAGACAAAATCAAGATAACCAGCTGGACAAAGAAACAAGAACAATAATAACAATCAGGAACTTAGCTTCTGCAGGAGAAGACAGGACACCAGACAGATCCAGGAGCGAACTGAACCAATGCTAAAACATTGACAGCTGGCATGGAGAAACGATCTGAGTGGAGTTAAATAGAGAAGCCAACCAAAGGATAAACCATGTCACCTGTGTAGGGAATCTCAGAAGCAGCAGCTCCACTCACAGCCACCAGAGGGAGCCCACGGACCGAACTCACCGAAGTACCATTCATGACCACAGGAGGGAGCTCGACAACAGAATTCACAACACAAACGCAAAGTTCACCAAACACTCCACTTTATTGTTGTATAGGCCACATAAGCGCATAATAAAGTCTAGTCCACACTCCCTAAAGTAAGTGTTTCTTATACCTGTTAGCAGCTGTTCAGGAATAAGCACACTAAGCCGTTAGTACTTTTCTGCCTATCTTTATCACTCAGTCTATCATGATGAAGAAGGCAGGGAGTAAGGCACGTGGGCGTGGAGCAGGGAGAGGACGTGGGGATTCTGCGCCAGCTGCGGGTACCGGTGACTCACCATCCCAGTTTCAGCAGGGAGCAGACCTTCATGTGCAGCTTTGTTGGAGCTCGTCGTACCCCGCTGCTGCGGGACGAACAAATTGAAGCCGTTGTCGGATGGATGGCAGCTAACGCATCGACTTCAATTAGTGCCACATCCTCTCAGGCACAGAGCACTGAAGAGCAGCCATCTGTCTTTTCACCACCTGCCAAATTGCCCAGGCAGTCAGAGAGCCCAGGACAGGAGCCATCTCTACTTCTGTTCTCTGAATCTCTTGGCTTGGAAACAGGGGGCCAGCCAAGCAGCATTCGAGAATCAGAAGAAGAGGCTGTATGCAGTGATGCGCAACAGCTTTGTCTCTCTGAATCAGAAGAGGCGGGTGGGACAGTGCCTCTGGTTAACACTTCTCAGTATGCATCAGATGAGGAGACCCAGGTGCCAGTTTCTGGTGCATACTGTGCTGCCGAGACTACCCAGGAGAAGCATTTGGTGGCAGAGGGTAGCGTAGATGATGAGGTCCTCGACCCATCATGGCGTGAGAACCAGGAAGGTGGTGGGAGCAGCTCTGAGGAAGAGATTCCCCGAATGGCTGGGAGAGGGAGGGGGAAGACTGCAGCACCTGGAGCCTCCACTTCGGCACCCATTAGGAGCATGCCTCTTCCAAAATCCAAAGCGGGCGCTCCCAAGACTTGCACTGCCTGGTCCTTTTTTGACACAGTTGCAGATGACATTTGCTTTGTCAAATGCAAGCTGTGTAGTCAGAAAATCAAACGAGGTAAAAATGTCAGCAACCTCAATACCTCAAACATGTGGAAACATGTGCGGAACAAGCACGCGGTGGAGTTACAAAAACACACTGAAGACCTAGGCCAACGTCTAGCGGCACCTATCACCTCTACAGCTCGTGTTGTTGCCTCTTCCTCCAGCTCACACACTGCTGGTTCGGCATCCTCACGGGATCGCCATGGAAGAACCTCTGGCACTGTTGTCCAGAGACCCAGTGTAATTCACCCACAGCACCACGTTCCCAGTCATCCTCACACTTCCTGCCCAGTCTACAGCCATCAGTAGCACAGGTATGGGAGAAAAGGCGGCCATTCTCGGCAAACCACCCACGAGCACAGGCTCTGAATGCAGGCATTGCCAAACTTCTGTCACTGGAAATGCTCTCATTCAGGCTGGTGGAGACTGACAGCTTCCGTAACTTGATGGCATTGGCAGTCCCACAATACAATGTGCCCAGCCGCTTTTATTTCAGCAGGCAAGCCGTCCTGCCTTGCAAAAGCATGTGGAGGCAAACATCAGACATGCGCTACTAAACGCCGTTAGTAGCAAGGTCCACCTCACCACGATGTGTGGACCAGTCACCATGGACAGGGACGATACCTTTCCCTCACTGCCCATTGGGTCAATGTTGTGGAACCGGGTACAGACATGGCGAGTGGCGCTGTACGTGTACTGCCAACGCCAAGGATTGCAGGAATCCAGTCTGTGCACATTGACTCCTCCTCATACTCCAGTTGCTCAGAATCATCGCTGCAGGAGCCGTCACGGTCTACTTCCACCTTGACCCGTGAACGCTTACCTGTTACAACCGATATGAGCACAGCTGTGGCCAAACGACAACAGGCCGTACTTAAATTAATTTCTTTGGGGGGAATGGAATGGATAGCTATGTCCAGCTATCGCTCAATATCACTGCTCCCATTCGCTTCCAAATTCCTGGAGCAGCACTTCCACTCTAAACTTTCCTCCCACCTCTCATCTAACTTGCTCTTTGACAATCTACAATCTGGTTTCCGCCCCCATCACTCAACTGAGACAGCCCTGACCAATATCACTAACGACCTACTTACCGCGAAAGCAAATGGACAATACTCTGTACTCCTCCTTCTAGACCTGTCCTCTGCTTTTGACACGGTTGACAACTGCCTCTTACTACAGATCCTCCCCTCCTTTGGCATCAAAGACCTCACCCTATCCTGGATCTCCTTGTACCTTTCCAACCGCACATTCAGCGTCTCCCACTCCCACACTACCTCCTCATCCCACCCTCTCCCTGTTGGAGTCGCCCAAGGCTCTGTTCTAGGACCCCTACTCTTCTCAATCTATACACTTGGTTTTGGACAACTCATAAAGTCCCATGGATTCCAGTACCACCTCTATGCTGATGACACTCAGATCTACCTCTCTGGCCCAGACGTCACAGCTCTGCTGTCCAGAATCCCAGAGTGCCTATCAGTCATATCCTCCTTCTTCTCCTCTCGCTTCCTCAAACTCAATATGGACAAATCTGAACTCATAATCTTTCCTCCATCCCATAGATCTTCCTTACCTGATCTATCGCAATCAATGACATCATGCTTTCCCCCGTACCGGACATCTGCTGCCTTGGAGTAACCTTCGACTCTGCCCAGTCCTTCAAACCGCACATCCAAGATCTTTCCACCTCCTGTTGCCTCCAGCTCAAAAATATCTCCAGAATCCGTTCTTTCCTCAACCGTCAATCTACTAAAATGCTTGTGCACGCCCTCATCATCTCCCGCCTTGACTACTGCAACAACCTTTTCTGCGGCCTCCCTGCTAACACCCTTGCACCCCTCCAGTCCATTCTTAACTCTGCTGCCCGACTAATTCATCTCTCTCCTCGCTACTCCTCTGCTTCCCCCCTCTGCAAATCTCTTCACTGGCTCCCATTCCCTCAGCGTATCCAGTTCAAATGACTAATACTGACCTACAAAGCCATCCACAACTTGTCTCCTCCATATATCTCTGAACTAATCTCCCGATATCTTCCCTCACGTGATCTCCGGTCCTCCCAAGACCTCCTTCTCCCTACACTTATTCGCTCCTCATCCAACCGCCTCCAAGACTTCTCCCGAATATCTCCCGAATATCCACCATCCTCTGGAATTCTTTGCCCCAACACGTCCGAATATCAACCACATTCGGATCCTTCAGATGGAACCTGAAAACCCATCTCTTCAGGAAAGCATACAGCCTGCACTGACCCCACTGCCGCCTTATCACTACCGAAGCTACCGCCTCACCAACACCGGAGCTCCTGCAACCCTCAACCTACTGTCTCCTTCCCCATAATCCTGTAGAATGTAAGCCCGCAAGGGCAGGGTCCTTCACCTTCTGTATCAGCCTGTCATTGTTAGTTTGTTTACTGTAAGTGATATCTGTAACTTGTATGTAACCCCTTCTCATGTAAAGCACCATGGAATCAATGGTGCTTTATAAATAAATAATAATCTATATACACAACCAATAGGAATAGAGAGGGCGTATATGATTGTCTCAACATATTGACCCTAGGGGTACGAAATTTTCACAGCTTGCTACTGTTTCCGGTGTCATGATGGATCTTTCCATGGAGAGCTTTTATTTCAAACTGGAGTTCAGCTTCAAGATTTTCCTTGCCTGTGTTTTTGCTTGGGAGCAAGACCGAAACCGCCAAAGATGGAGGAGACAGCGTAGGCGTTTTTGGAGGCACCCCATCATTGAAGTGCGTGAGAGCCGTGGAGCATATCACACGCTCTATGCGGAGATGAATGCCAACCCGGAGAAATTCCAGGACTACACGAGAATGTCACAAGAATCTTTCCGGGATTTACTGTCTCGTGTCTAAGGATCCATACGGCGACAGGACACACGGCTCCGTAGAGTGATTCCACCCGAGGAACGTCTGTTAGTGACATTACGGTACGTTCCAAAACTAAACCAATGACCATCAAATTTTTGGTTATGACATGTATTTTATGTTGTTTTTTTCTTTTTATTATTTTTAAACACACCATAAAAAGAGTAGATTTTAAATGTTTTTTTTGTTTCTTTTTCTTCTAGATTTCTTGCCACAGGAGAGAGTTTATCTTCCCTCCACTTCCAATACCGCCTTGGAATCTCAACCCTGTCCGGAATTGTTGTGGTCACTTGTCGTGCGTTATGGAATGTACTCCGTGAGGAGTTTATACCAGTACCCACCATGGAGATGTGGCGTGAAATTTCTGATAAATTTTTGAACGTGTGTGACTTCCCCAACTGTTTAGGGGTGGTGGATGGAAAGCACATCCGCATTATCAAACCTGCCAGAACCGGATCTGAGTTTTTTAACTACAAAAAATATTTTTCGGTAGTTCTCATGGCAATAGCGGATGCGGAGTGTCGCTTCATCGCCGTGGACATTGGAGCTTTTGGCCATGGCAATGATTCCCAGACTTTTAAGAGCTCGGATATGGGCCGTCGGGTGTATGGCAACAATTTTAATTTTCCCCCTCCACAGCCTCTCCCCAACACTCAAGGCCCACCGCTGCCATTTTTTATGGTTGGGGATGAGGCCTTCCAGATGTGTGAAAATCTCCTGAAGCCATATTCTAGTAGGGACTTGGACCACACTAGAAGAATCTTCAACCACAGACTGACCAGGGCCAGAAGAACCGTAGAGTGCACCTTTGGCATTCTGGTTGCTAAATGGCGCATTCTTGCAACAGCCATCAATCTAAAAGTGGAAACAGTGGACGAGGTGGTCAAAGCCTGTGTGGTTCTACACAATTACCTCATTGCTAAGGAGCGACCCCACATTGAACTTGATGAACCAGTTTCACACCCACTGCCTGATTTTCAGCATCACCCGATGCGGTCAACTGCAGCCGTTGGTCTTATGCAGGACCAATTTGCGGCCTATTTTGTTTCCGATATTGGACGGGTGTCATGGCAGGACAATGTTGTGTAAATGTCCTGTTGTATGTTTATCTTTACCAATTCTTAAATACTGATACAAATTTTTCAAATTAATAAACTTGAGTGTTGGTTGTGTTGACCATGTCTCCTATCTTTTTCCTCTCTAAACAAAGGTTGACCAAAGATGGGCAGTAGATATGTATATCATATTTTGTAATCCAAAACCAGGAGTGGGTGATAGATAATGAGTTATTATTTTTTTATCATAATTGACCTCTTATATTGTTGCACTCCCTATTTTGGTTTACAAATAATCATATAAAACACAGGCCGCATACTTATAATAATGGAAAAAATGTTGATTTATTGGTAATCTTGTTGACGTCATTGCGTCAAGACTGTCACGCTCTCTATACCCATTAAGTCAAGTGTAAGAAATAATGAATTCATGATAAACATATACATGCTCATGAATTCATAATTTCTTACACCTGGCCAGGTGAGCATAGATATGTAGCGTGTGACAACCATTGTCCCATCAGTTTGACAACCATTGTCACATAATTTGCTATATAAATACAAGAATATGGTGAATATACAAGGCAGTAAACAACTCAATAGGTCAGGTGTCTATTTTGACATCTGACCGGTTCAGTTGAGTACTGAACTTGATTTCCACCATTTTCTCTTTGTACAGTGACATTACACTAGGTACAAAAATAAGAGTATGGAAATAAATAATATTTTTTTTGGCCAACTCATATCTGTATACTGAAGAAACACATATAGATGTAGTCTTGTATTTTATACTACTGGAGATATGTTTTGGCCAAAAGAATAAGTGTGTGGCGAAGTTTGTTGGTGTGTATTGACAGCGGTGAAAGACACAATAAACCAAACATAATTGTTGCAAATTAAAAAATTTTTTATTGAGTCAACAGAGAAATTGTAAAATTTATTTTTTTGTACCGCGACGGCTTGGGGTAGAGTGACGTAACCGGGGGGTATTAAGAACTGAAGCCTGGCTCACCGTGGAGGAGGCAGATGTGGCAGGAGAAGGGGCAATAAAACTGGAAGGGTCTGGAAGTTCGGGGATGGGGCTTAAAACATGAGGGGCTTGAGACACACTGGAAGGGTGAGACACAACAGACAATATAGACACATCGGTAGGTGATGGGGGAGGAATACTCAGAGTTTTTTGTTTTTTATGTGTTTTGGGGGTTTTCTTTTGGGTTTTCCTGGTAGGGGGATGTCTTCTTGGACTAATAGGATGTTGAGTGTTGGCGGGAGACACGTCAGGATCCGGCTCCACAATAACACAGTCCGTTTCCATTGTGGAGCGCTCGGCAATGCCAGAGTCCAACTGCATCGTAGTGGGGGGGAAAGATAAAGCCCTGCCAGGGTCCTGGTGCCTCATTGGGGGGGAACATAAAACCCTCCCAGGGTCCTGGTGCATCGTTGGGGGGGGGGGAACATAAGCCCATACCAGGGTCCTGGTGCATCGTTGGGGGGGGACCTAAACCCCTCGCAGGGTCCTGCTGCATTGCTGGTGGGGGGGAACATAAAGCCCTGGCAGGGTCATGCTGCATCAGGGTGGGTCCTGCCCGGAAAGCTATGGCTTGGTCCTGCTGCATCGTGGGGGGGCGGTGCGATACGCCATGCCTTGGTCCTGCTGCATGGGGGGGGCTGTCCTATACGCCTGGCCTGGGTCCTGCTGCATCGGGGGGTGTCCTGCCCGGAAAGCAATGCCTCGGTCCTGCTGCATCCGGGGGTGTCCTGCCCGGAAAGCAATGCCTCGGTACTGCTGCATCGGGGGGCGGGGGGGGGGCGGTCCGATATGCCATGCCTGGGTCCTACTGCACCGGGAGGGGGCCGGGCCGATAAGCCACGCCAGGGTCCTGCGTCTTCGTGGTGTCAGCGGAGGAGGTCCAAGCCGGAGCAGCGGTTGTCACGGTGGTGGCGGTGGGATGTCCAACAGCACTCGTCATCGTGTTGGCGCTGTAGTGGAGTACACCTGTGGATGGAATAGAGGTGGCCGTGCAGTGGTATGCAGCAGAGGTAGGAATGGTGGTTAATCGTGACAGTGACGGCACAGTTGGATATGCCGCCACATTACGACTCTGACTCTGCTGCATAGCCTGCACAAAAGCAACATTGCAGGCCTGCATCACACTCAGCTGGAGATCAGGGCTAAGGTGTTCTGACATGCCCTGCTGTATTTGGTTAAAAAAATGATGAGCTGGCCTCTGGAGGTCGGCTTTCACTTGATCAAGGCTTTTGGCGACATCCTGGATCCGGCAATCTAAGAGGTTATGTGACACATCCATTCTGTCACCTAAAGCCTTGATTGCTTCGTGTAAAACCGAGCTCAAGTGCAAAAACTCGGGCATGAGTGACCTATCCGAAGCCCTCTGTCGCTGCCGGGATGAGCCCGCAAAAATGGGTGCAGTGAAAGAGGACTGCGAAAGGGGAATACCTGATGGGCCAGCTCCCTGGTCTCCAGTGAGTGTGGAAGGCCCACCTGCTGCTGTGCTGCTGGATGGCTGGGACGGGTCCGTGGCTGCCGGCTGAAGGACCGCTCCAGAACCTGTTGCGACAGTCGTGCAGTGTGTGCTGTGAAAAAAGAAAACAGAAAATTAATACCAAAATATAACAAGACGGTACATCCTGTGGAATTTAAAATTACAGATTATGTCAATGCAATACAACCGGAAGCATGTGAGAAATACTTACGTTCTCATGAGAAGGAGCGGTCTTAAAAAGGCCAGCACACGGTGGTATTTGTACAGCCGGTGCCTTGCTCTGGAACCACTTGCTGCACGATTCTCTGCACGAAGGTCCTTGTTGAAGCGGTCCTTCATGGAACGCCAACGTGTTCTTATTTTGTCCACTGTGAAATAACAATAACATATAATGGTCAGAAAATGTACTTTTGGCCGTGCTCTCTTGACTGTGTGTGATGACAGAAACTCCAAAAAGTTACTTTCATCACACACAGTCAAGAGAGCCCGGCCAAGTTCTCTGCTGCTTCACACTGCAGTGCAATACTTACCAAATGCATTACGGACCCGTGGCGGGGCATTCTCCCAGCCATCCCACAACGCTTGGGCCACCTCACTCCACAACCGACGGAGCGTACTATTGACTGCGTGCTGTGGATCCCGTCTGTCCCACAACGGGACTCACTCCTGGACCAGGGTGATCAGGAGGTCATTAGCGATCCGGTCATCGTCCCGTTGTAACATAGTAACATAGTAACATAGTTAGTAAGGCCGAAAAAAGACATTTGTCCATCCAGTTCAGCCTATATTCTATCATAATAAATACCCAGATCTACGTCCTTCTACAGAACCTAATAATTGTATGATACAATATTGTTCTGCTCCAGGAAGACATCCAGGCCTCTCTTGAACCCCTCGACTGAGTTCGCCATCACCACCTCCTCAGGCAAGCAATTCCAGATTCTCACTGCCCTAACAGTAAAGAATCCTCTTCTATGTTGGTGGAAAAACCTTGTTGTGAAACCTAAAAGTAAAAGAAAATCATATAAGTTTGCTCAATCACATTGGGAAAAAAAAATACCAGAAGATTGGAAAGGGCAGGAATATGAAAGTCAACTTTCAGAAAAGGATCATACAAGAAAAATTAAAAGAAAATCAAGGGTACAGAAAGGAAGATTCAAGAATATTACAATGAGGACAGTCTGCCTTGTATACATACCCGCTGCCGTCTTCCCACCGGACCTTGACTCCGCTGCTCCGTCCCTCTCTGTCCCTCAGTTGAAGTGCTCTATAAAAAAAAAAAATCAAATTGTCTCATGTGTCGATGTGACAGTCAATACTTACCAACCTAAAGGACAAAAAACTAACCTCACTGACATGATCCACTTCTGACTGACGTGGCTCAAACTCCTCATCAGATGAAGACTCCGCAGAAGACATTCTGATGCATGTTGAAATAAAAAAAAAAAAGAAATTAGGACATGTAGATCCAAAAAATTTAAAATAAATGCATTGGCTAGGATATACTCACATTGCTCTGGGTCTTGTCCACCAATGCGTCCGGGCAGTGTCTTGTCTTCTTTGGAGTCTGATGAGAAGTGACCAGAAGCTTCCCCCAACCTTCCTTTTATAACCCTGCTGCTATGGGGGAGGCTTATCAGTGTCTAGACAACCTTATCTACAGTCTATTCAACCTTTGTTAAAAAAAACGCATGCATCAAAAAAACGCATGCAAACACATGTACAAAAAAACGCATGCGTCCCCATTGACTCCAATGTATTTTTGGACCCAAAAAAAATGCATGAAAACGCATGCGTTTTTTTGTGTCCAAAAAAACGCCTCTCAAAAATACAAGTTGCATTTTTGAAAATGAACGCATGCAGTAAAAAAACGCATGCGATTGAAAACGCGACCAACCGCGTACACAAAAAAACGCATGCGTTTTCAATGTTAAATATAGGGAAAAAAACGCTGCAGACAAAAATGCAAGCGTGAAACCAGCCTTAGATCATCAACATTTCGGGTAGCCAGACGTGTCCTTTTTTCGGTCAGTATTGAACCAGCAGCACTGAAGACTCTTTCTGATAGCACACTAGCAGCTGGGCAAGCAAGCTCCTGTAATGCATATTCTGCCAATTCAGGCCAGGTGTCTATTTTAGATGCCCAGGAATCAAAGGGGAATGACCTGTGAGGGAGAACATCGATAAGGGAGGAAAAATAGTTGGTAGCCATACTGGACAAATGCTGTCTCCTGTCACTTTGAATTGATGCAGCAGTACCTGTCATGTCTACAGTCATTGCGAAATCACTCCACAACTTGGTCATAAAACCCCTCTGTCCAACGCCACTTCGGATTTGTGCACCTCTAACACCTCTGCCATGTTGCCCCCTACAGCTCGTGTGAGAACCATCACCGCTGCTGTGTGCTGGGAATGCCTGAACCAAATGGTCTACAAGAGTTGCTTGTTTGGTAGCCAATATTTGCTCAAGGTTTTCATGTGGCATGATATTTTGTAATTTTCCTTTGTATCGTGGATCCAGGAGGCAGGCCAACCAGTAATCGTCAACGGTCATCATTTTGATAATGCGGGGGTCCCTTTTTAGGATACGCAAGGCATACTCTGCCATGTGGGCCAATGTTCCAGGTGTCAATTCACTGCTTGTGCTGGGTTGAGGAGCACTTTCTTGCAAATCAACATCACTTGTGGCCCACAAAAATCCTGTACCTGACCTTGCAACTCCACCAGTTTCTATTGCCCCCTGAGAAGCATCCTCCTCCCATTAATAATCATCCTCCTCCTCCTCTTTGTTTGCCACCTCATCCAGGAGAGTTCCCTGACTAGACAATGGCTGACTGTCATCAAGGCTTCCCTCCCCCTCGGCTGCAGACGCCTGCTCCTTGATGTGCGTCAAACTTTGCATCAGCAGACGCATTAGTGGGATGCTCATGCTTTTGATGGCGTCGTCTGCACTTACCAGCCGTGTGCATTCCTCAAAACACTGAAGGACTTGACAGAGGTCTTGGAGCTTCGACCACTGCACGCCAGACATCTCCATGTCTGCCATCCAACTGCCTGCCCGTGTATGTGTATCCTCCCACAAATAAATTACAGCACGCCTCTGTTCGCACAGCCTCTGAAGCATGTGCAGTGTGGAGTTCCACCTTGTTGCAACGTCGATTATTAGGCGGTGCTGGGGAAGATTCAGCGATCGCTGATGTTTCTGCATACGGCTGGAGCGTATGGGCGACCGACGGATGTGCGAGCAAAGTCTTCGCACCTTCAGGAGCAGGGCTGGCAACTCCGGATAATTTTTCAGGAAGCACTGCACCGCCAGGTTCAAGGTGTGAGTCAGGGAAGGAATGTGTTTCAGTTCTGAAAGGGCTATGGCAGCCATAAAATTCCTTCCGTTATCACTCACTACCTTGCCTGCCTCAAGATGTACACTGCCCAGCCATGACTGAGTTTGCTGCTGCAAGTACTCGGCCAGTACTTCCACGGTTTGTGTCTGTTGTCGCCCAAACACTTCATTTGTAGCACAGCCTGCTGACGCTTACCACTAGCTGTTCCATAATGGGACACCTCGTGTGCAATACTGGCAGCTGCGAATGGAGTGGTCATGCGACTGCGCTCTGTGGACGAGCTTTCACTTCTGGAGGAGGAGGAGGGGTGGCGAACGCCTACAGCCAACTGTTTCGTAGACCGTGGGCTAGGCAGAACTGTCCCACTATGGCTGTCTGTTATGAACTGGTGATTCAGAAACACAATGGACCTGGTGGTTAAAAGCACACAAAGTGACCTGATAGTTACTAATAACATAGGACGAGCTCTGAGACGTGGGAACTCTGCTGACCGCAATTCCTAATCCTATCACACCACACTAGAGGTAGCCGTGGAGCGCTCCTGACCAGACCTAGGCGCCTCGGGCACAGCCTGAGAAACTAGCTAGCCCTGAAGATAGAAAAATAAGCCTACCTTGCCTCAGAGAAATTCCCCAAAGGAAAAGGCAGCCCCCCACATATAATGACTGTGAGTAAAGATGAAAATACAAACACAGAGATGAAATAGGTTTTAGCAAAGTGAGGCCCGACTTACTGAATAGACCGAGGATAGTAAAGATAGCTGTGCGGTCAGCACAAAAACCTACAAACAACCACGCAGAGGGCGCAAAAAGACCCTCTGTACCGACTAACGGCACGGAGGTGCTCCCTCTGCGTCCCAGAGCTTCCAGCAAGCAAGAAAAACCAATATAGCAAGCTGGACAGAAAAAATAGCAAACAAAAGTAACACAAGCAGAACTTAGCTTATGCAGGGCAGACAGGCCACAAGACGATCCAGGAGAGAGCAAGACCAATACTGGAACATTGACTGGAGGCAAGGAACAAAGAACTAGGTGGAGTTAAATAGAGCAGCACCTAACGACTTAACCTCGTCACCTGAGGAAGGAAACTCAGAAGCCGCAGCCCCACTCACATCCACCAGAGGAAGCTCATAGACAGAACCAGCCAAAGTACCACTCATGACCACAGGAGGGAGCTCGACCACAGAATTCACAACAGCTGTCCCCTGTGGAACCTGCATCCACCACATTAACTTTGTGCGCCGTGATGGACACGTAACGTCTCTGGCCATGCCTATTTGTCGATGCATCTGTTGTGTGCACCTTTCTACTGACTGATTGCCTCAGTGCATGGACAATGCGGTCTTTGACATGCTGGTGGAGGGCTGGGATGGCTTTTCTCGCAAAGAAGTGTCGACTGGGTAGGTCATAGCGTGGTACTGCATAGGCCATCAGGGCTTTAAAAGCTTTGCTTTCAACCAACCGTTAGGGCATCATCTCTAACGAGATTAGTCTAGCAATGTGGGCGTTCAAACCCTGTGTACGCGGATGACAGGGTGAGTACTTTCTTTTCCTAACGAGAGTCTCTTGTAGGGTGAGCTGGACTGGAGAGCTGCATATGGTGGAACTAGCGGGGTTGGTGGTGAACATGGCAGATTTAGAGAGGGTTGGTGATAGTATTCTTGATGTTGGCCTACCTACAGTGTTTCCTACCAAGAACCTTGTGATTCCCTGACTGCTTTGGTCTTGCGACGATACCTCCACATTTGCTGCTGGTGGTGTCCTAACCGGTGGGCTTACTGTGAGGGAAGCAATGTAGCATTGCTGACTAGCTTTATTCTGAGCAGGTGCACCAAAGGTACTGGAGGTTTGGTAGTTAGTCCAGGCTTGCAAGTGCATGCTGGTTAAATGTCTACGCATGCACGTTGTATTTAAATTTAGGAGACTCTTCTCTCTGCTAAAGGTCTTTGAGCACTTCTTACAGATAACTTTGCACTGATCATTCGGATCTTGGTTAAAAAATTCCCACGCTGCACTCTTCCTACTATGGATTACCTTTTCAGGCATTGCACGCTATGCTACTTTAACCGGATGGGCACCCTGTCCTAAAACTGTTTTTGGTTTTGACAAACATTTTTGGCCAGATACGGGCCTGCCAGATGAAAGCTGTTGCGATGTAGATGGCTGCTGGGGATCATCCTCCTTCGCTTCTGAGTTACTGGCAGCGGACCCTCTTCCCCCAATGGCTGCCAATCTGAGTCAACAACTGGGTCATCTATCCCGTCCTCTTCAATGTCATGTGCACCTTCCTCTGTGTCACCGTGTAAGGTGCTATAGCGTTCGTGACGGGGCACCATAGTCTCATCAGGGTCAGATTCTGGCTCAGTACACTGCGAGGGCAATGTAGTGATCTGAGTCAATGGAACAGCATAATAATCTATCTGTGGCTGTGCATCTGTGTACTCAATGTCCGATTCATCTTGTAGTGGGCTTTTAACAATATCCTTCTCTAACCCAGGCACGGTATGTGTAAAGAGCTCCATGGAGTAAACTGTAGTTTCGCCTGCCGCATCCTTCACTTTTGGTTTGGATGAAGGACACAAGGAAGCGACTTTTTCCTGACCGGGAGCATCCACTGATGACTCGCTGCTTTTAGATTTCGAACCTTCTGAAGAGGAGGCGAAAGAGCTAGAGGCTGAGTCAGCAAGGAAAGCCAAAGCTTTTTCCTGCTGCTCTGGCTTTAAAACCTGTTTTCCTACTCCCAGATAAGGGAGCCTTCGAGGCCTTGTGTAGCCAGATGATGACGCTGGCTCAACACCTCGAGCCTTTGGTGCTATTTTGCTTTTCCCACTACCACCAGATGCTCCACCACCACCATCAGTACCAGCTGGCAACGACCGCCCACGGCCTCTTCCACCAGACTTCTTCATTTTTGGAAAAATCTAACCAAAATAACAACCGTTATATGGTACTGTGAAACAAGGTAGAAGGTGTATATAAACTTGTGGAGAATTTAAATCTCCCTTTTTTGGGGGGGGGGAAACTGCAACAAAACTCAGGCGTAGTGTATTACACTACACAATGTAAGTGGCAGAACGAGACTGGAAGATGTACGACAAACTAAGAGAACTGTGACGTAGATCCACTTAGTGCCAATTTAAATCTCCCTTTTTTGGGGGGAGACTGCAACAAAACTCAGGCCCAGTGTATTACACTACACAATGTACGTGGCAGAACGAGGCTGGAAGATGTACGACAAACTAACAGAACTGTGACGGAGATCCACTTAGTGCCAATTTAAATCTCCCTTTTTTTGGGGAGAGACTGCAACAAAACTCAGGCACAGGGTATAACACTGCACAATGTAAGTTGCAGAACGTGGCTGGAAGATGTACGACAAACTAACAGAACTGTGACGTAGATCCACTTAGTGCTAATTTAAATCTCCCTTTTTTGGGGGGAGACTGCAACAAAACTCAGGCCCAGTGTATTACACTACACAATGTAAGTGGCAGAACTGTTATGATCCGGTGGTTTGGACAAATAATGGACCTGATAGTTACTGATAATAAGGACGAGCTCTGGGACGTGGGAACTCTGCTGACCGCAATCCCTAAACCTATCAAAACACACTAGAAATAGCCGTGGATTGCGCCTAACGCTCCCTATGCAACTCGGCACAGCCTAAGAAACTAGCTAGCCCTGAAGATAGAAAAATAAAGCCTACCTTGCCTCAGAGAAATTCCCCAAAGGAAAAGGCAGCCCCCCACATATAATGACTGTGAGTAAAGATGAAAACACAAACACAGAGATGAAATAGATTTAGCAAAGTGAGGCCTGACTTACTGAACAGACCGAGGATAGAAAAGGTTACTTTGCGGTCAGCACAAAAACCTACAAAAGACCACGCAGAGAGTGCAGGGAAAAATACCTTCCGCACGACTCACGGTGCGGGAGGCGCCCCTCTGCGTCCCAGAGCTTCCAGCAAGCAAGGCAATATTGACACAAGCAAGCTGGACAGAAAAAATAGCAAACAAGCAAAATAGCACAGAGGAACTTAGCTTGCTGCTCAGAACGATCCAGGAGCGAACTAGAGCCATAGTACAACATTGACAGCTGGCATGGGGCAAAGATCTAAGTGGAGTTAAATAGAGCAGCCCACTAACGAATTAGCCTCATCACCTGTGGAAGGAAACTCAGGAACACCCACAGGCACCAGAGAAAGTCCATGGACAGAACCAGCCGAAGTACCATTCATGACCACAGGAGGGAGCCTGACAACAGAATTCACAACACAGAACGTGGCTGGAAGATGTACGACATACTAACAGAACTGTGACGTAGATCCACTTGGGGCCAATTTAAATCTCTCTTTTTGGGGGGGAGACTGCAACAAAACTCACATTGTGTAGTGTAATACACTGGGCCTGAGTTTTGTTGCAGTCTCCCCCCAAAAAAGGGAGATTTAAATTGGCCCCCTATCTAAATAGATACCCGGACCGTTAGGCGGAGGTTTATTAGGGACGGTTTTCTTGACGGTTTTAAGATACCTCACCCGACGCATGTGGTCCCCTTTTCTACAAAAAATTTGAGGTCAACAGGTTTGCATACGGAAGTTGTTAGGGCTAAGTTGGCAAAAGAGGTCGAATTGGGAAGAATTGCGGGGCTGTTTAGTTCGTTGCCCATGGCAGGTGTAATTGTTTCCCTGCTCGGGGTGGTGCCCAAGAAGGAGCCGAATAAGTTTCGGCTAATTCAGCATCTGTCATATCCCAAGGGATCCTCTGTTAATGATGGAATTGCGGAGGAATTATGCTCCGTTGTGTACACGTCATTCGATGCGGCTGTGCAGTGGGTGCGAAGGTATGGGGCCGGGGCCTTGTTGGCAAAGACAGACATTGAGTCAGCATTTAGGCTTTTGCCGGTACACTCGCAGAGAATTCCTTTGTTAGGTTGTTGGTGGGGTTTTTTTATTTAGACAGGTGTTTGCCTATGGGCTGTTCGATTTCTTGCTCGTTGTTCAAGACTTTCAGTACTTTTTTGGAATGGGTAGTTAGAGACGTTTCGGGATGTTACTTTGGGACGTTCATTACTTGGATGATTTTTTGTTCATTAGTCCACCGGATTCTGCGGTATGTGGACATCTACTGGTTATGATGGAATGGGTGGCCGGACAGTTTGGTGTTCCTTTGGCGCAGGATAAAACGGAGGGCCCATGCACGGTTTTGAGTTTTCCAAGGATTTTGATTGATTCTGAAAAAATGGAGTGCAGGTTGCCGGACGACAAGTTGTTGTTGCTTAAGCAGGAGGTGTTCAGGATCGGTAAATTGCAGAAAACATCTCTGAAGGAGTTGTAGTTGTTGCTTGGTCGCCTGAATTTTGCATGTCGTATTATGCCAATGGGCAGAATTTTTTGCCGCAGATTGTCCAGGGCTACGGCGGGGGTCCGGTCGGCCCATAATTTTATCCATCTGAGTAGAGAGCATAAGAACGACCTTCTTGTTTGGCAGCGTTTCTTGGAAAATTATAAAGGCAGATCGCTTATTCAGCAGGAGGATCTGAATGCCTTTGACTGCGAGATCTATACGGACGCAGCAGGTGGAGTTGGTTATGGTGCCTATTGTGGAGGAAAATGGAGCGTGGGGGTGTGGCCGGAAGATTGGCGGAAAAATGGGCTTACCAAGAATTTAGCATTGTTGGAGCTGTTCCCAATTGTGGTGTCGGTGTTTATTTTGGGCATCAACTTTAAGGACCGGCGGGCCCGTTTTCATTGTGATAACGCGAGCGTGGTGTCCATGATCAACAGCCTATCATCTTCCTACCCCCCAGTAATTAGGCTGGTCAGGGAATTGGTGTTGAAGTGCTTGGATTTGAATGCATGGATTTCGGCGGTGCACCTGCCAGGCGTTCAAAACTCTATAGCCGATGCTTTGTCTCGTTTGCAGTGGGAACGATTCCGGGAGTTGGCACCAGATTCGGAGGTGACAGGAGCAGGATGTCCTTCACATTTGTGACAGATTGTTGCGGACGGGGAGGCCGATTGATACAAGCCTCCGTGTCGAGCAGGACATGGTCAGATTATGCAGCGGCATGGGGTATGTGGGAAGGTTGGTTGACCCAATGCGGCTCGGTCAAGTCTGACAGCGATAGGACACTGGCGTTATTGGCCCTGATAGGTAAGGTGGTGGAGTGGGGTTGGTCTGTGTCAAGGTTGACCAAGTTTATTGCAGGTTTAGCTTTCGGCTTTCAGCTGCAAGGTTTAATGGATGTTACGAAGGATTTCGTGATAAGACATGCATTGAAGGGTTTTAGGAAAGACAATGTGACTTTTGATAAGCGCAGGCCCATTTCTTTTGAGATGTTGCAGCGGTTAGATGAGGCTTTAGGGAACATTTGTTGTTCTCAGTTCGAGGGGGTATTGTTTCGGTTGGCCTTTTCTTTAGCTTTTTTGGTGCTTTGCGCTTGGGAGAGTTGGTTTCCCCGAGCAAAGACAAGGCGGGTGGTCTTCTAGTGGAAGATGTGGATTTTTGGGATGGCGGTATCGTCTTCTGGATCAGGCGTTCAAAGACTGATCAACTTGTTAGGGGAAAGAAGGTTTTGTTGGGAAGGGTTGCAGGTAGCGGTATGTACCCGCAACACTGTTTGGAAGCATATTGGGGGCTGTGCCTGGTTAGGTCAGGCCCTTTGTTACAACACCAAAAGGGGAATTTTCTGTCACGTTTCCAATTTGTAGCCATATTGAAGAAAGGCTTGGGATTCCTGGGTGTTAACCCGGATAATTTCGGGTCGCACTCATTTAGAATTGGGGCCGCGTCCGAAGCCGATGGTTTGGGCTTGGGTCCGGAGGTGATTAGGAAGATAGGCAGATGGAGTTCGAATCGTTATATGTCTTATGTTCGACATTGAGTCAACAATGTTGGGGCAAGCTTTTGCGTAGTGTTAATTGTTGTTATGTTTTCCAGGTCGGACCCCCTTCTTGGCTTGGATTGTTGGCACTCTTTCGTTTACTGGGGTGCCCTCCGGGCTGATGCTAGGCCGAATGGTAGGCAATTGGGTTTTGGTAGGGATGCAGTAGTCATTCGATGGATGGGTTTTAGGGGTATGTTGTGGCATAGTTTGTTGTTGGAATTTTCCCAGGCCGCCCGTTTGGATCGCCCCCCGGACATCTTGGTTGTCCATCTTGGAGGTAACGATTTAGGAGCAAAACCAGTGAGAGAACTGATTCGGGATATCCGGTTCGATTTTTTTTGAGGCTGTGGGTATCTTTTCCTGGTGTAATGATGGTTTGGTCGGACATTGTGCCACGGCAGATATGGCGGGAGGCCCGTTCTCATAAAGGGATTAATAGGGCCAGGGTGAAGCTGAATAGGACGGTGGCGAGTTTTGTGTCTCGGAACGGGGGTATTGCCGTAAGACATTTCGAACTAGAGTCCGGGATCGATAATTTTTGGAGGGAGGACGGAGTGCATCTCAATGACATAATAATAATAATAATCTTTATTTTTATATAGCGCTAACATATTCCGCAGCGCTTTACAGTTTGCACACATCATCACTGTCCCCAGTGGGGCTCACAATCTAAATTCCCTATCAGTATGTCTTTGGAATGTGGGAGGAAACCAGAGTGCCCGGAGGAAACCCACGCAAACACGGAGAGAACATACAAACTCTTTGCAGATATTGTCCTTGGTGGGGTTTGAACCCAGGACTCCAGCGCGGCAAGGCTGCTATGCTAACCACTGCGCCACCGTGCTGCCCATAGTTTGGATTTGTGGGCCCTCGGTCTACAGGAAGGAATCGAAAGGGCTATGGCGGTGGTGGGGCATTCACGAGCCTGAGGTGGTCAGGGCTGTTCGTGTGTGGCGGGGGTGGGGTTCTTGGAGTTGGTGATGATGCTTATAGGGTTGATCTGGCTTTTGTTACTGGCTCTGGACGGGGAGTTTACCTTGGGAGCTTTGGGGTTTGTTTGCCCGAAACGGGTTACATGGTGCCCTCGAGCTGGTGGTTACGGCTGAGGGTAAATAGGTGTTTTTGGTTGAAATTTTGTGGTGGCTTTCTGTCTATTATGAGCCAGATTTTTTAGCTCCAAGAACCCTCCCCTCAAGGTGTTTTACATTTACAATGGTATACATGCTGTTATTCATGTAATTGTTTGTTAATAAAATGGCCGCTGTGGCCAAATTATCCAAAAGAAATTAATGTGTTCGTGTGAATTTCTAGGGCGGGTAAATGGAGTTGTTAACGGGGAGCAGGGTAGTTGGGGCGGAAGATTACCTAAGGAGAGGATCCTACATTGGTGATACGCGGTCAAGAAGCAACAGGATTTTTGCTTTTAAAAAAGCAGTTGGTTTGCACAGCGGCGTACAAACAGCAAGGCAGCTATCAGGGAGCCTTATGAGGCAGCCTAATAAGCTACAGCGCTGATGCACAAAAATATAAACTCCACTGTCCCTGCAAAGAAAAGGTGGTGTTGTGGACAGTGGAAATCGCTACAACACAAGCAGTTTCGGGGTTAATCTTCCCTCCCTAACTATATCCCTTATTCTGATGCAGCTGCAGCAACCTCTCCCTATGCTAAGATCGGCAGAAGTAAGATGGCGGTCGGCGTGCATGCCCCTTTATAGCCCCTGTGACGCCGCAGAAAGCAAGCCAATCACTGTAATGCCCTTCTCTAAGATGGTGGAGACCGAGACCTATGCAATCACGCTGCCCACACTCTGCGTCCTTCATTGGATGTCAAATGACGCTGAAAACGTCATACGAAACGCAACTTTGGCCCCCTGATCGCCGACCTCATGGCCAATCCCACACTAGGATCGGGTCAGGTTTCACGAAACCCAACTTTTCCGAGAGTCGGCGATTTTTGAATTTGTCCGATCCGTTTCGCTCAACCCTAGAGGGCAGTTCTTAACTACCAGCATCAACAAGGCCATCGGCATTCAGTTCTGACTTCACACATAAGATCTCAGGAGTGGACATCGATGTCAGACATATGTACCATCCTCTAAAACTTTGAGGAATTTACCAAGATGGTGAGCGGCAATGACGCCATAATTAACATCTCCATCCTGCTTCTCTGTGTTCTAATATTAATGTTTATAGTTATAGTTATTTATATAGCGTCATCATATTTAATGTTTCAAACACAGCATTCCTAAGTAACAATGATAATAATACTACAATAATTAAACTGAAATAAAACTACACTGCTCGTGACAGCTTACAATCTACACTAAGTAACAATGAAAACAATAATTAAACCCCCAAAAAGCAATCCTGCTCGTGACAACTTACAATCTACAATGAGGTGGGGGAGATAAAAACTACAGGGGAATATATTTACAATGATGTATTTACAATGATATTACTGAGGTTTGTCGAAAGTCATGAAGGCCTGAAGACAAGGAGGAGAAGGAGATCATGGTCAGTTGTCCTCTTGGTGAGGACACAGAAACCATCGACTGTTAGCAGTCTTGCACGCATGGCTGAGTTTATGTTACGCTGCCTTTCCCGTCACCCTCGCATTCTCAAAATTTTGGGTGACAAGCAATACTGATTGGTAACACTTCTAGACCCACGCTACAAGGAGAACTTTATATCTCTTATTCCAGAGGCAGACAGGTGTACTACAATTAAAAAAATTCCCATCTGAAAACCCAGGCAGAAGAGGTCACAGTTTGTTGGCCAAGCAAGGAGTACAGGTGAGAGAAACACAACTCCAGTCCAGCAGAGGCAGTGGAACACTGACAAAGTTCTGGGAGAGTTTTCTCAGACCCTCCCATTGCCCTGGCCCTGAGGCGTGGGGACTCTCACAAGAAGTGCAAAGTTTGGGAAAATGCTGAGGGAGTACCTTGCTGACTGTACCAACGTCCTCTGTCATTCCTCTGTGCCCTTTAATTATTGTTTAGCAAAGCTGAACATGGAGCATGAACTGGCTCTCTCTACTGCGCACAGGCATTGTACTCACGGTCATGGAGCACACGGTGCATCGCTCTCTGGTGGTCACTGGGCACATGGCTTCTCGCTTTCTGGCAATACCACTTTTATTGGTGGGAGCAAATGGGAACAGTCCTTTGCGGCCCCAGTGCTCTAAGGACAGAGCACACTGCTCAGCCTCCTATGCGCTGCTTGTCCACACCAAAAATCTCTGCTGTGGTGCCCACTTTCTCTTAAGCTGGCCCCCCTGCCTCAAGGTCACCGGGTCTGTCTGTTGCAGTTGGTCGCAGTGTCGGCACTTCAGGTGCGTAGTGCACTGCCCCCCATACTGCTCACAGCTGACAGCTGGGGACTCACTCCTGCGTTGCATTTTTTTCCCTCAGCTTATGGCCAGCTTCCCTGTCTAAACATGCTGCCTCTTCCTGGGTAATGGGGCCTGTCCGCTCCCCTATTCCTTTCCCCGGGAAATGGGATGAAGCCTTGATAGTTCTGGACCCGGTGCAGCACAGGTGCCCGTAGCCCGGTCATCCTCAGTCGTACATATCTGACTGATCAGTTCTTTAATGCAAGCATCATAGGAGGCATGTTCTTATAATTTTCAAGATCAAATTGTACATTACATCCAGAACAATTTCACTTAGAAGGACTTTGTGGCTCATATCAATCCACAAGATTACACTAGTTTCATACTTCAAATTTTCCGTGGTAAATCATTTCCCCACAGATAGGTTGTGTATGTTCTGACTTATGTTACATCATTTGGGTGATAATTATTAATACCTATTTGCTTCACAATATATTCAACTTTTTCTCCAAGGCTTCGGAATATAATGTTGTAAAAGTCAAAACAAGTTGGTGAAGTGTGTGTTAACTCAAATGTGAAAATAAATGTCATCTTTACTATTTCTCCATTCCGTGTGTGACCTCATTGATCTTATTGAGCTTGTTTGGCAAAAAAACAACAGCTCCATCAATACCACCGGCTTTTACTATTAATTAATCATGCTGGTAAAGTAGAGCTGAGATTAGGGATCTAGATAACATCTGTGGACTGTAGTCAACGTGACACTGTGACAAGACCCACTGGGGTCTAGCTACCAATTTGACATATTTTGTGCACAGCTGAACAGAGTTGCCAGAAAAACATGATTTTGATTCAATAACATGTTGGATGCATTGTCTAGTGGAAACACCTATAGAGTGTTATTATTATGATTTATTTATATAGCACCATTGATTCCATGGTGCTGTACATGAAAAGAGGTTACATGCAAGTAATAAATATCATTTACAGTAAAAAAAATTACAATGGCAGCTTGCTACAGAGGGGAGAGGACCTTATCCTTGCGAACTTACATTCTATTTGATAACGGGGAAGAGACAGAAGGTCGGGGGTGCTGCAGCTCGGGTGGTGGTGAGGCGGCAGCTGCGGTGGTGGTGTAGAAGTCACATCTACGACCACCAATTGACAGCTCTTGAAATACAGCTGAAATGTCAAAATATCTAGCTTCTGTTATAGAAAAAGCAGGGGCTCCTTTTTGACTTCCTCATCCAACTAGTTCAGTATTAGTAGGTGATGGATTGTCAGAATACGGACCAGGAACAGCAGGCTTCAGTAGTTGCGAGTCCTGGCCACGTGCTGTTCCACGTGCTCTTGCTCTTCCAGTCATGATTTAATCTAGAAGATTTTGCCTTCGTAATCCAGAGACAGAGTGCCCAAGCATTCACACTCTGCTCCTCTGACTTTCTATGTGTGCAGTGACTGCCTCTAGGCAGATGATGATGGTGGCAATAGTAGTTGGAGCATTTAAGACAGTCATGAAGCAGCCATAACAACTTGAAACAGAGGTATTTTTACCGAGATTCCACACTGCCAAATATGTGGCCTGTATTTTTTATTTTTTTTCAATGCAAAATAGTGCTGTATATAGGTAGAGTAACAGACAGGAAAAAAAAACTGGAATACCAGCCTAAAATGCCCAAACTTGGAGCACGCAGATATATGAGGCCAGTTACGCAAATACCACACTGCCAAATATGTGGCCTGTATTTTTCGGGGGGTCTGCAAAATAGTACTGTTTATAACTAGAGTAACAGGCAGCAAAAAAGTGGAAAACCGGCCTAAAATGCCCAAACTTGGAGCACGCAGATTTATGAGGCCTGTCACAAAAATACCACACTGCCAAATATGTGGCTTGTATTTTTTTAAAAGCAAAATAGTGCTGTATATAAGTAGATTAACAGACAGGAAAAAAACAGGAATACCGGCCTAAAATGCCCAAACTTGGTGCACGCAGATATATGAGGCCTGTCACGGAAATACCACACTGCCGAATATGTGGCCTGTATTTTTTAAAATGCAAAATAGTGCTGTATCTAAGTAGAGTAACAGACAGGAAAAAAACAGGAATACCGGCCTAAAATTCCCAAACTTGGAGCACACAGATATATGAGGCCTGTCACGTATATACCACACTGCCAAATATGTGGCCTGTATTTTTTATTTTTTTCAAAGCAAAATAGTGCTGTATAGCTGTATATAGGTAGAATAACCACACTGCTTCTTCCTGCCTTTTGGGGTGATATGCCTCCTTCCCCATGTGTGCTTGAGTCAGTCACTATGTCATCCATAACCTCGTGTTCCACATCCACACCCTGCTCTTCCTCCTGACTTTCTGGCAATTGTGTCTCATCATCGTCTTGTGACACTTTCTCACCATCGCCTTCGTGTGACCGTGGCTGTTCAAATGTTTGGGCATCGCTACATGTGATCTCATCTGGCCCCACTTCAAATTGACCATCTGAGAGTCCAGGGAAAAGTGAACAGCTCTTCGGAGTGTCCAAGTGTGGAATCAGTTATCTCAGGGCACTCGACATGGTGGGAGAAAGGAGGATCAGGGTGAGTAGTATCCGGTCCACAATCACAGCTACTCAGACTTGACCATGTGGAAGACATGGTGGTGGTGATAGTGGCTAGGTGACTGGAAGCATTAGCCGCTATCCAATTAACAACAGTTTCACACTGCTCTGGCTTCAATAGTGGTGTGCTGCGGTCCCCTAGAAACTGGGACAGCAAGGTCAAGCATGAACATGTGGGTCTTTGCTGTGGACCACTTTCACCTTGGCCACAGCCTCGTTCTCTGCATGCATCATCAGCTTCACGTCCATTTCCCCGCCCTTCTTGCCCCTTGCCTTGCCCATTTTAAATGTACTACTGAACTATTTCAAAAGCTCAACTCAAATGTATTTATTTGGAGCAAAATCATATCTGATCATTATGTCTTCAAAGCTACGATTTTTCCACCACAAATACAACAGGCCTCAGCATGACATAACAGACTGTATAAATTTTGTTTTGTTTTTTAGATTTTTTTTTTAAAGGGAACCGGTCACCTGAATTTTGCGGGACCGGTTTTCGGTCATATGGGCGGAGTTTTCAGGGGGTTTGATTCACCCTTTCCTTACCCGCTGGCTGCATGCTGGCCGCAATATTGGATTGAAGTTCATTCTCTGTCCTCCGTAGTACACGCCTGTGCAAGGCAAGATTGCATGCGTTGAATGGACTGCAGTAACGCAATGTGCACCTAGCCTAACCTGGCTGTAGTAGGCAGAGTGAACAAGCAAATAAATGTTAAAATACAGGGGCTATGAATTGTTTTAGAATAAAAGGAGCAGGTATCAGGTGAAGAAAAAAAAAGCCTCAGAAAACTGCAGCTACATAGATACTGTATTAAATATGCAGCAGCAGCAGACAGTAATGGAGCTTTTGGAGGTGTGCAGTGAAAGATATGTACTCACATACAGTGCCTGCAGGCTTGCACTGATGTGGATATGCACACATAGACTCCCTTGCCTACCTAGCGCTGCAATCTCAGGACCCCCGAAATAGCCCTAAAAAGGACTGTTGGTTTCTCAGGAGTTGTAGACTGAACGGTTGCAGACCTACACTAAAACTCTTAAAAGCACGATTCTGTACCTATGTCAGCAGCAGCTCTCCCTACACTCGCTAAGTCCGGAGCAGAATGTGGCGAGCAAGGCGGCGCCAGGTCTCTTATAGACCTGATGACGCTGTGCGGCCAGCCAATCAGTGTAATCCCACAACAAAGATGTACACCCAACAGTGCATGGCTGACCATCCCTGCATTGTCATTGGCACTCTAAAGAGCGCCAGAATTGCAGGGCAGAGACCTGAGCTCCCACCGAATAATCCCAGAAATACTCAGTGCTCGCCGAGTAGTGGCGAGCACATTCGCTAATCACGAATAATAATAATAATAATGATGGAGGTTGACTCATGATCAATATCAGTATTCTGAAAATGGTATTTAATGTTCTAATTCCGTGCCAGTTTGTTAACATCCAAAATTGTATTAAAAACATCAAACTCATTTATATAGTGAAAAGCTTAGTCCTTTAGTAAGCAGTAAGATCTGCCCCTCTGAAAATATGTAACTGGAGAGATTCCTTAGGGGTAATTCTAGTAATGGCCATTCTTGCTTCGTGTTGCATATCTACTTGCATCGGTGTCTTTAAAATTATAGTAGTAGAGTTGAGCGACCTTGATCTTTTTAGAGTCGAGCCGGGTTTCGCGAAACCCGACTATCTCAAAGGTCGAGTCGAGTGGAATCGGCCGATTATCGCGAAAAGTCGGGGATCGACCGAAACACGAAACCCAATGCAAGTCAATGGGGGAGCATAGTCGGCAGTGAGTAGAGGCCAGGAAAACATGTACAGAGCCCATTGTATTGGCAAAAACATCCATTCTTGCTACTGAAGCTTGTCAATCGTAATTTAGCTTATAATAATTGTAAGGCATTTGAAATTGGGGGTCATTTGGCTAAAGTTGTGGGGGGTAGAGCTGGTTCAAGCAATTAGTGGGCCAAGGACATCTGGACCACGTCACGGCAGTGGAGCAGGGAGAGGTAAGTATTTCAACTTTGCAAGTGCTGTGATCCTGAGCAAGCAGGGGGGGCCCACTCGTTGGCATTGGCACTGGCACAGGGCCCCTCAAAGTACAGCGGTGTGTTTGCACGGCGGGGGCGCCTCCCACCGGCAGCAATACTTTTGCGTACTATGAGAGGCCCTGTGCCAGTGACGTCGCCAATGAGTATTCCTCCCCCCACCTGATGAAGGAACCTGCACCTTCATCTGCACCTTCCTCTTTGTCCCCGTGTAATGTGGTATGGTATGCGGGAAGGGGGACCAGACTTTCAGCAGGGTCACAATCTTGCAGTGTAGCGTGCACTGGGAATGTTGCGTTATGGGTCAATGTACCAGCAGACTCATCTATCACTGGCTGGGCAATGGGCAGGATGAGGGGGAAACAGATATGGGCCCAAAGAATAAAGTGGGCTAAATGCAGTTCAAAATTGGTAACAGGACTAACCAGGGGGCATTGCTTTGTTCAGTGGAGGACCGGAACTGGAATGAGAGGCTGACACAGAGAGTAGGCCCAAATCAGTAAGTATTCTAAATGCAGTTCAAAATTGGCAACAGTAGTAAGCCGGCGGCACAGCTTTGTTCACTGTAGGAGAACAGCAAGGAGCGGCAGACACAGATAGAAGGCCCCAACCCAACTAGTAGGCCTAATGCAGTGTTGTTTTCAACAACTACTAAACGAGAGCCAGAATATCGAAGCAATGGAGAGGAAACCTGGGGAACACCTTGGAGTGGAAGACACCGTTTCTACACCACAGACCCAACTTGTAGGCCGAATGCAGTGTTGTTTTCAACAACTACTTAAAGGGACACTGTCACCTGAATTTGGAGGGAACAATCTTCAGCCATGGAGGCGGGGTTTTCGGGTGTTTGATTCACCCTTTCCTTACCCGCCGGCTACATGCTGGCTGCAATATTGGATTGAAGTTCATTCTGTCCTCCGTAGTACATGCCTGCACAAGGCAAGATTGCATTGCGCAGGCGTGTGCTATGGAGGACAGAGAATGAACTTCAATCCAATATTGCAGCCAGCATGCAGCCAGCGGGTAAGGAAAGGGTGAATGAAACACCTGAAAACCCCGCCTCCATGGCTGAAGATTGTTCCCTCCAAATTCAGGTGACAGTGTCCCTTTAAGAAGAGCTTTAAGATTGAAGCAATGGAGAGGCAACCTGGGGAACACCTTGGAGCGGAAGACACCGTCTCTACACCCCAGAGCCAACTTGTAGGCCGAATGCAGTGTTGTTTTCAACAACTACTAAACAAGAGCTTTAAGATTGAAGCAATGGAGAGGAAACCTGGGGAACACCTTGGAGCGGCAGACACCGTTAGTAGGCCCTACCAAAGTAGTAGCCTCAATGCAGTTTTCATATTCCTAGAGGCTGAAAACCAGACTATTGACACTCAGCTTTTTTCAAAGGAGGACAGCTGTATTGAGTGGCGCAGACAGACACAGGTAGTAGGCCTTAAACCAAAAATGTGGCTCAATGCAGTTTAAAAAAGGTTACAGAGGTACACAGGCAGCATTGGTCTGGTCAGTGGAGGACAATTTCAAAACTTTGTACGCCTACTATTAACCCCTTAGTGACAGAGCCAATTTGGTACTTAATGACCGAGCCAATTTTTGCAATTCTGACCACTGTCACTTTATGAGGTTATAACTCTGGAACGCTTCAACGGATCCCGCTGATTTTGAGATTGTTTTTTCGTGACATATTGTACTTCATGTTAGTGGTAACATTTCTTCAATATTACTTGCAATTATCTATGAAAAAAACGGAAATATGGCGAAAACTTTTAAAATTTTGCAATTTTCAAACTTTGTATTTTTATGCCCTTAAATCCGAGAGATATGTCACGAAAAATAGTTAATAAATAACATTTCCCACATGTCTACTTTACATCAGCACAATTTTGGAAACAAAATTTTTTTTTTTCTTAGGGAGTTATAAGGGTTAAAAGTTGACCAGCAATTTCTCATTTTTACAACACCATTTTTTTTTAGGGACCACATCACATTTGAAGTCATTTTGAGGGGTCTATATGATAGAAAATACCCAAGTGTGACACCATTCTAAAAACTACACCCCTCAAGGTTCTCAAAACCACATTCAAGAAGTTTATTAACCCTTTACGTGCTTCACAGGAACTGAAACAATGTGGAAGGAAAAAATGAACATTTAACTTTTTTTTGCAAACATCTTAATTCAGAACCATTTTTTTTATTTTCACAAGTGTAAAAACAGAAATGTAACCATAAATTTTGTTTTGCAATTTCTCCTGAATACGCCAATACCCCATATGTGGGGGTAAACCACTTTTTGGGCGCACCGCAGAACTTAGAAATGAAGGAGCGCCGTTTGACTTTTTCAATGCAGAATTGGCTGGAATTGAGATTGGACGCCATGTCACGTTTAGAGAGCCCCTGATGTGCCTAAACAGTGAAAAACCCCCACAAGTGACACCATTTTGGAAACTAGACCCCTTAAGGAACATATCTAGATGTGTGGTGAGCACTTTGAACCCCCATGTGCTTCACAGAAGTTTATAATGTAGAGCCGTGAAAAAAAAAATCGCATTTTTTCTACAAAAATGATCTTTTTGCCCACAAATTTTTATTTTCACAAGGGTAACAGGAGAAATTAGACCACAAAAGTTGTTGTGCAATTTCTCCTGAGTACGCTGATACCCAATATGTGGGGGTAAACCACTGTTAGGGCGCACCGCAGAGCTTGGAAGAGAAGGAGTGCCGTTTTACTTTTTCAATGTAGAATTGGCTGGAATTGAGATCGGACGCCATGTCGCGTTTGGAGAGCCCCTGATGTGCCTAAACAGTGGAAACCCCCCACAAGTGACACCATTTTGGAAACTAGACCCCTTAAGGAACATATCTAGATGTGTGGCGAGCACTTTGAACCCCCATGTGCTTCACAGAAGTTTATAACGTAGAGCCGTGAAAATAAAAAATATTTTTTTTTCCACAAAAAAGATTTTTTAGCCCCCAAGTTTTTATTTTCACAAGGGTAACAAGAGAAATTGGACCCCAAAAGTTGTTGTCCAATTTGTCCTGAGTATGCTGGTACCCCATATGTGGGGGTAAACCACTGTTTGGGCGCACGGCAGAGCTCGGAATGGAAGGAGCGCCTTTTTGGAATGCAGACTTTGATAGAATGGTCTGTGGGCATTATGTTGCGATTGCAGAGCCCCTGATGTACCTAAACTGTAGTAACCCCCCACAAGTGACCCCATTTTGGAAACTAGACCCCCCAAGGAACTTATCTAGATGTGTGGTGAGAACTTTGAATGCCCAAGTGCTTCACAGAAGTTTAGAATGCAGAGTCGTGAAAATAAAAAATATTTTTTTTTTCACAAAAAAGATATTGTAGCCCCCAAGTTTTTATTTTCACAAGGGTAACAAGAGAAATTGGACCACAGAAGTTGTTGTCCAATTTATCCCGAGTACGCTGATGCCCCATATGTGGGGGTAACCCACTGTTTGGGCACACGGCAGAGCTCAGAAGGGAGGGAGCACCATTTGACTTTTTGAGCGCAAAATTGGCTGTCGTGTTTGGAGACCCCCTGATGTACCTAAACAGTGGAAACCCCCCAATTCTAGCTCCAACCCTAACCCCAACACACACCTAACCCTAATCCCAACCTGATCCATAGTCCTAATCACTAACCCTAACCATAATCACAACCCTTACCCCAAAACAACCCTAATGTCAACCCTAACCATAACCCTAATCAAAACCCTAAATCCAACACACCCCTAATCCTAATCTCAACCCTAACCTCAAACCTAACCCTAATCCCAATACACCCCTAATTACAACCCTAACCTTAACCCTAATCCCAAACCTAACCCTAATCCCAAGCGTAACCCTAATGCCAACCCTAACCCTAATACCAACCCTAATCCAAACCCTAACCCTAATCGCAGCTCTAACCCTAACTTTAGCCCCAACCCTAGCCCTAACTTTAGCCCCAACCCTAACCCTAGCCCTAAGGCTACTTTCACACTTGCGTCGTTTGGCATTCCGTCGCAATCCGTCGTTTTGGACAAAAAACGGATCCTGCAAATGTGCCCGCAGGATGCGTTTCTTGCCCATAGACTTGTATTGCCGACGGATCGTGATGGATGGCCACACGTCGCGTCCGTCGTGCACTGGATCAGTTGTGTTTTGGCGGACCGTCGGCACAAAAAAACGTTCAATGAAACGTTTTTTTGTACGTCGCATCCGCCATTTCTGACCGCGCATGCGTGGCTGTTACTCCGCCCCCTCCTCCCCAGGACATAGATTGGGCAGCGGATGCGTTGAAAAACTACATCCGCTGCCCACGTTGTGCACAATTTTCACAACGTGCGTCGGTATGTCGGGCCGACGCATTGCGACGGCCCCGTACCGACGTAAGTGTGAAAGAAGCCTAACCCTAAATTTAGCCCCAACCCTAACCCTAAATTTAGCCCCAACCCTAGCCCTAACCCTACCCCTAACCCTTCCCCTAACCCTAACCTAACCCTACCCCTAACCCTAACCCTACCCTACCCCTAACCCTAACCTAACCCTACCCCTAACCCTAACCTAACCCTACCCCTAACCCTACCCCTAACCCTACCCCTAACCCTACCCCTAACCTAACCCTACCCCTAACCCTACCCCTAACCCTACCCCTAACCCTAACCCTACCCCTAACCCTAACCCTACCCCTAACCCTACCCCTAACCCTACCCCTAACCCTAATTTTAGCCCCAACTGCTGTTCTCCTGCCGGCCGGCAGATGGAGACAGATGGCGGGCGCACTGGGCATGCGTCCGCTATGTTCTTCTGCCGGCGGCCAGGAGGAGCAGCAAGAGGATCCAGGGACACAGGTGAGTAGTGTAGGGTCCCCGAATCCCCCTATTTCTCTGTCCTCTGATGTGCGATCACATCAGAGGACAGAGAATTACACTTGGAGTTTTTTTTTTTTTTGCGGTCGCCGGTAAACAGTTAATTACCGGCGATCGCAAAACAGGGGTCGGTAAAACCGACCCCGATCATGCTCTTTGGGGTCTCGGCTACCCCCGGCAGCCGAGACCCCAAAGATTCTCCCGGTGCCGGCCGGCGGGCGCACTGCGCATGCGCCCGCCATTTTGAAGATGGCAGCGCCCACCGGGAGACACGAGGAGCATCGGGGGAGCTAGGTGAGTATTGGGGGGCCACCTGGGACCCCTTTTCTCTGTCCTCCGATGTGCGATCACATCGGAGGACAGAGAAATTAAAAAGAGATCGCTTTTTTTTTTTTTTGCGATCGCCAGTAAACGGTTAATTACCGGCGATCGCAAATGCGGGGTGGGTTAAAAAACCCCCGAATCATGTTCTCTGGGGTCTCGGCTACCCTCGGCAGCCGAGACCCCGGAGAAAATCGGCCTCTGGGGGGCGCTATTGACTTTTTCCACAGCGCCGTTAATTAACGGCGCTGTGGTTTAAGTACCCTTAGCGGCCGCCGTTAAAAGGCGTATCGGCGGTCGCTAAGGGGTTAAAAAAAGGATGCTCTATGCAATTAAAAATAGGTTGCAGGGGTCCACGGGCAGCAGTGGTGTGGTCAGTGGAGGAGTATTGGAAGGAGGGACCGGAGACAGGCGTAGTAGGCCTAACATAACAAAATTAGGCTGTAGGCACATTAAAATTGGTTCCAGGGGTACACGGGCAGCAGTGGTGTGGTCAGCGTAGGACAATTTGAATTAGGGACTGCAGACAGACTTTGTAGGCTGTCCCCTGTGGACCATGCATCCAACACATTAACCCAGTGCGCCGTAATGGACACGTAAATTTTTGTGGACATGCCTACAGGTCCATGCGTCTCTTGTCAGGTGCACCTTTCTACTGTTTGATTGCCTGAGTGCTATGACAATGCAGACTTTTTCATGCCGGTTGAGGGCTGGGATGGCTTTTCTCGCAAAAGAAGTGTCGACTGGGTAGCTTGAACCGTGGTACAGCGTAGTTCATCTGGGCTTTATAAATATAAAACAAAGAAAAAAAGTAGGCTCCATGCACTTTCAGCTGGGTTCCAGGGGTACACGGCCAGCATTGGTCTGGTCAGTGGAGAACAATTGGATTGAAGGACCGCAGACAGGCTTCGAAGGCCTAACATAATAAAATATGGCTGTAGGCACTTTAAAATTGGTTCCAGGGGTACACGGGCAGCAGTAGACAGGTCACTGGAGGACTAGTGGAAGGAGGAACCGCAGACGGGCTTCGAAGGCCTAACATAATAAAATTGTGCTGTAGGCACTTTAAAATTGGTTCCAGGGGTACACGGGCAGCAGTGGTCTGGTCAGTGGAGGCCTAGTGGAAGGAGGGACCGCAGACAGGCTTCGAAGGCCTAACATAATAAAATATGGCTGTAGGCACTTTAAAATTTGTTCCAGGGGTACACGGGCAGCAGTAAACAGGTCACTGGAGGCCTCGTGGAAGGAGTGACCGCAGACAGGCGTAGTAGGCCTAACATAATAAAATTGGGCTGTAGACACTTGGAATTCTCTTGCAGGGGTACACAGGCAGCATTGATGTGGTCAGCGGAGGCCGATTGTAATGAGTGTCTGCCAGTTAGTAGTCCCAAACAATAAATACATGTTAATGTCTCGCATTCCAACAAAACGAAAACACAAAAGGGTGCAATCATTAGGTACAGGGGTGGGCTCCTCTGCGTAGTTTCAGACCTAGTAATTTGGCGCAAAGTATTTACTTGGGTTAATATAGGACACTGCCCCTGACTATGTTAAGTACCATCATACATGTCAACACAATGGTATTGTCAGTGGCAGGAATTTAAGGATGTCAGCGCATAGACTAAACATTGGTGGAACTGTGAGAGATAATTGTGCAAGTGGTAGAGCAATGTTTGAGCTGGGGGTGGGGGAACTCTCTTGTGGCCGGCGGTACAGGCCCAGGGCCCCTCATATTACAACAGTGTGTCTGACGTTGGGTGCGCACCACCACCGCCAGAGACACTTTATTGTACTATGAGGGACCCAGTGGCAGTGCCGTCGACCAAAAGCGGGCACACCCACCTCTTCAGACAAACAGCACTCTCACGGGTGCTTGCGCCAAGTGGCAATACCACGGCCCCGTGTGGGGAGTTTGGCCATTTAGGGAGGTGTAAACATGTCGTATGCTGGACAATCAGCTGCTGCAAATTACGAGATTGGTAAAGTCATTCAGAGTAGTCCACAGGCAATACCTTTTCATAGGAAAGCTAGGTGTCGGCCGGGCAAGGTGGGGCAAAAGAATTCGAAATCCAGTTGTGGTTCATTTTAATGAAGGTTAGATCATCAACATTTTGGGTAGCCAGACGAGTCCTTTTTTCGGTTAATATTGAACCTGCAGCACTGAATACTCTTTCTGATAGGACACTAGCTGCCGGGCAAGCAAGCTCCTGCAATGCATATTCTGCCAATTCTGGCCAGGTGTCTAATTTGGATGCCCAGTAATCAAATGGGAATGACGGTTGAGGTAGAACATCGATAAGGGATGAAAAATAGTTAGTAACCATACTGGACAAATGTTGTCTCCTGTCACTTTGAATTGATGCAGCAGTACCTGTCCTGTCTGCGGTCATAGCAAAATCACTCCACAACCTGGTCAGAAAACCCCTCTGTCCAACGCCACATCTGATTTCTGCACCTCTAACACTTCTGGTCTACTGCCCCCTGCAGCTCGTGTGAGAACGATCATGGGCGCTGTGTGCTGGGAATGCCTGAAGCAAACGGTCAACAAGAGTTGATTGTTTGGTTGCTAATATTAGTTCCAAGTTCTCATGTGGCATAATATTTTGCAATTTGCCTTTATAGCGAGGATCAAGGAGGCAGGCCAACCAGTAATCGTCATCGTTCATCATTTTCGTAATGCGTGTGTCCCTTTTGAGTATACGTAAGGCATAATCCGCCATGTGTGCCAAAGTTCCAGTTGTCAAATCTGCGGTTGTGCTTGGTTGAGGGGCAGTTTCAGGCAAATCTACGTCACTTGTGTCCCTCAAAAAACCAGAACCCGGCCTTGCCACGCCACCAATTTCCAGTGGCCCCGGGAAAGCTTCCTCATTAAAAATATACTCATCCCCATCATCCTCCTCGTCCTCCACCTCCTCTTCGCCCACTACCTCGTCCTGTACACTGCCCTGACCAGACAATGGCTGACTGTCATCAGGGCTTTCCTCTTCCTCTGCTGCAGACGCCTGATCCTTTTTGTGCGTCAAACTTTGCATCAGCAGACGAATTAGGGGGATGCTCATGTTTATTATTATGGCGTTGTCTGCACTAACCAGCCGTGTGCATTCCTCAAAACACTGAAGGACTTGACACATGTCTTGTATCTTCGACCACTGCACACCTGACAACTCCATGTCTGCCATCCTACTGCCTGCCCGTGTATGTGTATCCTCCCACAAAAACATAACAGCCCGCCTCTGTTCGCACAGTCTCTGAAGCATGTGCAGTGTTGAGTTCCACCTTGTTGCAACATCTATGATTAGGCGATGCTGGGGAAGGTTCAAAGACCGCTGATAGGTCTGCATACGGCTGGAGTGTACGGGCGAACGGCGGATATGTGAGCAAAGTCCGCGCACTTTGAGGAGCAGGTCGGATAACCCCGGATAACTTTTCAGGAAGCACTGCACCACCAGGTTTAAGGTGTGAGCCAGGCAAGGAATGTGTTTCAGTTGGGAAAGGGAGATGGCAGCCATGAAATTCCTTCCGTTATCACTCACTACCTTGCCTGCCTCAAGATCTACTGTGCCCAGCCACGACTGCGTTTCTCTCTGCAAGAATTCGGACAGAACTTCCGCGGTGTGTCTGTTGTCGCCCAAACACTTCATAGCCAATACAGCCTGCTGACGCTTGCCAGTAGCTGGCCCATAATGGGACAACTGGTGTGCAACAGTGGCAGCTGCGGATGGAGTGGTTGGGCGACTGCAGTCTGTGGACGAGCTCTCGCTTCTGCAGAAGGACGAGGAGGAGGAGGAGGGGGTGCGAACGCCTACAGCCAACTGTTTCCTAGACCGTGGGCTAGGCAGAACTGTCCCAAAAATGATGTCCCCTGTGGACCCTGCATCCACCACATTCACCCAGTGTGCCGTGATGGACACGTAACGTCCCTGGCCATGCCTACTGGTCCATGCATCTGTTGTCAGGTGCACCTTTGTACTCACAGATTGCCTGAGTGCATGGACGATGCGCTCTTTAACATGCTGGTGGAGGGCTGGGATGGCTTTTCTCGAAAAGAAGTGTCGACTGGGTAGCTCGTAGCGTGGTTCAGCGTAGTCTATCAGGGCTTTGAAAGCTTCGCTTTCAACTAACCGGTAGGGCATCATCTCTAACGAGATTAGTCTAGCTATGTGGGCGTTCAAACCCTGTGTACGCGGATGCGAGGATAAGTACTTCCTTTTTCTAACCAGAGTCTCATGTAGGGTGAGCTGGACTGGAGAGCTGGAGATCATGGAACTAGCGGGTGTGCCGGTGGACATGGCAGAATGAGAGACGGTTGGAGACGGTATTGTTTCCGCCGGTGCCCTAGATGCCGTGTTTCCTACTATGAAACTGGTGATTCCCTGACCCTGACTGCTTTGGCCTGGCAAAGAAACCTGCACAGATACTGCAGGTGGTGCGGAAAATGGTGGCCTTACAGTGACGGCAGGGATGTAGCGTTGCTGACTAGCTTCATTGGCCGAGGGTGCTACAACCTTAAGGGACGTTTGGCAGTTAGTCCAGGCTTGCAAATGCATGGTGGTTAAATGTCTATGCATGCAACTTGTATTGAGACTTTTCAGATTCTGACCTCTGCTTAAGGTAGTTGAACATTTTTGACAGATGACTTTGCGCTGATCAATTGGATGTTGTTTAAAAAAATGCCAGACTGCACTCTTTCAAGCATCGGATCCCTTTTCAGGCATTGCAGACTGAGCTTTAACCGGATGGCCACGCTGTCCTCCAACAGGTTTTGGCTTTGCCACGCGTTTTGTCCCATCTACGGGCCCGGCAGATGGAACCTGTTGTGATGTTGATGCCTGCTGCGGCCCCTCCTCCTCCGCTTCAGAACTACTGCTGCCTGCACCCTGTTCCCCCAATGGCTGCCAATCGGGGTCAACAACTGGGTCATCTATAACCTCCTCTTCTAGCTCGTGTGCAACTTAGTCTGTGTCACCGTGTAAGTCGGTGGTATAGCGTTCGTGACAGGGCAACATAGTCTCATCAGGGTCTGATTCTGGATCAGTACCCTGCGAGGGCAATGTTGTGGTCTGAGTCAAAGGACCAGCATAGTAGTCTGGCTGTGGCTGTGCATCAGTGCACTCCATGTCAGATTCAACTTGTAATGGGCATGGCCTGTTAACTGTTTCACTTTCTAAGCCAGGGACGGTATGTGTAAAGAGCTCCATGGAGTAACCCGTTGTGTCGCCTGCTGGATCCTTCTCTGTTGTTGTTTTTGCTGAAGAGGACAAGGAAGCGACTTGTCCCTGACCGTGAACATCCACTAACGACGCGCTGCTTTTACATTTACCAGTTTCAAAAGAGGAGGCAAAAGAGCTAGAGGCTGAGTCAGCAAGGTAAGCCAAAACTTGCTCTTGCTGCTCTGGCTTTAAAAGCGGTTTTCTTACTCCCAGAAAAGGGAGCGTTCGAGTCCTTCTGTAGCCAGACGACGAACCTGGCTCCACAGCTCCAGACTTAGGTGCAATATTTTTTTTCCCACAACCACCTGATGCTCCACTACCACTACCATCATTACCAGCTGACAATGAACGCCCACGGCCACGACCTCTTCCACCAGACTTCCTCATTGTTTTAAAAACGTAACCAAAGTAACGGTATTTGTTGCTGTCAAACAACTTACACGGTGAGCTATAACTTCAGTATGATTTAGATATCCCTTTACAGGTGGGTGAGACCGCAAGGAAAATCAGGCACAATGTTACACACTCTGTTTTCGGTGGCACCAAATGAGAGAGATGCCACACACGCAGGACTGTCACTCAAGCACAAATGTCAATATTAATCTCCCACTGTTTTTTTTTATTTTTTCAGGGAGAATTTAGAAACCAAATAAAAAAAATTGATTTTTTCAGGGAGAATTTAAAAACCAAATAAAAAAAGAAATAGGCTTTCTATGGCCCACTATTTGAGAGACAGAGATGGCACACCCAGGAGTCAGGACTGGCACACAAGCAGAAAGGCCAATATTAATCTCCCACTGATTTTTTTTTATTTTTTCAGGGAGAATTTAGAAACCAAATTAAAAAAAATTGATTTTTTCAGGGAGAATTTAGAAACCAAAAAAAAAAAAATAGGCTTTCTATGGCCCACTATTTGAGAGACAGAGATGGCACACCCAGGAGTCAGGACTGGCACACAAGCAGAAAGGCCAATATTAATCTCCCACTGATTTTTTTTTATTTTTTCAGGGAGAATTTAGAAACCAAATAAAAAAATTGATTTTTTCAAGGAGAATTTAGAAACCAAATAAAAACAAAAAATAGGCTTTCCATGGCACACTATTTGAGAGAGAGAGATGGCACACCCAGGAGTCAGGACTGTCACACAAGCAGAAAGGCCAATATTAATCTCCCACTGATTTTTTTTTATTTTTTCAAGGAGAATTTAGAAACCAAATAAAAAAAATAGGCTTTCTCTGGCCCACTATTTGAGAGAGAGATGGCACACCCAGGAGTCAGGAATGGCACACAAGCAGAAAGGCCAATATTAATCTCCCACTGATTTTTTTTAATTTTTTCATTGAGAATTTAGAAACCAAATTAAAAAAAATTATTTTTTCTGGGAGAATTTAGAAACCAAATTAAAAAAAATAGGCTTTCTATGGCACACTATTTGAGAGAGAGAGAGAGATGGCACACTCAGGAGTCAGGACTGGCACACAAGCAGAAAGGCCAATATTAATCTCCCACTGATTTTTTTTTTATTTTTTCAGGGAGAATTCAGAAACCAAATTAAAAAAATTGATTTTTTCATCGAGAATTTATAAACCAAATAAAAAAAAATAGGCTTTCTATGGCACAATATTTGAGAGACAGAGATGGCACACCCAGGAGTCAGGACTGGCACACAAGCAGAAAGGCCAATATTAATCTCCCACTGATTTTTTTTTTATTTTTCCAGGGAGAATTTAGAAACCAAATAAAAAAAATAGTCTTTCTATGGCCCACTATTTGAGAGAGAGAGAGAGATGGCACACCCAGGAGTCAGGACTGGCACACAAGCAGAAAGGCCAATATTAATCTCCCACTGATTTTTTTTTACTTTTTCAGGGAGAATTTAGAAACCAAATAAAAAAAATGATTTTTTCAGGGAGAATTTAGAAACCAAATAAAAAAAAAATTGGCTTTCTATGGCCCACTATTTGAGAGACAGAGATGGCACACCCAGGAGTCAGGACTGGCACACAAGCAGAAAGGCCAATATTAATCTCCCACTGATTTTTTTTTTATTTTTCCAGGGAGAATTTAGAAACCAAATAAAAAAAAAATAGGCTTTCTATGGCCCACTATTTGAGAGAGAGAGAGAGAGAGATGGCACACGCAGGAGTCAGGACTGGCACACAAGCTGAAAGGCCAATATTAATCTCCCTCTGATTTTTTTTATTTTTTCAGGGAGAATTTAGAAACCAAATAAAAAAAATAGGCTTTCTATGGCCCACTATTTGAGAGAGAGAGAGATGGCACACCCAGGAGTCAGGACTGGCACACAAGCTGAAAGGCCAATATTAATCTCCCACTGATTTTTTTTTTATTTTTCCAGGGAGAATTTAGAAACCAAATAAAAAAAAATAGGCTTTCTATGGCCCACTATTTGAGAGAGAGAGATGGCACACCCAGGAGTCAGGACTGGCACACAAGCAGAAAGGCCAATATTAATCTCCCACTGATTTTTATTTATTTTTTCAGGGAGAATTTAGAAACCAAATTAAAAAAATAGGCTTTCTATGGCCCACTATTTGAGAGAGAGAGATGGCACACCCAGGAGTCAGGACTGGCACACAAGCAGAAAGGCCAATATTAATCTCCCACGGTTTTTTGTTATTTTTTCAGGGAGAATTTAGAAACCAAATTTAAAAAAATAAAAATAAATAGGCTTTCTATGGCCCACTATTTGAGAGAGAGATGGCACACTCAGGACTGGCACACAAGCCCAAAGGCCAATATTAATCTCCCACTGTTTTTTTTTCAAGGAGAATTTATAAACCCCCCCCCCAAAAAAAAAAACAGAAAAATAAAAAGGCTTTCTATGGCCCACTATGTGAGAGAGATGGCACACACAGGGATGGCACTCTAGCAGAAATGCCAATCTTAATCTCCCACAACTTTTTTTTTAGGGAGAATTTAAAAAAAAAAAAAAAAAAGGGACTGTCCTACAATTACTATCTCCCTGCTGTAATCTCAGCCAGGTATGGCAGGCAGCAATAAGGAGTGGCCTGATGCACAAATTAAATAAAAAGTGTGGACAAACAAAAAAGATAGCTGTGCAGAAAGGAAGGAACAACAGGATTTGTGCTTTGAAAAAAGCAGTTGGTTTGCACAGCGGCGTACACACAGCAATGCAGCTATCAGGGAGCCTTCTAGGGCAGCCCAATGAGCTACAGCGCTGAGGAAAAAAAAATGTAGCTTCCACTGTCCCTGCAAACAAAAGGTGGTGTTGGACAGTGGAAATCGCTACAGCACAAGCGGTTTGGTGGTTAATGGACCCTGCCTAACGCTATATCTGCTTCTGACGAAGCGGCAGCAACCTCTCCCTATGCTCAGATCAGCAGCAGTAAGATGGCGGTCGGCAGGAACGCCTCTTTATAGCCCCTGTGACGCCGCAGACAGCAAGCCAATCACTGCAATGCCCTTCTCTAAGATGGTGGGGACCAGGACCTATGTCATCACGCTGCCCACACTCTGCGTCCACCTTCATTGGCTGAGAAATGGCGCTTTTAGCATAATTGAAACGCGACTTTGGTGCGAAAGTCGCGTACCGCATGGCCGACCCCACACAGGGGTTGGGTCGTGTTTCATGAAACCCGACTTTGCCAAAAGTCGGCGACTTTTGAAAATGAACGATCCGTTTCGCTCAACCCTATATAGTAGTCTTATTTTCCAAGCAATTAGTAAAACACACTAGTTATACCGAGGTACCATAAAAAATTAAATAATAAATATTTAAATATATAGAAACCTAAAACCAAGATACCCAGGATCACCAAAGTGTGTCAATAATGTAGTATAACACTACAGAAGAGCTGAAAAAAGTCGTGCTTATAACATGTTAAGCCCAAGAAGTCACTCACAGCAAAGGATGTAAGTAATTAATATTTTATTTATTGCATGGTATACATCAATTTAAAAAAAAAAAATATTTTAATATTAAAAACCAAAAAATTATATCATTTAATATATATATATGTAACATCAAATAGTGCCCATACCTATTTGGCTGCCATATTACATAAATATATTAGTACCCGTAAGTAGGGTTGAGCGAAACGGGTCGGCCATTTTCAGAAGTCGCCGACTTTTGGCAAAGTCGGGTTTCATGAAACCCGACCCGACCCCTGTGTGGGGTCGGCCATGAAGTCGGTGATCTTCTGAATCTGGTATCGGAATTCCGATACCGATTCCCGATATGTTTGCAATATCGGAAATCGGTATCGGAATCCATATTTAAGTGTAAAATAAAGAATTAAAATAAAAAATATCGCTATACTCACCCTCGGACGCGCCCTGGTACTAACCGGGAACCTTCCTTCGAATCAGCGCTTGCAGGACCTTGCGGTGACGTCGCGGCTTGTGATTGGTCAAGCGAGCGCCCATGTGACCGCTCGCGCGACCAATCACAAGCCGCGACGTCACCGCGACGTCACGCAAGGTCCTGCAAGCGCTGATTCGAAGGAAGGAAGGCTGCCGGAACGAAGCAGGGCGCGTCCGAGGGTGAGTATATACCTAATAGGAATATTAGGTTCCCTAATAGGAATATACTCACCCTCGGACGCGCCCTGCTTCTTTCCGGCAGCCTTCCTTCCTTCGAATCAGCGCTTGCAGGACCTTGCGTGACGTCGCGGCTTGTGATTGGTCGCGCGAGCGGTCACAAGCCGCGACATCACCGCAAGGTCCTGCAAGCGCTGATTCGAAGGAAGGAAGGTTCCCGGTTAGTACCAGGGCGCGTCCGAGGGTGAGTATAGCGATATTTTTTATTTTAATTCTTTATTTTACACTTAAATATGGATCGCAGGGCCTGAAGGAGAGTTTCCTCTCCTTCAGACCCTGGGAACCATTGGAAACCCAATGCACTGCATTGGGTTTCGAGTTTCGAGTTTCGGCCGACCCCGACCCTGACTTTTTTATAGGATCGGCCGATTTCACTCGACCCGACTTTTGAAAAACATCAAATAGTGCCCATACCTATTTGGCTGCCATATTATATAAATATATTAGTACCCGTAAGGACTTACTATGATAAAAAGATTTTTGTGAAAAAACTAAAAAAAAAATTTTTTCAATAGTGTATCGGCGTTACAATTAATGATGGCAGTATAAAAAAAACCCAGATACCAATAGATACTTACACTCCCTGACGAAGGAGCTGTGCGTCCGAAACGCACGTCGGGGTGCACCATACACTATTTGGCGACCAGTCTACTCAGCCCATATACCCCAAAGTAAGTGGCTTCATATGTGAATTATTGCACCTTATTTATATGAGTCCCTTTTGCACTTTATGCAGTTGCACTTTTTCCCTTAGATTGCACTCTTATTTGCTCTTGTTCCTGGTATGCACATTGTTGCACTTTATTACGAATTTTTATATACACTATTGAAAAAAATTTTTTTTCGTTTTTTCACAAAAATCTTTTTATCATAGTAAGTCCTTACGGGTACTAATATATTTATATAATATGGCAGCCAAATAGGTATGGGCACTATTTGATGTTACATACAGATATATTAAATGATATAATTTTTTGGTTTTTAATATTAAAATAATTTTTTTTAAAAAATTGATGTATACCATGCAATAAATAAAATATTAATTACCGTACTTACATCCTTTGCTGTGAGTGATTTCTTGGGCTTAACATGTTATAAGCACGACTTTTTTCATTTTCCAAGCAGTAGTGGATGGTGAGATATGGAGCCTGAAATTCAAAAGTTCAAAAGATTGTTAACCTTTTGCTTGTCAGTGTAGTGTTCCATTTTTCTAATCAGAGTTCTTCCCTCCATAAAGATAGGAGCCATTCCTGCAATATCAGGTTTAGTACTTCTCTTTAAATATATAAAATGTAATAGCTCTGTTCTTCTTGCTCTGTAAACTGCATCCCTTAAGCTATACACTACCTGTAACAGGTATCCAATTGGCTTGTGTAAATGATTGGTGGTGTATTGTGATGGGCGAACTCCTCGATGTTCGGGATCAGCGAATTTGCCCGAGTTTTTTGTAAAGTTCGAGTTCAAGGCTGGATATGACACAAACTTACGTCCGAACCCTGAACTCAGACTTTACATATATGGGATGGGAAGGGGGAGCTGTAAAGAAAAGCAGAAAACATTATAATTATACTTACCTTTCCAGCGACCCGTCCTCCCGTTCCACTGTCTCCCTGCCGCATCTCATTAACAGCAATATTCACTGCACTCAGCAGTCTTTGGCTTTTTCCGGCAGTGTTCGTGTGGTGACATCACTGCATGAACACTGCCAGAAAAAAACGAAGACTGCTGAGAGCAGTGAATACCGGCAGAAGGTAATGAGCGGCCCCGGAAGAAGATACAGCTGGGAGACAGTGGGACGGGAGGACGCATCGCTGGACAGGTAAGTATAATTATAATGTTTATTATTAATTTTCTGCTTTTTTTCTGCTTCTTGTGATCATCCGTTATTCCATTTTAATGCAATGTCGTGGTGACCAAAAAAACGTAATTTTGGCGTTTTCACTTTTTTTCTCACTATGCCGTTTAGAGATCAGGCTAATCCTTTTTTTTATTGATAGGTTGGGCAATTCTGAAAGGGGCGATGCCAAATATGTGTATGTTTAATTTTACTTTTATGGTTTTATTTTGAATGGGGCAAAAGGGGGTGATTTGATCTTTTAAATTTTTTTTTTTAAATATGTTTAAAAACATTTCTTTTTAACTTTTGGCATGCTTCTATAGTCTCCATAGAATAAAAACTGCCATAGCCCGATCGGCTCTGCTACATAGAGGCGATATTCAGATCGCCTCTAAATAGCAGTATTGGTAACTTTCTATGAGCGCCGACCACTGGGTGGCGCTCACAGCAAGCCGGCACTGACAACCATAGAGGTCTCCAGGAGACCTCATGTTGTCATGCTAACACACTGGTGACCCACAATCACGTGATGGGGTTCACCAGTGTACGTATTTCCAGCCCGATGGCCGGAAATGCGATTTAAATGCCGCTGTCAGAGTTGACAGTGGCATTTAACTGGTTAATAGCTGCAGGTGGATCACGATTCCATGTGCGGCTATTGTGGGCACATGTCAGCTGTTCAAAACAGCTGACATGTCCCAGGAAAGATGTGGGCACATCAAAGGGAGGGAGACCGAAATCAGCGTAAATGTACACCCGATGTCGGTAAGGGGTTAAAGTCTGTTGGGTAGCAGCCCGTACAAAGAACTACTAAGCCCAGGGAAAGCAACCCTGTGCGCCTGGGATTGAGTGGTGCGGGAGATTAAGGCGGTCAGCCAGTGCCTTTGTTGTAGTCACTGTTGGGACTGCACCAAAATCTGTGCAGCCACATGAGACATAGAGTCCTGTCCGGTTCAAAAAAGTGGCCAACTGCCAGACAACGTCACAACTCAGCAACAATGTTAACTCCTGCACTGCTGGCACAAAGCAGCCAGTTCAGAATACAGGAGAAGAGCTTCTGTTCACTGTGTGTGAACGAGGCCCAGAGCGCTTCGGTTCTCTGGAATTTCTCTGTCGTGGTAGCCCCGTGACAGTACCCCCCCTTCTACGAGGGACCTCTGGAACCTCAGGACCAGGTTTCTCAGGATGAGCTGTATGAAATGCCCGAACCAACCTAACCGCATGGACATCGGCAGCAGGTACCCACGTTCTCTTCTCAGGACCGTACCCTCTCCAGTGTACCAGATATTGTAGGGACCGATGAACTAAACAAGAATCCATAACCCTGGAAATCTGGAACTCGAGATTTCCATCAACAAGGACCGGAGATGGAGGTGAAGGGGACAGATTGGATGACGCCACAACCTTCTTGAGTAAGGAGCGATGAAAAACATTATGGATCTTAAATGACTGAGGCAAATCCAGCCGAAAAGCAACTGAATTCACGACGGCCACAATCCTTTAAGGACCAATGAACCTAGGGCCCAATTTCATTGAGGGAACTCTCAGCTTAATATTTTTCGAGGACAACCAAACCCAATCACCCACACACAGGTACGGACCTTCCACACGTCTCCGATCAGCCGCATTCTTATACCTGGAACCCATCCTCTTAATTTATCAAGAACCCATTGCCATACGGACGTGATGGATGAAGAAAACCCACTCCTCTTCAGGAACACCTGAAGAATCCCTCCTATTAAATGAACTAAATTGATGATGAAAACCATATGCCCCGAAAAACGGGGACTTACCAGTAGACTCATGAGTACGATTGTTTATGTTGTTTATAGAAAATTCTGCTAGCGGTAAGTACTTAACCCAGTCCTCCTGATTATCTGAGATGAAACACCTAAGATAAGTCTCAAGATTTTGATTTACGCGTTCAGTCTGACCATTGGATTGAGGATGAAAAGCTGAAGAAAATGACAAATGAGTGCCCAGCGGGCTGCAGAAAGTCCTCCAAAACTTAGAAATAAACTGCACCCCCCAGTCTGAGACGATATCTGAAGGAATACCATGCAGTCTCACAACCTCCTTGATAAAGACCTGTGCCAGAGTCTTAGTATTTGGTAATGCGGGGAGCGCAATGAAGTGAGACATCTTGCTAAATCTATCAACTACAACTAAAATAACTGTATTACCCTCCGAAACCGGTAAGTCAGTGATGAAATCTATTGACAAATGGGTCCAAGGTCTACTGGGAATCTCCAGAGGTTGGAGAGACCCAGATGGGCGAGAACGAGAGGACTTGGAACGCGGACACACACTGCAGGCAGCAACATATTCCTGTATATCATGTCTTACCCCAGACCACCAAAAACGCCGAGAGAGTAGGTCCGCGGTAACCTTACTTCCAGGGTGTCCGGCCAAAACCAAGTCATGATGCTCATTTATGACCCTGAGATGGAGATTAGATTGAACAAAAAGTTTACCTAACGGACAGGCTGCTGAGGTGTCCCCCTGTGCCTCTACCACCTGTTTCTCAAGATCAGAATTAATTGCGGCGACTACTACACCTTTCTGCAGTATAGGACCTGGTTCACAATTATCCCCACCCCCCGGGAAACAACGGGATAACGCGTCAGCCTTGACATTCTTACTTCCTGGCCTGTACGTAATGTAGAAATTGAACCTGGCGAAGAACAGAGACCACCTTGCTTGCCTAGGAGTGAGACGCTTTGCCGATTCTAAATACAACAGATTTTTGTGATCTGTGATCACCATGACTGGATGAAGTGCTCCCTCCAAAAAATGATGCCATTCCTCAAATGCCCATTTTATTGCCAACAGCTCCCTGTTACCAATATCATAATTCTCCTCCGTAGGAGATAATTTTCTCGAGAAAAATGCACACGGACGCCACTTACTCGGAGAAATCCCCTGTGATAATACAGCTCCCACCCCTACCTCAGAGGTATCCACCTCTACCACAAATGGCTGAATGATATCAGGCTGTATTAATACGGGTGCAGAGGAAAAACACTTTTTCAAAGTTTCAAAAGCCTTACAGGCCGCACTGGACCATACAGAGAGGTCCGTGCCTCTCTTGGTCATGTCAGTCAATGGTTTGGCTACCACTGAGAAGTCTTTAATAAATTTGCGATAGAAATTTGCAAAACCTAAAAACCTCTGTAAAGCCTTAAGGTCCTCAGGACAATCCCACTCCAAGACCGCCCTGACCTTAGCCGGATCCATACGAAAACCTGTGGAGGACAAAAAATAACCCAAAAACGAAATCTCTTTAACTGCGAACATGCATTTCTCAATCTTGGCAAATAATTTATTGTCTCTGAGTACCCGGAGAACCTGCTTAGCATGAACATGATGAGACTCGAGGTCAGGAGAATAAATTAAGATGTCATCGAGATATACCACCACAAACCTACCAATCAGGTGACTAAGTATATCGTTGACAAAGTGTTGAAACACGGAAGGGGCATTACATAACCCAAAGGTCATAGCCAGGTTCTCATAGTGCCCCTCTGGAGTATTAAATGCCGTCTTCCATTCATCCCCCTCCCTCATGCGAATGAGATTATATGCCCCCCTGAGATCCAATTTGGAGAACCACCTAGCCCCCACAATTTGATTAAAGAGATCCGGAATAAGAGGGAGCGGAAAAGAATCCCGGACCGTAATTTGGTTCAATTCGTGGAAATCCAGGCATGGGCGTAAACCCCCGTCCTTCTTCTTTACAAAGAAGAACCCAGCCGCAATGGGAGATGAGGAGGGCCTGATATGACCTTTGGCCAGACTTTCCGTTATATAGTCCTTCATGGCCTGTCTCTCTGGGGCAGAGATGTTGTATAGCCTACTCTTAGGCAGTTTAGCACCAGGAATGAGACGTATGGCGCAATCATAAGGATGGTGTGGAGGCAGCTCTTGACTCCCCTCCTCAGAGAATACATCCTGAAAATCTGAGATGATCTCTGGCAAAACCTGAGAACTCAATTCGGCCAGCCGAGTGCCCAGGCAAAACTCACTCCATCTAGTAATCTCCCGAGTCTGCCAGTTTAACACCGGGTTGTGTAACGTGAGCCATGGTAAACCGAGAATTACAGGCGATGGCAAACCCCCCAACACATAACAATCTATTGACTGAGAGTGCAACACCCCTATTTGTAGGCTCACCCCACGAACGATCTGAGTGAAAGTCCCCTGGCTCAAAGGTGCAGAGTCAATAGCAATTATAGGTATGGGTCTAGACAGCTCTTGAGTCCTAAGCCCATGTGCCTGAACAAACCCAGCATCAATTAAATTAAACCCTGCCCCAGAGTCCAGAAAGGCAGAGATATTGAGCCTGCTTTCACCAAGACGAATCTCGGCTGGTAGGAAAAATTGTGGTTTACCTAAGGAGGAAACTAGTACACCAGGGTTGCCAACCTCCCCGCAACCCGGGCTCAATAGTTTTCTGGCGGTTGTTTTTTAAAAGGACACACATTCACATAATGACCCCTTCTGCCACAAAAAAACATGCACCTCCCTTACGCCGTACTACTGCAGCCCCCTTAGAACGAGATGCGCCACCCAACTGCATAGGTTCTCCTAGAGACTCAGAATCTGGTGAGTACAAATCTGAATTACCCTTGAAAAGCAGCGATTCATTAAGTCTCTGGCGCAGGCGGCGGTCCACACGGATCACAAGAGATATAGCTACCTCCAGTGTGGTTGGTGTCTCCTGTAGGGCGAAGGCATCTTTTATTTTGTCAGATAGGCCCTGATAAAATTGACTGCGGAGTGCAGGGTCATTCCACAATGTGTCAGTAGCCCATCTCCAAAACTCAGAGCAGTACTCCTCTACTGGCCGGTCTCCCTGTGTAAGATGGCGTATTGTGGACTCAGCGAGGGAGAAGCGGTCTGGATCATTATACACTTGACCTAAGGCTTGAAAAAACTCCTCCACAGTCCATAACGGCAAAGCGTCAGCGGGAAGTGAAAAAGCCCAGGCCTGAGGGTCACCTTATGGGAGCGATACTACAATTCCAACCCTCTGCTCCTCTGAACCTGAAGTGTGAGGACGCAACCTAAAATACAATTTACAGGCCTCCCTGAAAGTAACAAATTTGTCACGCCCCCCAGTGAACCTGTCAGGTAACGCAATTTTAGGCTCCAGCGAAGCTTGTGGAGGTGTAGCACCCCCTGCAGTGGCCACTGGAGTGCGCTGTACAACCGCCGAGCGGAGGTCAGCCACCTTTAGACTGAGCTGCTGTAATTGTCCAGCTAAAGTAGCAATGGGGTCCATATTGGACCAAGAAAATTTTTAAGGTCAGTGATACTGTCCCGCCGTTAACGGCGATAAAGGGGCAGGATGGCGTACTGGGACCCGCACCTGTCCGTGCCACTATAATGGGGCCCTAACTTTCCCTTATCTCAGGGTATCTATGATGGTTAGGAGGCCTGAGCCGCCAGCGTATCCCTGTCTCCTGTGCAGGCCCTATCAGTGGCCCCCTCTCCCCCCAGGGAGAAGGACTGCACCAGTGTATAAATACAACAATAAATAGGGTATACAGACAAGGTAACTAAAAGTCTCAAACTCACCAAATGCTCACACGACCACAGAGGTAACACATAGAAGGGAAGAGAAGGAAAAAACTAGGAAGGAAAACAGGTTTAACATGCAACCAAAACAGCAGACACCAATCTCTGTAAATAAACCTCCAAGCTCCAAATACTATGCTCCTTCAACCTCCAAGCCAGGCAGCATAACTGATCACTGACAATAGCTGTAGTCCAGGCTCGGTCTATGTAGAGGAGGAGATTACAAAATCCACTTCAGCTGAGAGACCCAGCTCACAGCAACTCAGCAACAAGGTTAACTCCTGCATTGCTGGCACAAAGCAGCCAGGTCAGAATACAGGAGAAGAGCTTCTGTTCACTGTGTGTGAACGAGGCCCAGAGCGCTGCGGTTCTCTGGAACCTCTCTGTTGCGGTAGCCCCGTGACATCTGCGTTATCCAAGTTTGGGCACTGTAGGCCGGTTTCCCACTTTTTTTCCTGTCTGTTACTCTAATTATATACAGCACTATTTTGCATTTAAAAAAACAGGCCACATATTTGGCAGTGTGGTATTTCCGTGACAGGCCTCATATATCTGCGTGTTCCAAGTTTGGGCATTGTAGGCCAGTTTCCCACTTTCTCCCTGTCTGTTACACTGATTATATACAGAACTATTTTGCATTAAAAAAAAAAAAAACAGGCCAATATTTGGCAGTGTGATATTTCTGTGACAGGCCTCATATATCTGCGTGCTCCAGGTTTGGCATTGTAGGTCAGTTTTCCACTGTTTCTGATGTCTCTTACTCTACTTATAGACAGCATTATTTTGCATTTAAAAAAATACAGGCAACATATTTGGCAGTGTGGTATTTCCGTGACAGGCCTCATATATCTGCGTGCTCCAAGTTTGGGCATTGTAGGCCGGTTTACCACTTTTTTAACTGTCTGTTACTCTATTTATATACAGCAATATTTTGCATTACAAAAAATACAGGCCACATATTTGGCAGTGTGGTTTTTCTGTGACAGGCCTCATATACAGTACAGACCAAAAGTTTGGACACACCTTCTCATTTAAAGATTTTTCTCTATTTTCATGACTATATAAGTCATATAATAACTGACTAAATAAAGAAGTATATAATTCCACATGTGTTAATTCATAGTTTTGATGCCTTCAATGTGAATGTACAATTTTCATAGTCATGAAAATACAGAAAAATCGTTAAATGAGAAGGTGTGTCCAAACTTTTGGTCAGTACTGTATCTGTGTGCTTCAAGTTTGGGCATTGTTGGCTGGTTTACCACTTTTTTACTGTCTGTTACTCTACTTATATACAGCACTATTTTGCATTGCAAAAAATACAGGCCACATATTTGGCAGTGTGGTATTTCCGTGACAGGCCTCATATACAGTACAGACCAAAAGTTTGGACACACCTCATTTAAAGATTTTTCTGTATTTTCATCACTATGAAAATTGTAAATTCACCCTAAAGGCATCAAAACTATGAATTAACACATGTGGAAATATATACCGTATATACTCGAGTATAAGCTGAGATTTTCAGCCCAAATTTTTGGGCTGAAAGTGCCCCTCTCGGCTTATGCTCGAGTCACGGTCGGCGGTAGGGTCGGCGGGTGAGGGGGACAGAGGGCTGAGGCATACTCACCTAGTCCCGGCGATCCTGGTGCTGTCCCTGCAGTCCCACGGTCTTCGGGTGCCGCAGTTCTTCCCCTGTTCAGCGGTCACGTGGGACCGCTCATTAGAGAAATGAATATGGACTCCACTCCCATAGGGTTTGAGCCGCATATTCATTTCTCTAATGAGCGGTAACGGTGACCGCTGATAGAGGAAGAAGTTGCGGCAACCGGAGACCAGCTGTCCGGGAGAAGGAGCGGGACGCCGGGAGCAGGTAAGTATCGCATATTCACCTGTCCCCGTTCCACATGCCGGGCGCCGCTCCATCTTCCCGGCATCTCTCCGCACTGACTGTGCAGGACAGAGGGCACAATGACGCATATAGTGTGCGCGGCGCCCTCTGCCTGAACAGTCAGTGCAGAGAGACGCCGGGACGGGACGCTGAGGAGCTGCAAGCAAGAGATGTGAGTATGGCATTTTTTTTTATTGCAGCAGCCGCAGCAGCATTATATATACCGGTAGCACAGCTTTCTATAGCACATCTATGGGGCAATAATGAACGGTGCAGAGCACTATATGGCCAAGTTTTATATGGCACAGCTTTCTATGGGGCAATAATGAACGGTGCAGAGCACTATATGGCACAGTTTTGTATGGCACAGCTTTCTATAGAAAGCCTTTTTTTTTTTTAATTTGTTTTCTAAATTCTCCCTGAAAAAATTAATTATTTTTATTTGGTTTCTAAATTCTCCCTGAAAAAATCATTTTTTTTATTTGGTTTCTAAATTCTCCCTGAAAAAATAAAAAAAAAATCAGTGGGAGATTAATATTGGCCTTTCTGCTTGTGTGCCAGTCTTGACTCCTGGGTGTGCCATCTCTCTCTCTCAAATAGTGGGCCATAGAAAGCCTATTTTTTTTTATTTGTTTTCTAAATTCTCACTGAAAAAATAAAAAAAAACAGTGGGAGATTAATATTGGCCTTTCTGCTTGTGTGCCACTCCTGACTCCTGGGTGTGCCATCTCTCTCTCTCAAATAGTGGGCCATAGAAAGCCTTTTTTTTATTTTTTTTTATTTGGTTTCTAAATTCTCCCTGAAAAAATAAAAAAAAGAGGGAGATTAATATTGGTCTTTCTGCTTGTGTGCCACTCCTGACTCCTGGGTGTGCCATCTCTCTCTCTCAAATAGTGGGCCATAGAAAGCCTATTTTTTTTATTATTTGTTTTCTAAATTCTCCCTGAAAAAATAAAAAAAAATCAGTGGGAGATTAATATTGGCCTTTCTGATTGTGTTCCAGTCCTGACTCCTGGGTGTGCCATCTCTCTCTCTCAAATAGTGGGCCATAGAAAGCCTATTTTTTTTTTATTTGGTTTCTAAATTCTCCCTGAAAAAATCATTTTTTTTTAATTTGGTTTCTAAATTCTCCCTGAAAAAATAAAAAAAAAATCAGTGGGAGATTAACCCCTTCATGACCGGGGGATTTTTCATTTTTCCGTGTTCGTTTTTCACTCCCCTCCTTCCCAGAGCCATAACTTTTTTTTATTTTTCCGTCAATTTGGCCATGTGAGGGCTTATTTTTTGCGGGATGAGTTGTACTTTTGAACGACATCATTGGTTTTAGCATGTCGTGTACTAGAAAACGGGAAAAAAATTCCAAGTGCGGTGAAATTGCAAAAAAAGTGCAATCCCACATTGGTTTTTTGTTTGGCTTTTTTGCTAGGTTCAATAAATGCTAAAACTGACCTGCCATTATGATTCTCCAGGTCAGTACGAGTTCATAGACACCAAACATGACTAGGTTATTTTTTATCTAAGTGGTGAAAAAAAATTCCAAACTTTGCTAAAAAAAAAAAAAAAAATTGCGCCATTTTCCGATACTCGTAGCGTCTCCATTTTTCGTGCTCTGGGGTCGGTTGAGGGCTTATTTTTTGCGTGCCGAGATGACGTTTTTAATAATAGCATTTCGGTGCAGATACGTTCTTTTGATCGCCCGTTATTGCATTTTAATGCAATGTCGCGGCGACCAAAAAAACGTAATTCTGGCGTTTCGAGTTTTTTTCCCGCTACGCTGTTTAGCGATCAGGTTAATACTTTTTTTTATTTGATAGATCGGGCGATTCTGAGCGCGGCAATACCAAATATGCGTACATTTGATATTTTTTTTTATTGATTTATTTTGATTGGGGCGAAAGGGGGGTGATTTAAACTTTTATGTTTTTTTTATTTTTTTCACATTTTTTTAAACTTTTTTTTTTAACTTTTGCCATGCTTCAATAGCCTCCATGAGAGGCTAGAAGCAGGCACAACCCGATCGGCTCTGCTACATAGCAGCGATCTGCTGATCGCTGCTATGTAGCAGAATTGCACGTGTGCTGTGAGCGCCGACCACAGGGTGGCGCTCACAGCGACGGGCAATCAGTAACCATAGAGGTCTCAAGGACCTCTATGGTTACAATATACAAGCATCGCCGACCCCCGATCATGTGACGGGGGTCGGCGATGACGTCATTTCCGGCCGCCCGGCCGGAAGCGGTAGTTAAATGCCGCTGTCTGCGTTTGACAGCGGCATTTAACTAGTTAATAGGTGCGGGCAGATCGCGATTCTGCCCGCGCCTATTACGGGCACATGTCAGCTGTTCAAAACAGCTGACATGTCCCGGCTCACCGCGGAGCCCTGCATCAAAGCAGGGGAGCCGGCATCGGACGGTATAGTACGTCCGATGCCGGTAAGGGGTTAATATTGGCCTTTCAGCTTGTGTGCCAGTCCTGACTCCTGGGTGTGCCATCTCTCTCTCTCAAATAGTGGGCCATAGAAAGCCTATTTTTTTTTTATTTGTTTTCTAAATTCTCACTGAAAAATAAAAAAAAAAACAGTGGGAGATTAATATTGGCCTTTCTGCTTGTGTGCCACTCCTGACTCCTGGGTGTGCCATCTCTCTCTCTCAAATAGTGGGCCATAGAAAGCCTTTTTTTTTTTATTTGTTTTCTAAATTCTCCCTGAAAAAAATTAATTTTTTTTATTTGGTTTCTAAATTCTCCCTGAAAAAAATCATTTTTTTTATTTGGTTTCTAAATTCTCCCTGAAAAAATAAAAAAAAAATCAGTGGGAGATTAATATTGGCCTTTCTGCTTGTGTGCCAGTCTTGACTCCTGGGTGTGCCATCTCTCTCTCTCAAATAGTGGGCCATAGAAAGTCAAATTTATTTTTTTTTTGGTTTCTAAATTCTCCCTGAAAAAATCAATTTTTTTATTTGGTTTCTAAATTCTCCATGAAAAAAAAAAAAAAAAGTGGGAGATTAATATTAACATTTGTGCTTGAGTGACAGTCCTGCGTGTGTGGCATCTCTCTCATTTGGTGCCACCGAAAACAGAGTGTGTAACATTGTGCCTGATTTTCCTTGCGGTCTCACCCACCTGTAAAGGGATATCTAAATCATACTGAAGTTATAGCTCACCATGTAAGTTGTTTGACAGCAACAAATACCGTTACTTTGGTTACGTTTTTAAAGCAATGAGGAAGTCTGGTGGAAGAGGTTGTGGCCGTGGGCGTTCATTGTCAGCTGGTAATGATGGTAGTGGTAGTGTAGCATCAGGTGGTCGTGGGAAAAAAAATATTGCACCTAAGTCTGAAGCTGTGGAGCCAGGTTCGTCGTCTGGCTACAGAAGGCCTCGAACGCTCCCTTTTCTGGGAGTAGGAAAACCACTTTTAAAGCCGGAGCAGCAAGAGCAAGTTTTGGCTTACCTTGCTGACTCAGCCTCTAGCTCTTTTGCCTCCTCTTTTGAAACTGGTAAATGTAAAAGCAGCGCGTCGTTAGTGGATGTTCACGGTCAGGGACAAGTCGCTTCCTTGTCCTCTTCAGCAAAAACAACAACAGAGAAGGATGCATCAGGCGACACAATGGGTTACTCCATGGAGCTCTTTAGACATACCGTCCCTGGCTCAGAAAGTGAAACAGTTAACAGGCCATGCCCATTACAAGTTGAATCTGACATGGAGTGCACTGATGCACAGCCACAGCCAGACTACTATGCTGGTCCTTTGACTCAGACCACAACATTGCCCTCGCAGGGTACTGATCCAGAATCAGACCCTGATGAGACTATGTTGCCCCGTCACGAACGCTCTACCACCAACTTACACGGTGACACAGACGAAGTTGCGCACGAGCTAGAAGAGGAGGTTATAGATGACCCAGTTGTTGACCCCGATTGGCAGCCATTGGGGGAACAGGGTGCAGGCGGCAGTAGTTCTGAAGCGGAGGAGGAGGGGCCGCAGCAGGCATCAACGTCGCAACAGGTTCCATCTGCCGGGACCGTAGATGGGACAAAACGCGTGGCAAAGCCAAAACCTGTTGGAGGACAGCGTGGCCATCCGGTTAAAGCTCAGTCTGCAATGCCTGAAAAGGGATCCGAGGCTCGAAAGAGTGCAGTCTGGCATTTTTTTAAACAACATCCAATTGATCAGCACAAAGTCATCTGTCAAAAATGTTCAACTACCTTAAGCAGAGGTCAGAATCTGAAAAGTCTCAATACAACCACCATGCATTTGCAAGCCTGGACTAACTTCCAAACGTCCCTTAAGGTTGTAGCACCCTCGGCCAATGAAGCTAGTCAGCAACCTCCCCGTAACCCGGGCTCAATAGTTTTCTGGCGGTTGTTTTTTAAAAGGACACACATTCACATAATGACCCCTTCTGCCACAAAAAAAACATGCACCTCCCTTACGCCGTACTACTGCAGCCCCCTTAGAACGAGATGCGCCACCCAACTGCATAGGTTCTCCTAGAGACTCAGAATCTGGTGAGTACAAATCTGAATTACCCTTGAAAAGCAGCGATTCATTAAGTCTCTGGCGCAGGCGGCGGTCCACACGGATCACAAGAGATATAGCTACCTCCAGTGTGGTTGGTGTCTCCTGTAGGGCGAAGGCATCTTTTATTTTGTCAGATAGGCCCTGATAAAATTGACTGCGGAGTGCAGGGTCATTCCACAATGTGTCAGTAGCCCATCTCCAAAACTCAGAGCAGTACTCCTCTACTGGCCGGTCTCCCTGTGTAAGATGGCGTATTGTGGACTCAGCGAGGGAGACGCGGTCTGGATCATTATACACTTGACCTAAGGCTTGAAAAAACTCCTCCACAGTCCATAACGGCAAAGCGTCAGCGGGAAGTGAAAAAGCCCAGGCCTGAGGGTCACCTTATGGGAGCGATACTACAATTCCAACCCTCTGCTCCTCTGAACCTGAAGTGTGAGGACGCAACCTAAAATACAATTTACAGGCCTCCCTGAAAGTAACAAATTTGTCACGCCCCCCAGTGAACCTGTCAGGTAACGCAATTTTAGGCTCCAGCGAAGCTTGTGGAGGTGTAGCACCCCCTGCAGTGGCCACTGGAGTGCGCTGTACAACCGCCGAGCGGAGGTCAGCCACCTTTAGACTGAGCTGCTGTAATTGTCCAGCTAAAGTAGCAATGGGGTCCATATTGGACCAAGAAAATTTTTAAGGTCAGTGATACTGTCCCGCCGTTAACGGCGATAAAGGGGCAGGATGGCGTACTGGGACCCGCACCTGTCCGTGCCACTATAATGGGGCCCTAACTTTCCCTTATCTCAGGGGTATCTATGATGGTTAGGAGGCCTGAGCCGCCAGCGTATCCCTGTCTCCTGTGCAGGCCCTATCAGTGGCCCCCTCTCCCCCCAGGGAGAAGGACTGCACCAGTGTATAAATACAACAATAAATAGGGTATACAGACAAGGTAACTAAAAGTCTCAAACTCACCAAATGCTCACACAACCACAGAGGTAACACATAGAAGGGAAGAGAAGGAAAAAACTAGGAAGGAAAACAGGTTTAACATGCAACCAAAACAGCAGACACCAATCTCTGTAAATAAACCTCCAAGCTCCAAATACTATGCTCCTTCAACCTCCAAGCCAGGCAGCATAACTGATCACTGACAATAGCTGTAGTCCAGGCTCGGTCTATGTAGAGGAGGAGATTACAAAATCCACTTCAGCTGAGAGACCCAGCTCACAGCAACTCAGCAACAAGGTTAACTCCTGCATTGCTGGCACAAAGCAGCCAGGTCAGAATACAGGAGAAGAGCTTCTGTTCACTGTGTGTGAACGAGGCCCAGAGCGCTGCGGTTCTCTGGAACCTCTCTGTTGCGGTAGCCCCGTGACATCTGCGTTATCCAAGTTTGGGCACTGTAGGCCGGTTTCCCACTTTTTTTCCTGTCTGTTACTCTAATTATATACAGCACTATTTTGCATTTAAAAAAACAGGCCACATATTTGGCAGTGTGGTATTTCCGTGACAGGCCTCATATATCTGCGTGTTCCAAGTTTGGGCATTGTAGGCCAGTTTCCCACTTTCTCCCTGTCTGTTACACTGATTATATACAGAACTATTTTGCATTAAAAAAAAAAAAAAACAGGCCAATATTTGGCAGTGTGATATTTCTGTGACAGGCCTCATATATCTGCGTGCTCCAGGTTTGGCATTGTAGGTCAGTTTTCCACTGTTTCTGATGTCTCTTACTCTACTTATAGACAGCATTATTTTGCATTTAAAAAAATACAGGCAACATATTTGGCAGTGTGGTATTTCCGTGACAGGCCTCATATATCTGCGTGCTCCAAGTTTGGGCATTGTAGGCCGGTTTACCACTTTTTTAACTGTCTGTTACTCTATTTATATACAGCAATATTTTGCATTACAAAAAATACAGGCCACATATTTGGCAGTGTGGTTTTTCTGTGACAGGCCTCATATACAGTACAGACCAAAAGTTTGGACACACCTTCTCATTTAAAGATTTTTCTCTATTTTCATGACTATATAAGTCATATAATAACTGACTAAATAAAGAAGTATATAATTCCACATGTGTTAATTCATAGTTTTGATGCCTTCAATGTGAATGTACAATTTTCATAGTCATGAAAATACAGAAAAATCGTTAAATGAGAAGGTGTGTCCAAACTTTTGGTCAGTACTGTATCTGTGTGCGTCAAGTTTGGGCATTGTTGGCTGGTTTACCACTTTTTTACTGTCTGTTACTCTACTTATATACAGCACTATTTTGCATTGCAAAAAATACAGGCCACATATTTGGCAGTGTGGTATTTCCGTGACAGGCCTCATATACAGTACAGACCAAAAGTTTGGACACACCTCATTTAAAGATTTTTCTGTATTTTCATCACTATGAAAATTGTAAATTCACCCTAAAGGCATCAAAACAATGAATTAACACATGTGGAAATATATACCGTATATACTCGAGTATAAGCTGAGATTTTCAGCCCAAATTTTTGGGCTGAAAGTGCCCCTCTCGGCTTATGCTCGAGTCACAGTCGGCGGTAGGGTCGGCGGGTGAGGGGGACAGAGGGCTGAGGCATACTCACCTAGTCCCGGCGATCCTGGTGCTGTCCCTGCAGTCCCACGGTCTTCGGGTGCCGCAGTTCTTCCCCTGTTCAGCGGTCACGTGGGACCGCTCATTAGAGAAATGAATATGGACTCCACTCCCATAGGGTTTGAGCCGCATATTCATTTCTCTAATGAGCGGTAACGGTGACCGCTGATAGAGGAAGAAGTTGCGGCAACCGGAGACCAGCTGTCCGGGAGAAGGAGCGGGACGCCGGGAGCAGGTAAGTATCGCATATTCACCTGTCCCCGTTCCACATGCCGGGCGCCGCTCCATCTTCCTGGCATCTCTCCGCACTGACTGTGCAGGACAGAGGGCACAATGACGCATATAGTGTGCGCGGCGCCCTCTGCCTGAACAGTCAGTGCAGAGAGACGCCGGGACGGGACGCTGAGGAGCTGCAAGCAAGAGAGGTGAGTATGGCATTTTTTTTTTATTGCAGCAGCCGCAGCAGCATTATATATACCGGTAGCACAGCTTTCTATAGCACATCTATGGGGCAATAATGAACGGTGCAGAGCACTATATGGCCAAGTTTTATATGGCACAGCTTTCTATGGGGCAATAATGAACGGTGCAGAGCACTATATGGCACAGTTTTGTATGGCACAGCTTTCTATGGGGCAATAATGAACGGTGCAGAGCACTATATGGCACAGTTTTATAAGGCACAGCTTTCTATGGGGCAATAATGAACGGTGCAGAGCACTATATGGCACAGTTTTATATGGCACAGCTTTCTATGGGGCAATAATGAACGGTGCAGAGCACTATATGGCACAGCTTTCTATTGCACATCTATGGGGCAATAATGAATGGTGCAGAGCACTATATGGCACAGTTTTATATGGCACAGCTTTCTATGGGGCAATAAGGGAACGGTGCAGAGCACTATATGGCAGAGCTTTTTATGGCACATCTATGGGACCATAATGAACGGTGCAGAGCACTATATGGCAGAGCTTCTATGGCACATCTATGGGGCAATAATGAACAATATGGAGCATTATATGTGGCACAGCTTTATATGGAGCATCTATGGGGCAATAATGAATAGTATGGAGCATTATATGTGGCACAGCTTTATATGGAGCATCTATGGGGCAATAATGAACAATATGGAGCATTATATGTGGCACAGCTTTATATGGAGCATCTATGGGGCAATAATGAACAATATGGAGCATTATATGTGGCACAGCTTTATACAGAGCATCTATGGGGAAATAATGAACGGTATGCAGCATTATATGTGGCACAGCTTTATATGGAGCATCTTATGGGGCAATAATGAACTGTATGGAGCATCTATTTTTATTTTTGAAATTCACCGGTAGCTGCTGCATTTCCTACCCTAGGCTTATACTCGAGTCATAGAAAGCCTATTTATTTATTTTTTTTTTAAATTTGGTTTCTAAATTCTCCCTGAAAAAATAACAAAAAACCATGGGAGATTAATATTGGCCTTTCTGCTTGTGTGCCAGTCCTGACTCCTGGGTGTTCCATCTCTATTTCTCAAATAGTGGGCCATAGAAAGCCTATTTTTTTCATTTGTTTTCTAAATTCACTGAAAAAATAAAAAAAAAACAGTGGGAGATTAATATTGGCCTTTCTGCTTGTGCGCCACTCCTGACTCCTGGGTGTGCCATCTCTCTCTCTCAAATAGTGGGCCATAGAAAGCCTTTTTTTTTTTAATTTGTTTTCTAAATTCTCCCTGAAAAAATTAATTTTTTTTATTTGGTTTCTAAATTCTCCCTGAAAAAATAAAAAAAAAATCAGTGGGAGATTAATATTGGCCTTTCTGCTTGTGTGCCAGTCTTGACTCCTGGGTGTGCCATCTCTCTCTCTCAAATAGTGGGCCATAGAAAGCCTATTTTTTTTTATTTGTTTTCTAAATTCTCACTGAAAAAATAAAAAAAAACAGTGGGAGATTAATATTGGCCTTTCTGCTTGTGTGCCACTCCTGACTCCTGGGTGTGCCATCTCTCTCTCTCAAATAGTGGGCCATAGAAAGCCTTTTTTTTATTTTTTTTATTTGGTTTCTAAATTCTCCCTGAAAAAATAAAAAAAAGAGGGAGATTAATATTGGTCTTTCTGCTTGTGTGCCACTCCTGACTCCTGGGTGTGCCATCTCTCTCTCTCAAATAGTGGGCCATAGAAAGCCTATTTTTTTTATTATTTGTTTTCTAAATTCTCCCTGAAAAAATAAAAAAAAATCAGTGGGAGATTAATATTGGCCTTTCTGATTGTGTTCCAGTCCTGACTCCTGGGTGTGCCATCTCTCTCTCTCAAATAGTGGGCCATAGAAAGCCTATTTTTTTTAATTTGGTTTCTAAATTCTCCCTGAAAAAATAAAAAAAAATCAGTGGGAGATTAACCCCTTCATGACCGGGGGATTTTTCATTTTTCCGTGTTCGTTTTTCACTCCCCTTCTTCCCAGAGCCATAACTTTTTTTTATTTTTCCGTCAATTTGGCCATGTGAGGGCTTATTTTTTGCGGGACGAGTTGTAATTTTGAACGACATCATTGGTTTTAGCATGTCGTGTACTAGAAAACGGGAAAAAAATTCCAAGTGCGGTGAAATTGCAAAAAAAGTGCAATCCCACATTGGTTTTTTGTTTGGCTTTTTTGCTAGGTTCAATAAATGCTAAAACTGACCTGCCATTATGATTCTCCAGGTCAGTACGAGTTCATAGACACCAAACATGACTAGGTTATTTTTTATCTAAGTGGTGAAAAAAAATTCCAAACTTTGCTAAAAAAAAATAAAAAATAAAAAATTGCGCCATTTTCCGATACTCGTAGCGTCTCCATTTTTCGTGCTCTGGGGTCGGTTGAGGGCTTATTTTTTGCGTGCCGAGATGACGTTTTTAATGATAGCATTTCGGTGCAGATACGTTCTTTTGATCGCCCGTTATTGCATTTTAATGCAATGTCGCGGCGACCAAAAAAACGTAATTCTGGCGTTTCGAGTTTTTTCCCGCTACGCTGTTTAGCGATCAGGTTAATACTTTTTTTTATTTGATAGATCGGGCGATTCTGAGCGCGGCAATACCAAATATGCGTACATTTGATATTTTTTTTTATTGATTTATTTTGATTGGGGCGAAAGGGGGGTGATTTAAACTTTTATGTTTTTTTTATTTTTTTCACATTTTTTTAAACTTTTTTTTTTAACTTTTGCCATGCTTCAATAGCCTCCATGAGAGGCTAGAAGCAGGCACAACCCGATCGGCTCTGCTACATAGCAGCGATCTGCTGATCGCTGCTATGTAGCAGAATTGCACGTGTGCTGTGAGCGCCGACCACAGGGTGGCGCTCACAGCGACGGGCAATCAGTAACCATAGAGGTCTCAAGGACCTCTATGGTTACAATATACAAGCATCGCCGACCCCCGATCATGTGACGGGGGTCGGCGATGACGTCATTTCCGGCCGCTCGGCCGGAAGCGGTAGTTAAATGCCGCTGTCTGCGTTTGACAGCGGCATTTAACTAGTTAATAGGTGCGGGCAGATCGCGATTCTGCCCGCGCCTATTACGGGCACATGTCAGCTGTTCAAAACAGCTGACATGTCCCGGCTTTGGTGCGGGCTCACCGCGGAGCCCTGCATCAAAGCAGGGGAGCCGGCATCGGACGGTATAGTACGTCCGATGCCGGTAAGGGGTTAATATTGGCCTTTCAGCTTGTGTGCCAGTCCTGACTCCTGGGTGTGCCATCTCTCTCTCTCAAATAGTGGGCCATAGAAAGCTTTTTTTTTTATTTGGTTTCTAAATTCTCCCTGAAAAAATCATTTTTTTTAATTTGGTTTCTAAATTCTCCCTGAAAAAATAAAAAAAATCAGTGGGAGATTAATATTGGCCTTTCTGCTTGTGTGCCAGTCTTGACTCCTGGGTGTGCCATCTCTCTCTCTCTCAAATAGTGGGCCATAGAAAGCCTATTTTTTTTTTTTATTTGTTTTCTAAATTCTCACTGAAAAATAAAAAAAAAAACAGTGGGAGATTAATATTGGCCTTTCTGCTTGTGTGCCACTCCTGACTCCTGGGTGTGCCATCTCTCTCTCTCAAATAGTGGGCCATAGAAAGCCTTTTTTTTTTTATTTGTTTTCTAAATTCTCCCTGAAAAAAATTAAAAAAAAATCAGTGGGAGATTAATATTGGCCTTTCAGCTTGTGTGCTAGTCCTGACTCCTGGGTGTGTCATCTCTCTCTCTCAAATAGTGGGCCATAGAAAGCTTTTTTTTTTTTTAAATTGGTTTCTAAATTCTCCCTGAAAAAATTAATTTTTTTTATTTGGTTTCTAAATTCTCCCTGAAAAAAATCATTTTTTTTATTTGGTTTCTAAATTCTCCCTGAAAAAATAAAAAAAAATCAGTGGGAGATTAATATTGGCCTTTCTGCTTGTGTGCCAGTCTTGACTCCTGGGTGTGCCATCTCTCTCTCTCAAATAGTGGGCCATAGAAAGCCAAATTTTTTTTTTTTTTGGTTTCTAAATTCTCCCTGAAAAAATCAATTTTTTTATTTGGTTTCTAAATTCTCCATGAAAAAAAAAAAAAAAAGTGGGAGATTAATATTGACATTTGTGCTTGAGTGACAGTCCTGCGTGTGTGGCATCTCTCTCATTTGGTGCCACCGAAAACAGAGTGTGTAACATTGTGCCTGATTTTCCTTGCGGTCTCACCCACCTGTAAAGGGATATCTAAATCATACTGAAGTTATAGCTCACCATGTAAGTTGTTTGACAGCAACAAATACCGTTACTTTGGTTACGTTTTTAAAGCAATGAGGAAGTCTGGTGGAAGAGGTTGTGGCCGTGGGCGTTCATTGTCAGCTGGTAATGATGGTAGTGGTAGTGTAGCATCAGGTGGTCGTGGGAAAAAAAATATTGCACCTAAGTCTGAAGCTGTGGAGCCAGGTTCGTCGTCTGGCTACAGAAGGCCTCGAACGCTCCCTTTTCTGGGAGTAGGAAAACCACTTTTAAAGCCGGAGCAGCAAGAGCAAGTTTTGGCTTACCTTGCTGACTCAGCCTCTAGCTCTTTTGCCTCCTCTTTTGAAACTGGTAAATGTAAAAGCAGCGCGTCGTTAGTGGATGTTCACGGTCAGGGACAAGTCGCTTCCTTGTCCTCTTCAGCAAAAACAACAACAGAGAAGGATGCATCAGGCGACACAATGGGTTACTCCATGGAGCTCTTTAGACATACCGTCCCTGGCTCAGAAAGTGAAACAGTTAACAGGCCATGCCCATTACAAGTTGAATCTGACATGGAGTGCACTGATGCACAGCCACAGCCAGACTACTATGCTGGTCCTTTGACTCAGACCACAACATTGCCCTCGCAGGGTACTGATCCAGAATCAGACCCTGATGAGACTATGTTGCCCCGTCACGAACGCTCTACCACCAACTTACACGGTGACACAGACGAAGTTGCGCACGAGCTAGAAGAGGAGGTTATAGATGACCCAGTTGTTGACCCCGATTGGCAGCCATTGGGGGAACAGGGTGCAGGCGGCAGTAGTTCTGAAGCGGAGGAGGAGGGGCCGCAGCAGGCATCAACGTCGCAACAGGTTCCATCTGCCGGGACCGTAGATGGGACAAAACGCGTGGCAAAGCCAAAACCTGTTGGAGGACAGCGTGGCCATCCGGTTAAAGCTCAGTCTGCAATGCCTGAAAAGGGATCCGAGGCTCGAAAGAGTGCAGTCTGGCATTTTTTTAAACAACATCCAATTGATCAGCACAAAGTCATCTGTCAAAAATGTTCAACTACCTTAAGCAGAGGTCAGAATCTGAAAAGTCTCAATACAACCACCATGCATTTGCAAGCCTGGACTAACTACCAAACGTCCCTTAAGGTTGTAGCACCCTCGGCCAATGAAGCTAGTCAGCAACGCTACATCCCTGCCGTCACTGTAAGGCCACCATTTTCCGCACCACCTGCAGTATCTGTGCAGGTTTCTTTGCCAGGCCAAAACAGTCAGGGTCAGGGAATCACCAGTTTCGTAGTAGGAAACAGTGCATCTAGGGCACCGGCGGAAACAATACCGTCTCCAACCGTCTCTCATTCTGCCATGTCCACCGGCACACCCGCTAGTTCCACGATCTCCAGCTCTCCAGTCCAGCTCACCCTACATGAGACTCTGGTTAGAAAAAGGAAGTACTTATCCTCGCATCCGCGTACACAGGGTTTGAACGCCCACATAGCTAGACTAATCTCGTTAAAGATGATGCCCTACCGGTTAGTTGAAAGCGAAGCTTTCAAAGCCCTGATGGACTACGCTGAACCACGCTACGAGCTACCCAGTCGACACTTCTTTTCGAGAAAAGCCATCCCAGCCCTCCACCAGCATGTTAAAGAGCGCATCGTCCATGCACTCAGGCAATCTGTGAGTACAAAGGTGCACCTGACAACAGATGCATGGACCAGTAGGCATGGCCAGGGACGTTACGTGTCCATCACGGCACACTGGGTGAATGTGGTGGATGCAGGGTCCACAGGGGACATCAATTTCGGGACAGTTCTGCCTAGCCCACGGTCTAGAAAACAGTAGGCTGTAGGTGTTCGCACCCTCTCCTCCTCGTCCTTCTGCAGAAGCGAGAGCTCGTCCACAGACCGCAGTCTCCCAACCACTCCATCCGCAGCTGCCACTGTTGCACACCAGTTGTCCCATTATGGGCCAGCTACTGGCAAGCGTCAGCAGGCTGTATTGGCTATGAAGTGTTTGGGCGACAACAGACACACTGCGGAAGTTCTGTCTGAGTTCTTGCAGAGAGAAACGCAGTCGTGGCTGGGCACAGTAGATCTTGAGGCAGGCAAGGTAGTGAGTGATAACGGAAGGAATTTCATGGCTGCCATCTCCCTTTCCCAACTGAAACACATTCCTTGCCTGGCTCACACCTTAAACCTGGTGGTGCAGTGCTTCCTGAAAAGTTATCCGGGGTTATCCGACCTGCTCCTCAAAGTGCGCAGACTTTGCTCACATATCTGCCGTTCGCCCGTACACTCCAGCCATATGCAGACCTATCAGCGGTCTTTGAACCTTCCCCAGCATCGCCTAATCATAGACGTTGCAACAAGGTGGAACTCAACACTGCACATGCTTCAGAGACTGAGCGAACAGAGGCGGGCTGTTATGTTTTTGTGGGAGGATACACATAAACGGGCAGGCAGTAGGATGGCAGACATGGAGTTGTCAGGTGTGCAGTGGTCGAAGATACAAGGCATGTGTCAAGTCCTTCAGTGTTTTGAGGAATGCACACGGCTGGTTAGTGCAGACAACGCCATAATAAGCATGAGCATCCCCCTAATGCGTCTGCTGATGCAAAGTTTGATGCACATAAAGAAGCAGGCATCTGCAGCAGAGGAAGAGGAAAGCCTTGATGACAGTCAGCCATTGTCTGGTCAGGGCAGTGTACAGGATGAGGTAGCGGGCGAACAGGAGGAGGAGGACGAGGAGGATGATGGGGATGAGTATTTTTTTAATGAGGAAGCTTCTCCGGGGCCACTGGAAATTGGTGGCGTGGCAAGGCCGGGTTCTGGTTTTTTGAGGGACACAACCGCAGATTTGACAACTGGAACTTTGGCACACATGGCGGATTATGCCTTACGTATCCTCAAAAGGGACACACGCATTACGAAAATGATGAACGATGACGATTACTGATTGGCCTGCCTCCTTGATCCTCGCTATAAAGGCAAATTGCAAAATATTATGCCACATGAGAACTTGGAACTAATATTAGCAACCAAACAATCAACTCTTGTTGACCGTTTGCTTCAGGCATTCCCAGCACACAGCGCCCGTGATCGTTCTCACACGAGCTGCAGGTGGCAGCAGACCAGAAGTGTTAGAGGTGCAGAAATCAGAAGTGGCGTTGGACAGAGGGGTTTTCTGACCAGGTTGTGGAGTGATTTTGCTATGACCGCAGACAGGACAGGTACTGCTGCATCAATTCAAAGTGACAGGAGACAACATTTGTCCAGTATGGTTACTAACTATTATTCATCCCTTATCGATGTTCTACCTCAACCGTCATTCCCATTTGATTACTGGGCATCCAAATTAGACACCTGGCCAGAATTGACAGAATATGCATTGCAGGAGCTTGCTTGCCCGGCAGCTAGTGTCCTATCAGAAAGAGTATTCAGTGCTGCAGGTTCAATATTAACCGAAAAAAGGACTCGTCTGGCTACCCAAAATGTTGATGATCTAACCTTCATTAAAATGAACCACAACTGGATTTCGAATTCTTTTGCCCCACCTTGCCCGGCCGACACCTAGCTGTTATGACCTGGCGGTCAGGACAATAATTGACCTGGTGGTTAAGAGCACACGGAATGACCTGATAGTTACTGATAATAAGGACGAGCTCTGGGACGTGGGAACTCTGCTGACCGCAATCCCTAATCCTATCAAACACACTAGAAATAGCCGTGGATTGCGCCTAACGCTCCCTATGCAACTCGGCACAGCCTAAGAAACTAGCTAGCCCTGAAGATAGAAAAATAAAGCCTACCTTGCCTCAGAGAAATTCCCCAAAGGAAAAGGCAGCCCCCCACATATAATGACTGTGAGTAAAGATGAAAATACAAACACAGAGATGAAATAGATTTAGCAAAGTGAGGCCCGACTTACTGAACAGACCGAGGATAGGAAATGTTACTTTGCGGTCAGCACAAAAACCTACAAAAAGACCACGCAGAGGGTGCAAAAAGACCCTCCGCACCGACTCACGGTGCGGAGGCGCTCCCTCTGCGTCCCAGAGCTTCCAGCAAGCAAGACAAAAATAAAAATAGCAAGCTGGACAGAAAAAATAGCAAACCAAAGAAATACAAGCTGGAACTTAGCTTCTGCTGGGAAGATAGGTCACAAGAACGATCCAGGAGTGAACTAGACCAATACTGGAACATTGACAGGTGGCGTGGAGCAAAGATCTAAGTGGAGTTAAATAGAGCGGCAGCTAACGAATTAACCTCGTCACCTGTGGAAGGAAACTCAGAAACACCCACCAGAGGAAGTCCATGGACAGAACCAGCCGAAGTACCATTCATGACCACAGGAGGGAGCTGACAACAGAATTCACAACACCTAGCTTTCGTATGAAAAGGTATTGCCTGTGGACTACTCTGAATGACTTTACCAATCTCGTAATTTGCAGCAGCTGATTGTCCAGCATACGACATGTTTACACCTCCCTAAATGGCCAAACTCCCCACACGGGGCCGTGGTATCGCCACTTGGCGCAAGCACCCGTGAGAGTGCTGGTTGTCTGAAGAGGTGGGTGTGCCCGCTTTTGGTCGACGGCACTGCCACTGGGTCCCTCATAGTTCAATAAAGTGTCTCTGGCGGTGGTGGTGCGCACCCAACGTCAGACACACTGTTGTAACATGAGGGGCCCTGGGCCTGTACCGCCGGCCACAAGAGAGTTCCCCCACCCCCAGCTCAAACATTGCTCTACCACTTGCACAATTATCTCTCACAGTTTCACCAATGTTTAGTCTATGCGCTTACATCCGTAAATTCCTGCCACTGACAATACCATTGTGTTGACATGTATGATGGTACTTAACATAGTCAGGGGCAGTGTCCTATATTTACCCAAGTAAATACTTTGTGCCAAATTGCTAGGTCTGAAACTACGCAGAGGAGCACACCCCTGTACCTAATGATTGCACCCTTTTGTGTTTTCGTTTTGTTGTAATGCGAGACATTAACATGTATTTATTGTTTGGGACTACTAACTGGCAGACACTCATTACAATCGGCCTCCGCTGACAACACCAATGCTGCCTGTGTACCGCTGCAAGAGAATTCAAAGTGCCCACAGCCAAATTTTATTATGTTAGGCCTACTACGCCTGTCTGCGGTCCCTCCTTCCACTAGGCCTCCAGTGACCTGTCTACTGCTGCCCGTGTACCCCTGGAACCAATTTTAAAGTGCCTACAGCCCAATTTTATTATGTTAGGCCTTCGAAGCCTGTCTGAAGTCCCTCCTTCCAATAGGCCTCCACTGACCTGTCTACCGCTGTGTCATGATCCCAATGGCAGGGGATCACAAAAGGACAAGCACAAAAACAAAACAAGCTCTAGGGTGATGGAACCTGAGCTGACCGCGATCCTGAACCTAACACACAACTAGCAGTAGCCGGGGAACGTGCCTACGATGATTCCTAGACGTCTCGCGCCAGCCGAAGGATTAACTTCCCCTATCAGAAGAAACACAGACCTCACTTGCCTCCAGAGAAACACCCCACAGAAATAGCAGCCCCCCACATGTAATAACGGTGAAATGAGAGGAAAGCACATACGTAGTTATGAAAACAGAATCAGCAAAAATGAGGCCCACTAAAGCTAGATAGCAGAGGATACAAAAGTGAACTGCGCGGTCAGCGAAAAACCCTACAAAAAACCATCCTGAAATTACTTGAACTCATGTGCCAACTCATGGAACATGAGGAGTAATTTCAGCCCACTAGAGCAACCAGCAGCAAGGATTCACATATCTGCAAGCTGGACTAAGACAAAAATTAAGCAAAACGTGGAACAGGAAAATCAAAACTTAGCTTGTCCTGAAGATTACAGAAGCAGGTAGCAGAGGTAAAAAGACACACTGATTACATTGATAGCCGGCGAGGAAATGACAAGAAAGCCAGGTTAAATAGGAAACTCCCATAACCTGATGGAACAGGTGGAAACCAGAGACCGCAGAGAACACAAGTCACCCAGTACCATCAGTAACCACCAGAGGGAGCCCAAAAACAGAACTCACAACAGTACCCCCCCCCCCTGAGGAGGGGTCACCGAACCCTCACGAGAACCACCAGGGCGACCAGGATGAGCCCTATGAAATGCACGGACCAAATCGGCAGCATGAACATCAGAGGCAACCACCCAAGAATTATCCTCCTGACCATAACCCTTCCACTTGACCAAATACTGGAGTTTCCGTCTGGAAACACGAGAATCCAAGATCTTCTCCACAACATACTCCAATTCACCCTCCACCAGCACCGGAGCAGGAGGCTCAAGCGAAGGAACAACAGGTACCTCATACTTCCGCAACAACGACCGATGGAACACATTATGAATAGCAAACGATGCCGGGAGATCCAAACGAAACGACACAGGGTTAAGAATTTCCAAGATCCTATAGGGACCGATGAACCGAGGCTTGAACTTAGGAGAAGAGACCTTCATAGGAACAAAACGAGAAGACAACCACACCAAGTCCCCAACAAGAAGTCGAGGACCCACGCGGCGACGGCGATTAGCAAACTGCTGAGCCCTCTCCTGGGACAACTTCAAATTGTCCACCACATGACTCCAAATCTGATGCAACCTATCCACCACCATGTCCACTCCAGGACAATCAGAAGGCTCCACCTGACCAGAGGAAAAACTAGGATGAAACCCCGAATTACAAAAGAAAGGAGAAACCAAGGTAGCAGAACTAGCCCGATTATTAAGGGCAAACTCGGCAAGCGGCAAAAAGGTAACCCAGTCATCTTGATCAGCAGAAACAAAACACCTTTAATAAGTTTCTAAAGTCTGATTAGTTCGTTCCGTCTGGCCATTCGTCTGGGGATGGAATGCAGACGAAAAGGACAAATCAATGCCCATCTTAGCACAGAACGTCCGCCAAAATCTAGACACCAACTGGGATCCCCTGTCAGAAACGATGTTCTCCGGAATCCCATGCAAACGGACCACGTTTTGAAAAAACAAAGGGACCAACTCAGAGGAGGAAGATAACTTAGGCAAGGGTACCAGATGAACCATCTTAGAAAAGCGGTCACACACAACCCAGATGACGGACATTTTTTGAGAGACAGGGAGATCCGAAATAAAGTCCATGGAAATGTGCGTCCAAGGCCTCTTCGGGATAGGCAAAGGTGACAACAATCCACTGGCCCGAGAACAGCAAGGCTTAGCCCGATCGCAAACTCCACAAGACTGCACGAAAGAACGCACATCCCTCGACAAGGAAGGCCACCAAAAAGACCTGGCCACCAAGTCTCTAGTACCAAATATTCCAGGATGACCTGCCAACGCAGAAGAATGGACCTCGGAGATGACTCTACTGGTCCAATTATCCGGAACAAACAGTCTTTCCGGCGGACAACGATCAGGTTTATCTGCCTGAAACTCCTGCAAAGCACGTCGCAAGTCTGGGGAGACAGCCGACAAAATCACCCCATCCCTAAGGATAACAGTGGGCTCAGAATTTCCAGGGGAGTCAGGCACAAAACTCCTAGAAAGAGCATCCGCCTTCACATTCTTTGAACCTGGCAGGTATGAAACCACAAAATTGAAACGGGAGAAAAACAGTGACCAACGAGCCTGTCTAGGATTCAGACGCTTGGCAGACTCAAGGTACATCAGATTTTTGTGATCAGTCAAGACCACCACACGATGTCTAGCACCCTCAAGCCAATAACGCCACTCCTCAAATGCCCACTTCATGGCCAAAAGCTCCCGATTACCAACATCATAATTCCGTTCAGCGGGCGAAAATTTTCTAGAAAAGAACGCACATGGCTTCATCACTGAGCCATCGGAGCTTCTCTGTGACAAAACCGCCCCCGCTCCGATCTCGGAAGCATCAACCTCAACCTGAAAAGGAAGCGACGTATCTGGCTGACGCAACACAGGAGCAGAAGAAAACCGGCGCTTAAGTTCCTGAAAGGCCTCCACAGCCGCAGGAGACCAATCAGCAACATCAGCACCCTTCTTAGTCAAATCCGTCAAAGGCTTAACAACACTAGAAAAATTAGTTATGAAGCGACGATAAAAATTAGCAAAGCCCAAGAACTTCTGTAGACTCTTAAGAGATGTAGGCTGCGTCCGATCACAAATAGCCTGAACCTTGATGGGATCCATCTCAATAGTAGAAGGGGAAAAAATATACCCCAAAAAAGAAATCTTCTGGACTCCAAAGAGACATTTAGAACCTTTTACAAACAAAGAATTGGCCCGGAGGACCTGAAACACCTTCCTGACCTGCTGAACATGAGACTCCCAGTCATCAGAAAAAACCAAAACATCATCCAAATACACGATAATAAATTTATCCAGATATTCACGGAAAATATCGTGCATAAAAGACTGGAAGACAGAAGGAGCATTAGAAAGTCCAAAAGGCATCACCAAATACTCGAAATGGCCCTCAGGCGTATTAAATGCAGTTTTCCACTCATCACCCTGCCTTATCCGCACAAGATTATACGCACCCCGAAGATCAATCTTAGTGAACCATTTAGCCCCCTTAATGCGAGCAAACAAATCAGTCAACAATGGCAAAGGATACTGATATTTGACTGTAATCTTATTCAAAAGACGATAATCTATGCAAGGCCTCAAGGAACCATCTTTTTTGGCCACGAAAAAAAAACCTGCTCCCAAAGGGGACGAAGATGGACGGATATGTCCCTTTTCCAAGGACTCCTTAACATAATTCCGCATAGCAGTATGCTCTGGCACTGACAGATTGAACAAACGACCTTTAGGGAATTTACTGCCAGGAATCAAATCTATAGCACAATCGCAATCCCTGTGAGGAGGAAGCGAACTGAGCTTAGGCTCCTCAAAAACCTCCCGATAATCAGACAAAAATACTGGAACCTCAGAAGGAGTAGATGAAGCGATAGAAATCGGAGATGCATCATCATGAACCCCCTGACATCCCCAGCTTAACACAGACATTGTTTTCCAGTCCAAGACTGGGTTATGAGTTTGTAACCATGGCAGACCAAGGACTAAGACATCATGTAAATTATACAGTACCAGGAAGCGAATCACCTCCTGATGAACGGGAGTCATACGCATGGTCACTTGTGTCCAGTACTGAGGTTTATTCATAGCCAAAGGTGTAGAGTCAATTCCTTTCAAAGGAATAGGAACTTCCAGAGGTTCCAGACTAAACCCACAGCGATTGGCAAATGACCAATCCATAAGACTCAGGGCAGCGCCTGAATCCACATAGGCATCGACGGAAATGGATGATAATGAACAAATCAGAGTCACAGACAGAATGAACTTAGACTGTAAAGTACCAATGGCAACAGACTTATCAACCTTTTTTGTGCGTTTAGAGCATGCTGATATAACATGAGCTGAATCACCACAATAAAAACACAATCCATTTTTCCGCCTATAATTTTGCCGTTCACTTCTGGACTGAATTCTATCACATTGCATTATCTCAGGTGCCTGTTCAGAAGACACCGCCAAATGGTGCACAGGTTTGCGCTCCCGTAAACGCCGATCAATCTGAATAGCCATAGTCATTGACTCATTCAGACCTGTAGGCGCCGGGAACCCCACCATAACATCTTTAATGGCCTCAGAAAGGCCATCTCTGAATTTTGCAGCCAGAGCGCACTCATTCCACTGAGTAAGCACCGACCATTTCCGAAATTTCTGACAATATATTTCTGCTTCATCTTGCCCCTGAGAGAGAGCCAATAAAGCTTTTTCAGCCTGAATCTCTAGGTTAGGTTCCTCATAGAGCAAACCCAATGCCAGAAAAAACGCATCCACATTGAGCAACGCAGGATCCCCTGGTGCCAATGCAAATGCCCAATTCTGAGGGTCACCCCGCAGGAAAGATATAACAATGTTGACCTGCTGAGCAGGGTCTCCAGAGGAGTGAGATTTCAAGGAAAGAAACAACTTGCAATTGTTCCTAAAATTCAGAAAACTAGATCTATCTCCAGAAAAAAACTCTGGGATAGGAATTCTAGGTTCAGACATAGGAGTATGTACAACAAAATCTTGTATATTTTGAACCTTAGCAGCAAGATTATTCAGGCTGGAAGCCAAACTCTGGATGTCCATGATAAACAGCTGAGGTCAGAGCCATTCAAGGATTAAGAGGAGGAAATAAGCAGCCAGGCTGCAATTAAGGCTAGGCAGCAAACACTGAGGAGGGAAAAAAAAAACTTCCTCAGACTACTTTTCCTCCTACTTCAGCCAAAACGATGACCAATTTTTTATGGCCGGCTATACTGTCATGATCCCAATGGCAGGGGATCACAAAAGGACAAGCACAAAAACAAAACAAGCTCTAGGGTGATGGAACCTGAGCTGACCGCGATCCTGAACCTAACACACAACTAGCAGTAGCCGGGGAACGTGCCTACGATGATTCCTAGACGTCTCGCGCCAGCCGAAGGATTAACTTCCCCTATCAGAAGAAACACAGACCTCACTTGCCTCCAGAGAAACACCCCACAGAAATAGCAGCCCCCCACATGTAATAACGGTGAAATGAGAGGAAAGCACATACGTAGTTATGAAAACAGAATCAGCAGTAGGCATGGCCAGGGACGTTACGTGTCCATCACGGCACACTGGGTGAATGTGGTGGATGCAGGGTCCACAGGGGACATCAATTTCGGGACAGTTCTGCCTAGCCCACGGTCTAGAAAACAGTAGGCTGTAGGTGTTCGCACCCTCTCCTCCTCGTCCTTCTGCAGAAGCGAGAGCTCGTCCACAGACCGCAGTCTCCCAACCACTCCATCCGCAGCTGCCACTGTTGCACACCAGTTGTCCCATTATGGGCCAGCTACTGGCAAGCGTCAGCAGGCTGTATTGGCTATGAAGTGTTTGGGCGACAACAGACACACTGCGGAAGTTCTGTCTGAGTTCTTGCAGAGAGAAACGCAGTCGTGGCTGGGCACAGTAGATCTTGAGGCAGGCAAGGTAGTGAGTGATAACGGAAGGAATTTCATGGCTGCCATCTCCCTTTCCCAACTGAAACACATTCCTTGCCTGGCTCACACCTTAAACCTGGTGGTGCAGTGCTTCCTGAAAAGTTATCCGGGGTTATCCGACCTGCTCCTCAAAGTGCGCAGACTTTGCTCACATATCTGCCGTTCGCCCGTACACTCCAGCCGTATGCAGACCTATCAGCGGTCTTTGAACCTTCCCCAGCATCGCCTAATCATAGACGTTGCAACAAGGTGGAACTCAACACTGCACATGCTTCAGAGACTGAGCGAACAGAGGCGGGCTGTTATGTTTTTGTGGGAGGATACACATAAACGGGCAGGCAGTAGGATGGCAGACATGGAGTTGTCAGGTGTGCAGTGGTCGAAGATACAAGGCATGTGTCAAGTCCTTCAGTGTTTTGAGGAATGCACACGGCTGGTTAGTGCAGACAACGCCATAATAAGCATGAGCATCCCCCTAATGCGTCTGCTGATGCAAAGTTTGATGCACATAAAGGAGCAGGCATCTGCAGCAGAGGAAGAGGAAAGCCTTGATGACAGTCAGCCATTGTCTGGTCAGGGCAGTGTACAGGATGAGGTAGCGGGCGAACAGGAGGAGGAGGACGAGGAGGATGATGGGGATGAGTATTTTTTTAATGAGGAAGCTTCTCCGGGGCCACTGGAAATTGGTGGCGTGGCAAGGCCGGGTTCTGGTTTTTTGAGGGACACAACCGCAGATTTGACAACTGGAACTTTGGCACACATGGCGGATTATGCCTTACGTATCCTCAAAAGGGACACACGCATTACGAAAATGATGAACGATGACGATTACTGATTGGCCTGCCTCCTTGATCCTCGCTATAAAGGCAAATTGCAAAATATTATGCCACATGAGAACTTGGAACTAATATTAGTAACCAAACAATCAACTCTTGTTGACCGTTTGCTTCAGGCATTCCCAGCACACAGCGCCCGTGATCGTTCTCACACGAGCTGCAGGTGGCAGCAGACCAGAAGTGTTAGAGGTGCAGAAATCAGAAGTGGCGTTGGACAGAGGGGTTTTCTGACCAGGTTGTGGAGTGATTTTGCTATGACCGCAGACAGGACAGGTACTGCTGCATCAATTCAAAGTGACAGGAGACAACATTTGTCCAGTATGGTTACTAACTATTATTCATCCCTTATCGATGTTCTACCTCAACCGTCATTCCCATTTGATTACTGGGCATCCAAATTAGACACCTGGCCAGAATTGACAGAATATGCATTGCAGGAGCTTGCTTGCCCGGCAGCTAGTGTCCTATCAGAAAGAGTATTCAGTGCTGCAGGTTCAATATTAACCGAAAAAAGGACTCGTCTGGCTACCCAAAATGTTGATGATCTAACCTTCATTAAAATGAACCACAACTGGATTTCGAATTCTTTTGCCCCACCTTGCCCGGCCGACACCTAGCTGTTATGACCTGGTGGTCAGGACAATAATTGACCTGGTGGTTAAGAGCACACGGAATGACCTGATAGTTACTGATAATAAGGACGAGCTCTGGGACGTGGGAACTCTGCTGACCGCAATCCCTAATCCTATCAAACACACTAGAAATAGCCGTGGATTGCGCCTAACGCTCCCTATGCAACTCGGCACAGCCTAAGAAACTAGCTAGCCCTGAAGATAGAAAAATAAAGCCTACCTTGCCTCAGAGAAATTCCCCAAAGGAAAAGGCAGCCCCCCACATATAATGACTGTGAGTAAAGATGAAAATACAAACACAGAGATGAAATAGATTTAGCAAAGTGAGGCCCGACTTACTGAACAGACCGAGGATAGGAAATGTTACTTTGCGGTCAGCACAAAAACCTACAAAAAGACCACGCAGAGGGTGCAAAAAGACCCTCCGCACCGACTCACGGTGCGGAGGCGCTCCCTCTGCGTCCCAGAGCTTCCAGCAAGCAAGACAAAAATAAAAATAGCAAGCTGGACAGAAAAAATAGCAAACCAAAGAAATACAAGCTGGAACTTAGCTTCTGCTGGGAAGATAGGTCACAAGAACGATCCAGGAGTGAACTAGACCAATACTGGAACATTGACAGGTGGCGTGGAGCAAAGATCTAAGTGGAGTTAAATAGAGCGGCAGCTAACGAATTAACCTCGTCACCTGTGGAAGGAAACTCAGAAACACCCACCAGAGGAAGTCCATGGACAGAACCAGCCGAAGTACCATTCATGACCACAGGAGGGAGCTGACAACAGAATTCACAACACCTAGCTTTCGTATGAAAAGGTATTGCCTGTGGACTACTCTGAATGACTTTACCAATCTCGTAATTTGCAGCAGCTGATTGTCCAGCATACGACATGTTTACACCTCCCTAAATGGCCAAACTCCCCACACGGGGCCGTGGTATCGCCACTTGGCGCAAGCACCCGTGAGAGTGCTGGTTGTCTGAAGAGGTGGGTGTGCCCGCTTTTGGTCGACGGCACTGCCACTGGGTCCCTCATAGTTCAATAAAGTGTCTCTGGCGGTGGTGGTGCGCACCCAACGTCAGACACACTGTTGTAACATGAGGGGCCCTGGGCCTGTACCGCCGGCCACAAGAGAGTTCCCCCACCCCCAGCTCAAACATTGCTCTACCACTTGCACAATTATCTCTCACAGTTTCACCAATGTTTAGTCTATGCGCTTACATCCGTAAATTCCTGCCACTGACAATACCATTGTGTTGACATGTATGATGGTACTTAACATAGTCAGGGGCAGTGTCCTATATTTACCCAAGTAAATACTTTGTGCCAAATTGCTAGGTCTGAAACTACGCAGAGGAGCACACCCCTGTACCTAATGATTGCACCCTTTTGTGTTTTCGTTTTGTTGTAATGCGAGACATTAACATGTATTTATTGTTTGGGACTACTAACTGGCAGACACTCATTACAATCGGCCTCCGCTGACAACACCAATGCTGCCTGTGTACCGCTGCAAGAGAATTCAAAGTGCCCACAGCCAAATTTTATTATGTTAGGCCTACTACGCCTGTCTGCGGTCCCTCCTTCCACTAGGCCTCCAGTGACCTGTCTACTGCTGCCCGTGTACCCCTGGAACCAATTTTAAAGTGCCTACAGCCCAATTTTATTATGTTAGGCCTTCGAAGCCTGTCTGAAGTCCCTCCTTCCAATAGGCCTCCACTGACCTGTCTACCGCTGTGTCATGATCCCAATGGCAGGGGATCACAAAAGGACAAGCACAAAAACAAAACAAGCTCTAGGGTGATGGAACCTGAGCTGACCGCGATCCTGAACCTAACACACAACTAGCAGTAGCCGGGGAACGTGCCTACGATGATTCCTAGACGTCTCGCGCCAGCCGAAGGATTAACTTCCCCTATCAGAAGAAACACAGACCTCACTTGCCTCCAGAGAAACACCCCACAGAAATAGCAGCCCCCCACATGTAATAACGGTGAAATGAGAGGAAAGCACATACGTAGTTATGAAAACAGAATCAGCAAAAATGAGGCCCACTAAAGCTAGATAGCAGAGGATACAAAAGTGAACTGCGCGGTCAGCGAAAAACCCTACAAAAAACCATCCTGAAATTACTTGAACTCATGTGCCAACTCATGGAACATGAGGAGTAATTTCAGCCCACTAGAGCAACCAGCAGCAAGGATTCACATATCTGCAAGCTGGACTAAGACAAAAATTAAGCAAAACGTGGAACAGGAAAATCAAAACTTAGCTTGTCCTGAAGATTACAGAAGCAGGTAGCAGAGGTAAAAAGACACACTGATTACATTGATAGCCGGCGAGGAAATGACAAGAAAGCCAGGTTAAATAGGAAACTCCCATAACCTGATGGAACAGGTGGAAACCAGAGACCGCAGAGAACACAAGTCACCCAGTACCATCAGTAACCACCAGAGGGAGCCCAAAAACAGAACTCACAACACCGCTGCCCGTGTACCCCTTGAAACAATTATAAAGTGCCTACAGACCAATTTTATTATGCTAGGCCTTCTAAGCCTGTCTGCGGTCCCTCCTTCCACTAGGCCTCCACTGACCTGTCTACTGCTGCCCGTGTACCCCTGGAACCAATTTTAAAGTGCCTACAGCCCAATTTTATTATGTTAGGCCTTCGAAGCCTGTCTGCGGTCCCTCCTTCCACTAGGCCTCCAGTGACCTGTCTACTGCTGCCCGTGTACCCCTGAAACGAATTTTAAAGTGCCTACAGCCCAATTTTATTATGTTAGGCCTTCAAAGCCTGTCTGCGGTCCCTCCTTCCACTAAGCCTCCACTGACCTGTCTACTGCTGCCCGTGTACCCCTGGAAACAATTATAAAGTGCCTACAGCCCAATTTTATTATGTTAGGCCTTCAAAGCCTGTCTGCGGTCCCTCCTTCCACTAAGCCTCCACTGACCTGTCTACTGCTGCCCGTGTAACCCTGGAACCAATTGCAAATTGCCTACAGCCCAATTTTATTATGTTAGGCCTTCTAAGCCTGTCTGCGGTCCCTCCTTATAATAGTTCTCCACTGACCAGACCAATGCTGGCCGTGTACCCTTGGAAGCCAGGTGAAAGTGCATGGAGCCTACTTTTTTCTTTGTTTTATATTTAGAAAGCCCAGATGAACTACGCTGTACCACGGTTCAAGCTACCCAGTCGACATTTCTTTTGCGAGAAAAGCCATCCCAGCCCTCCACCGGCATGAAAAAGTCTGCATTGTCATAGCACTCAGGCAATCAAACAGTAGAAAGGTGCACCTGACAAGAGATGCATGGACCAGTAGGCATGTCCACAAAAAGATACGTGTCCATTCCGGCGCACTGGGTTAATGTGTTGGATGCATGGTCCACAGGGGACAGCCTACAAAGTCTGACTGCAGTCCCTAATTCAAATTGTCCTCCGCTGACCACATCACTGCTGCCCATGTACCCCTGGAACCAATTTTAAAGTGCCTACAGCCTAATTTTGTTATGTTAGGCCTACTACGCCTGTCTGCGGTCCCTGCTTCCAATACTCCTCCACTGACCACAGCACTGCTGCCCGTGGACCCCTGTAAACTATTTTTAATTGCATAGAGCATCCTTTTTTTAATAGTAGGCGTACAAAGTCTGTCTGCGGTCCACTATTGAAATTGTCCTCCACTGACCAGAGCAATGCTGCCTGTGTACCCCTGTAACCTTTTTTAAACTGCATTGAGCCACATTTTTGGTTTAAGGCCTACTACCTGTGTCTGTTTGCGCCACTCAATACAGCTGTCCTCCTTTGAAAAAAGCAGAGCGTCAATAGTCTTGTTTTCAGCCTCTAGGAATTTGAAAACTGCATTGGGGCTACTACTTCGGTAGGGCCTACTAACGGTGTCTGCCGCTCCAAGGTGTTCCCCAGGTTTCCTCGCCATTGCTTCGATCTTCTGACTCTCGTTTAGTAGTTGTTGAAAACTACACTGCATTAGGCCTACAAATTGGGTATGGGGTGTAGAGACGGTGTCTTCCACTCCAAGGTGTTCCCCAGGTTTCCTCTCCATTGCTTCGGTCTTCCGACTCTCGTTTAGTAGTTGTTGAAAACAACACTGCATTAGGCCTACAAATTGGGTATGGGGTGTAGAGACGGCGTGTTCCACTCCAAGGTGTTCCCCAGGTTTCGTCTACATTGCTTCAGTCTTCCGACTCTCGTTTAGTAGTTGTTGAAAACTACACTGAATTAGGCCTACAAATTGGGTATGGGGTGTAGAGACGGTGTGTTCCACTCCAAGGTGTTCCCCAGGTTTCCTCTCCATTGCTTCGGTCTTCCGACTCTCGTTTAGTAGTTGTTGAAAACAACACTGCATTAGGCCTACAAATTGGGTATGGGGTGTAGAGACAGTGTGTTCCACTCCAAGTTGTTCCCCAGGTTTCCTCTCCATTGCTTCGGTCTTCCGACTCTTGTTTAGTAGTTGTTGAAAACTACACTGCATTAGGCCTACAAATTGGGTATGGGGTGTAGAGACGGTGTGATCCACTCCAAGGTGTTCCCCTGGTTTCCTCTCCATTGCTTCGGTCTTCCGACTCTCGTTTAATAGTTGTTGAAAACAACACTGCATTAGGCCTACAATTTGGGTATGGGGTGTAGAGACGGTGTGTTCCACTCCAAGGTGTTCCCCAGGTTTCCTCTCCATTGCTTCGGTCTTCCGACTCTCGTTTAGTAGTTGTTGAAAACAACACTGCATTAGGCCTACAAATTGGGTATGGGGTGTAGAGACGGTGTGTTCCACTCCAAGGTGTTCCCCAGGTTTCCTCTCCATTGCTTCGGTCTTCCGACTCTCATTTAGTAGTTGTTGAAAACAACACTGCATTCGGCCTACAAATTGGGTATGGGGTGTAGAGACGGTGTGTTCCACTCCAAGGTGTTCCCCAGGTTTCCTCTCCATTGCTTCGGTCTTCCGACTCTCGTTTAGTAGTTGTTGAAAACAACACTGCATTAGGCCTACAAATTGGGTATGGGGTGTAGAGACGGTGTGTTCCACTCCAAGGTGTTCCCCAGGTTTCCTCTCCATTGCTTCGGTCTTCCGACTCTCGTTTAGTAGTTGTTGAAAACAACACTGCATTAGGCCTACAAATTGGGTATGGGGTGTAGAGACGGTGTGTTCCACTCCAAGGTGTTCCCCAGGTTTCCTCTCCATTGCTTCGGTCTTCCGACTCTCATTTAGTAGTTGTTGAAAACAACACTGCATTAGGCCTACAAATTGGGTATGGGGTGTAGAGACAGTGTGTTCCACTCCAAGGTGTTCCCCAGGTTTCCTCTCCATTGCTTCGGTCTTCCGACTCTCGTTTAGTAGTTTTTGAAAACTACACTGCATTAGGCCTACAAATTGGGTATGGGGTGTAGAGACGGTGTGTTCCACTCCAAGGTGTTCCCCTGGTTTCCTCTCCATTGCTTCGGTCTTCCGACTCTCGTTTAGTAGTTGTTGAAAACAACACTGCATTAGGCCTACAAATTGGGTATGGGGTGTAGAGACGGTGTGTTCCACTCCAAGGTGTTCCCCAGGTTTCCTCTCCATTGCTTCGGTCTTCCGACTCTCGTTTAGTAGTTGTTGAAAACAACACTGCATTAGGCCTAGAAATTGGGTATGGGGTGTAGAGACGGTGTGTTCCACTCCAAGGTGTTCCCCAGGTTTCCTCTCCATTGCTTCGGTCTTCCGACTCTCATTTAGTAGTTGTTGAAAACAACACTGCATTAGGCCTACAAATTGGGTATGGGGTGTAGAGACAGTGTGTTCCACTCCAAGGTGTTCCCCAGGTTTCCTCTCCATTGCTTCGGTCTTCCGACTCTCGTTTAGTAGTTGTTGAAAACAACACTGCATTAGGCCTACAAATTGGGTATGGGGTGTAGAGACGGTGTGTTCCACTCCAAGGTGTTCCCCAGGTTTCGTCTACATTGCTTCTGTCTTCCGACTCTCGTTTTGTAGTTGTTGAAAACTACACTGCATTAGGCCTACAAATTGGGTTTGGGGTGTAGAGACGGTGTGTTCCACTCCAAGGTGTTCCCCAGGTTTCCTCTCCATTGCTTCGGTCTTCCGACTCTCGTTTAGTAGTTGTTGAAAACTACACTGCATTAGGCCTACAAATTGGGTATGGGGTGTAGAGATGGTGTGTTCCACTCCAAGGTGTTCCCCAGGTTTCCTCTCCATTGCTTCGGTCTTCCGACTCTCGTTTAGTAGTTGTTGAAAACAACACTGCATTAGGCCTACAAATTGGGTATGGGGTGTAGAGACGGTGTGTTCCACTCCAAGGTGTTCCCCAGGTTTCGTCTACATTGCTTTGGTCTTCCAACTCTCGTTTAGTAGTTGTTGAAAACTACACTGCATTAGGCCTACAAATTGGGTATGGGGTGTAGAGACGGTGTGTTCCACTCCAAGGTGTTCCCCAGGTTTCCTCTCCATTGCTTCGGTCCTGCGACTCTCGTTTAGTAGTTGTTGAAAACTACACTGCATTAGGCCTACAAATTGGGTATGGGGTGTAGCGACGGTGTGTTCCACTCCAAGGTGTTCCCCAGGTTTCCTCTCCATTGCTTCGGTCTTCCGACTCTCGTTTAGTAGTTGTTGAAAACTACACTGCATTAGGCCTACAAATTGGGTATGGGGTGTAGAGACGTTGTGTTCCACTCCAAGGTGTTCCCCAGGTTTCCTCTCCATTGCTTCGGTCTTCTGACTCTCGTTTAGTAGTTGTTGAAAACTACACTGCATTAGGCCTACAAATTGGGTATGGGGTGTAGAGACGGTGTGTTCCACTCCAAGGTGTTCCCCAGGTTTCCTATCCATTGCTTCGGTCTTCCGACTCTCGTTTAGTAGTTGTTGAAAACTACACTGCATTAGGCCTACAAATTGGGTATGGGGTGTAGAGACGGTGTGTTTCACACCAAGGTGTTCACCAGGTTTCCTCTACATTGCTTCGGTCTTCCGACTCTCGTTTAGTAGTTGTTGAAAACTACACTGCATTAGGCCTACAAATTGGGTATGGGGTGTAGAGACGGTGTGTTTCACACCAAGGTGTTCACCAGGTTTCCTCTACATTGCTTCGGTCTTCCGACTCTCGTTTAGTAGTTGTTGAAAACTACACTGCATTAGGCCTACAAATTGGGTATGGGGTGTAGAGACGGTGTGTTCCACTCCAAGGTGTTCCCCAGGTTTCCTCTCCATTGCTTCGGTCTTCCGACTCTCGTTTAGTAGTTGTTTAAAATTACACTGCACTTGGCCTACAAATTGGGTATGGGGTGTAGAGACGGTGTGTTCCACTCCAAGGTGTTCCCCAGGTTTCCTCTCCATTGCTTCAGTCTTCCGACTCTCGTTTAGTAGTTGTTGAAAACAACGCTGCATTAGGCCTACTAGTTGGGTTGGGGCCTTCTATCTGTGTCTGCCGCTCCTTGCTGTTCTCCTCCAGTGAACAAAGCTGTGCCGCCGGTTTACTACTGTTGCCAATTTTGAACTGCATTTAGAATACTTACTGATTTGGGCCTACTCTCTGTGTCAGCCTCTCATTCCAGTTGTCCTCCTCTGAACAAAGCAATGCCCCCTGGTTAGTCCTGTTACCAATTTTGAACTGCATTTAGCCCACTTTATTCTTTGGGCCCATATCTGTTTCCCCCTCATCCTACCCATTGCCCAGCCAGTGATAGATGAGTCTGCTGGTACATTGACCCATAACGTAACATTCCCCGTGCACGCTGCACTGCAAGATTGTGACCCTGCTGAAAGTCAGGTCCCCCTTCCCGCATACCATACCACATTACACGGGGACAAAGAGGAAGGTGCAGATGAAGGTGCAGGTTCCTTCATCAGGTGGGGGGAGGAATACTCGTTGGCGACGTCACTGGCACAGGGCCTCTCATAGTACGCAAAAGTGTTGCTGCCGGTGGGAAGCGCCCCCGCCGTGCAAACACACCGCTGTACTTTGAGGGGCCCTGTGCCAGTGCCAATGCCAACGAGTGGGCCCCCCTGCTTGCTCAGGATCACAGCACTTGCAAAGTTGAAATACTTACCTCTCCCTGCTCCACTGCCGTGACGTGGTCCAGATGTCCTTGGCCCAATAATTGCTTGAACCAGCCGTACCCCCCACAACTTTAGCCAAATGACCCCCAATTTCAAATGCCTTACAATTATTATAAGCTAAATTACGATTGACAAGCTTCAGTAGCAAGAATGGATGTTTTTGCCAATACAATGGGCTCTGTACATGTTTTCATGGCCTCTACTCACTGCCGACTACGCTCCCCCATTGACTTGCATTGGGTTTCGTGTTTCGGTCGATCCCCGACTTTTCGCGATAATCGGCCGATTCCACTCGACTCGACTTTTGAGATAGTCGGGTTTCGCGAAACCCGGCTCGACTCTAAAAAGGTCAAGGTCGCTCAACTCTAATTGTAACAAGTCAGGGGAATCTTGATTAGAGCTCGGGTCCAATACACTGTGGCGCAAGTGACTTAGAAGGTCAAATGTATGTGTAGAGAGAACACTGGTAAAATCATGGGGGGCTAGATAAAGAGTGTTGCCAGGGGAGCCACGTTATAAGGAATTTATCATGTGTACGTGCATCCCAGCTGGATAGTTCTTCCATCCTCTGGATATCTTGGACATTATTAACCCATTCATTAAAGGTAGGGGGAGACTTTTGTCGCCAATGTAATGATATCAAGTGTTTAGCTGCGGATTCCAATAAGGGAAGCAATTCATGTTTTTTAAGGTTGTATAAGTTTGTGGGAAGTGACAATAACGCATCCTGTGCTGTTAGATTGCTTTTGATTAAACCCATCCATTTGAGATATTCAAATATTTCGTCCCAGAATTTAAAGATAATTGGGTAGTACCAAAATATATGGGCTACAGAACCCGTTGATTTCAAACATCTCCAACAGAGAGGGGAGTCAGTCAGACCCAAGTGATAGAGTTTTTCAGGTGTTCTATACCATCATGAGAGGATTTTAAATGTATTTTCCTGCAACAAAACACATGCTGAAAAACCGTGTGAGTTACTCAAAACCCGTCTCGTCTCACGGTATGACAAGGACAAAGTTAGTTCGGTTTCCCAGGAGGATATGTACAGGGGTTTGAAATGGGTGGTTGGGGAGATAAGGTTAGAATAAAGATTAGAAACTAATTTAGTAGGCATGGATTTCAGCCTGACAAGGAGTTCCAACTAGAGCCAATCTGCACCATATTGGATATCAGACTTAAGTTTCAAAATAATATGTCGAACGTGATGTATTTGAACAACTAGAGGACATGGAGTATAAAGAACACCAATCAATTGAAAAGATAAAACAGTCATTTTATTAATGCATTTAAAAATCTGTAATACAAGCCCAATCACAGGGCAAAATACAAAGAGGATAAGATACAAGGAACCTGCTAGCACAGCAGGCTATCAGGACCGACAATGTCGTATATACAGATAAGTATGGCAAGTCCTGAACCAGGGGGAAAATATAATCCGAGTAAATCTAGCATCCAGGTTCTATACAAAGACTCCTATAGACGCTGCCATAAACAATAGGATCCCCAAACCCCCCTAAAGGTACGACGCGCGTTTCGCGTAAGTGCTTCTTCAAGAAGGGGAGTAGCGTATGTTGTGTCCCCTGAGTTTAAATAGAGCTGCCCCCAAATGCCAGCAGGTGCGGCGCACGCGCCCCGAGGAGCGCAAACCAGAAGTACACATCTCAATGTGGAGGCCGTCAGTACGATGTGCGCATGCGGCAAAAATCTTGCCGGGTGACGTCATGGAGCATGCGCACATCGTCACAGGAGATAGCCGCTGAGATGGATAGGCGGTGCGCAGATCAAACCGCGCGTGCGCACTGTGGCGTCCATGTTGGTGAGGACCCAAACGGCGGCCATGTTTATGTAGAGCAGTGAATGAAGGAATCTGAAATGGGCGTGAAAAAATGGGAAGGCATCATGAATGATGTCGAAACAGTCACGCCTACCAAGAGGGGCGTGTAGCACTGACGTGTAAAACAGGAAAGCAAGGTAAAGATAAGCCTCCCTGTATACCGGCCATTCCAAACCAAGTGTGGCTAATGGTTGATTATCACTGTCAACGTGACACTGACAAGTAAGTGGTTGGATACAACTAACCCAAAGTGGAAAAAGAAAAAAATAAAATAAAATAAAAAAATAATAGAAAATAATCTACGTACTAATATACAGAGGCCCATATACATCACATGGGCAGTGCAAAGATATATATTCAACCTGGTACAGGTAAACAGATTATAAAGTGACAAAGTGCATAACACAATATACGTGAATATATATAAAACAACACAGGGCCGCTGTGTCTTGTAGAAACAATGTCCACTCGGCATGGGATGATCCTGGAATAGCATGCGGAGTAGACCGTCTTCAAAGAGTCCATGTTGGTGTCAGACATTAATGGAACGTCACCATTTAGGTTCATTTTGGATGGTACAAACTTGTCGAGGAGCGTGCGCTGTTATGAACTGGTGATTCAGAAACACAATGGACATGGTGGTTAGGAGCACACAAAGTGACCTGGTAGTTACTAATAACATAGGACGAGCTCTGAGACGTGGGAACTCTGCTGACCGCAATCCCTAATCCTATCACACCACACTAGAGGTAGCCGTGGAGCGCTCCTGACCAGACCTAGGCGCCTCGGGCACAGCCTGAGAAACTAGCTAGCCCTGAAGATAGAAAAATAAGCCTACCTTGCCTCAGAGAAATTCCCCAAAGGAAAAGGCAGCCCCCCACATATAATGACTGTGAGTAAAGATGAAAATACAAACACAGAGATGAAATAGGTTTTAGCAAAGTGAGGCCCGACTTACTGAACAGACCGAGGATAGCAAAGATAGTTTTGCGGTCAGCACAAAAACCTACAAACAACCACGCAGAGGGCGCAAAAAGACCCTCCGTACCGACTAACGGCACGGAGGTGCTCCCTCTGCGTCCCAGAGCTTCCAGCAAGCAAGAAAAACCAATATAGCAAGCTGGACAGAAAAAATAGCAAACAAAAGTAACACAAGCAGAACTTAGCTTATGCAGGGCAGACAGGCAACAAGACGATCCAGGAGAGAGCAAGACCAATACTGGAACATTGACTGGAGGCAAGGAACAAAGAACTAGGTGGAGTTAAATAGAGCAGCACCTAACGACTTAACCTTGTCACCTGAGGAAGAAAACTCAGAAGCCACAGCCCCACTCACATCCACCAGAGGAAGCTCATAGACAGAACCAGCCGAAGTACCACTCATGACCACAGGAGGGAGCTCGACCACAGAATTCACAACAGTACGCCTTCCTTGAGGAGGGGTCACCAAACCCTCACCAGAGCCCCCAGGCCGACCAGGATGAGCCAAATGAAAGGCACGAACCAGATCGGCAGCATGAACATCAGAGGCAAAGACCCAGGAATTATCTTCCTGACCATAACCCTTCCACTTAACCAGGTACTGGAGTTTCCGTCTCGAAATACGAGAATCCAAAATCTTCTCCACTATATACTCCAACTCCCCCTCAACCAAAACCGGGGCAGGAGGATCAACGGATGGAACCACAGGTATCTCCGCAACAATGACCTATGGAATACATTATGGATGGAAAAAGAAGCTGGAAGGGTCAAACGAAAAGACACAGGATTAAGAACCTCAGAAATCCTATACGGACCAATGAAACAAGGCTTAAACTTAGGAGAGGAAACTTTCATAGGAATATAACGAGACGACAACCAAACCAAATCCCCAACACGAAGTTGGGGACCCACACAGCGCCTACGGTTAGCAAAACGTTGAGCCTTCTCCTGGGACAGTGTCAAATTGTCCACTACATGAGTCCAAATCTGCTGCAACCTATCCACCACAGTATCCACACCAGGACAGTCCGAAGACTCACCCTGCCCTGAAGAGAAACGAGGATGGAAACCAGAATTGCAGAAAAACGGCGAAACCAAAGTAGCCGAGCTGGCCCGATTATTAAGGGCGAACTCAGCCAAAGACAAAAAGGACACCCAATCATCCTGATCAGCAGAAACAAAACATCTCAGATATGTTTCCAAGGTCTGATTGGTTCGTTCAGTTTGGCCATTTGTCTGAGGATGGAAAGCCGAGGAAAAAGACAAATCAATGCCCATCCTAGCACAAAAGGCTCGCCAAAACCTCGAAACAAACTGGGAACCTCTGTCAGAAACGATGTTCTCCGGAATGCCATGTAAACGAACCACATGCTGGAAAAACAATGGCACCAAATCAGAGGATGAAGGCAATTTAGACAAGGGTACCAAATGGACCATCTTAGAAAAGCGATCACAAACCACCCAAATGACCGACATCTTTTGAGAGACGGGGAGATCCGAAATAAAATCCATAGAGATATGTGTCCAGGGCCTCTTCGGGACTGGCAAGGGCAAAAGCAACCCACTGGCACGAGAACAGCAGGGCTTAGCCCGAGCACAAATCCCACAGGACTGCACAAACGAACGCACATCCCGCGACAGAGACGGCCACCAAAAGGATCTAGCCACCAAATCTCTGGTACCAAAGATTCCAGGATGACCAGCCAACACCGAACAATGAACCTCAGAGATAACTCTACTCGTCCATTTATCAGGGACAAACAGTTTCTCCGCTGGGCAACGATCAGGTCTATTAGCCTGAAATTTTTGCAGCACCCGCTGCAAATCAGGGGAGATGGCAGACAAAATTACCCCTCTTTGAGAATACCCGCCGGCTCAGGCAAACCCGGAGAGTCGGGCACAAAACTCCTAGACAGGGCATCCGCCTTCACATTCTTAGAGCCCGGAAGGTACGAAACCACAAAGTCAAAACGGGAGAAAAACAGCGACCAACGAGCCTGTCTAGGATTCAACCATTTGGCAGACTCGAGATAAGTCAAGTTCTTGTGATCAGTCAAGACCACCACGCGATGCTTAGCTCCTTCAAGCCAATGACGCCACTCCTCGAATGCCCACTTCATGGCCAACAACTCTCGATTGCCAACATCATAATTACGCTCAGCAGGCGAAAACTTCCTGGAAAAGAAGGCACATGGTTTCATCACCGAGCCATCAGAAATTCTTTGCGACAAAACAGCCCCTGCTCCAATCTCAGAAGCATCAACCTCGACCTTGAACGGGAGCGAAACATCTGGCTGGCACAACACAGGGGCAGAAGAAAAACGACGCTTCAACTCCTGAAAAGCTTCTACAGCAGCAGAAGACCAATTGACCACATCAGCACCCTTCTTGGTCAAATCAGTCAACGGTTTAGCAATACTAGAAAAATTATTGATGAAGCGACGATAAAAATTAGCAAAGCCCAGGAACTTTTGCAGACTCTTCAGAGATGTCGGCTGAGTCCAATCATAAATGGCCTGAACTTTAACAGGGTCCATCTCGATAGTAGAAGGGGAAAAAATGAAACCCAAAAATGAAACCTTCTGAACACCAAAGAGACACTTTGACCCCTTCACAAACAAAGAATTTGCACGCAGGACCTGGAACACCATTCTAACCTGCTTCACGTGAGACTCCCAATCATCCGAGAAGACCAAAATATCATCCAAGTATACAATCAGGAATTTATCCAGGTACTCTCGGAAGATGTCATGCATTAAGGACTGAAATACTGATGGAGCATTGGAAAGCCCGAATGGCATAACCAGGTACTCAAAATGGCCCTCGGGCGTATTAAATGCTGTTTTCCATTCATCGCCCTGTTTAATACGCACAAGATTATACGCACCACGAAGATCTATCTTGGTTAACCAACTAGCCCCCTTAATCCGAGCAAACAAATCAGACAGCAGCGGCAAGGGGTACTGAAATTTGACTGTGATTTTATTTAGAAGGCGGTAATCAATACAAGGTCTCAACGAACCATCCTTCTTGGCCACAAAAAAGAACCCTGCTCCCAATGGCGACGAAGACGGGCGAATATGACCCCTCTCCAAGGATTCCTTTACGTAACTCCGCATAGCGGCGTGCTCAGGCACAGACAAATTAAACAGTCGACCCTTAGGAAACTTACCACCAGGAATCAAATCGATAGCACAATCGCAATCCCTATGCAGAGGTAGGGCACTGGACTTGGGCTCATCAAATACATCCCGGTAATCCGACAAGAACTCTGGGACCTCAGAAGGGGTGGATGATGAAATAGACAGAACTGGAACATCACCATGTACCCCCTGACAACCCCAGCTGGACACAGACATAGATTTCCAATCCAATACTGGGTTATGGACCTGTAGCCATGGCAACCCCAACACGACCACATCATGCAGATTATGCAACACCAAAAAGCGAATATCCTCCTGATGCGCAGGAGCCATGCACATGGTCAGTTGGGTCCAGTACTGAGGCTTATTCTTGGCCAAAGGCGTAGCATCAATTCCTCTCAATGGAATAGGATACTGCAAGGGCTCCAAGAAAAACCCACAGCGCTTAGCAAAGTCCAAGTCCATCAAATTCAGGGCAGCGCCTGAATCCACAAATGCCATGACAGAATAGGATCATAAAGAGCAGATCAAAGTAACGGACAAAAGAAATTTCGACTGTACCGTACCAATGGTGGCAGACCTAGCGAACCGCTTAATGCGCTTAGGACAATCGGAAATAGCATGAGTGGAATCACCACAGTAAAAACACAGCCCATTCCGACGTCTGTGTTCTTGCCGTTCAGCTCTGGTCAAAGTCCTATCACATTGCATAGGCTCAGGTTTATGTTCAGATAATACCGCCAAATGGTGCACAGTTTTACGCTCACGTAAGCGTCGATCGATCTGAATGGCCAAAGACATAGACTCATTCAGACCAGCAGGCATAGGAAATCCCACCATGACATCCTTAAGGGCTTCAGAGAGACCCTTTCTGAAAATTGCTGCCAGCGCACATTCATTCCATTGAGTGAGCACAGACCACTTCCTAAACTTCTGACAATATATCTCTACCTCATCCTGACCCTGACACAGAGCCAGCAAATTTTTCTCTGCCTGATTCACTGAATTAGGTTCATCATACAGCAATCCGAGCGCCAGAAAAAACGCATCAATATCACATAATGCAGGATCTCCTGGCGCAAGGGAAAATGCCCAGTCTTGAGGGTCGCCACGTAATAAAGAAATAATGATCTTAACTTGTTGAACTGGGTCACCAGAGGAGCGGGGTTTCAAAGCCAGAAACAGTTTACAATTATTTTTGAAATTCAGAAACTTAGCTCTATCTCCAGAAAATAAGTCAGGAATAGGAATTCTAGGTTCTAACATAGATTTCTGAACCACAATGTCTTGAATATTTTGTACTCTTGCAGCGAGATGATCCACACAAGAAAACAGACCTTTAATGTCCATCAGTACACCTGTGTCCTGAACCACCCAAATGTCTAGGGGAAAAGAAAGACAAAACACAGTGCAGAGAAAAAAAAATGGTCTCAGAACTTCTCTTTTCCCTCTATTGAGAAGCATTAGTACTTTGGGCCTCCAGTACTGTTATGAACTGATGATTCAGAAACACAATGGACCTGGTGGTTAAGAACACACAAAGTGACCTGATAGTTACTAATAACATAGGACGAGCTCTGAGACGTGGGAACTCTGCTGACCGCAATCCCTAATCCTATCACACCACACTAGAGGTAGCCGTGGAGCGCTCCTGACCAGACCTAGGCGCCTCGGGCACAGCCTGAGAAACTAGCTAGCCCTGAAGCCTACCTTGCCTCAGAGAAATTCCCCAAAGGAAAAGGCAGCCCCCCACATATAATGACTGTGAGTAAAGATGAAAATACAAACACAGAGATGAAATAGGTTTTAGCAAAGTGAGGCCCGACTTACTGAACAGACCGAGGATAGCAAAGATAGTTTTGCGGTCAGCACAAAAACCTACAAACAACCATGCAAAGGGCGCAAAAAGACCCTCCGTACCGACTAACGGCACGGAGGTGCTCCCTCTGCGTCCCAGAGCTTCCAGCAAGCAAGAAAAACCAATATAGCAAGCTGGACAGAAAAAATAGCAAACAAAAGTAACACAAGCAGAACTTAGCTTATGCAGGGCAGACAGGCCACAAGACGATCCAGGAGAGAGCAAGACCAATACTGGAACATTGACTGGAGGCAAGGAACAAAGAACTAGGTGGAGTTAAATAGAGCAGCACCTAACGACTTAACCTCGTCACCTGAGGAAGGAAACTCAGAAGCCGCAGCCCCACTCACATCCACCAGAGGAAGCTCATAGACAGAACCAGCCGAAGTACCACTCATGACCACAGGAGGGAGCTCGACCACAGAATTCACAACAGTGCGCCAGGCATCTGGGGCAGGAATAAAGTAACCAGTAAAGACTAAAAACAAAAAACACAACACAATAATAAATAAAACGCTAAAAAATAGGGTGAGGAAATAGTAAATTTATATAAGTACGGCGGGATATCTGCTACACAATAACCAAGGACAAAGGTGGATATAAAGGCACAAGGAAAAATTCAAAATATCGTAAGAAATTACAAAAAGGGAGCAAAGGATAGCTTCTTATTAAGTCCCTTAGGGGCCATGGTGTTCAAGGTGGCAATCCACCGACACTCATGTTGTGCCAAAATTTGACATACATTACCACCCCTAATTCCACTATGAATTCTGTCAATGCCCCGCACCTTCAAGCCACTGGGATCAGATCCATGAAAAGATCTAAAATGTTTGGGAAGTGTCTTAAGAGAGACGCCAAAGCCTCGGCATCTACAATATGTCAGGCTGCCCTAATGTCCCGCACGTGTTCACGTGTCCTGACTTTGAGTTCCCTCGAAGTCAGGCCAATATAAATAAGGGAGCAGGGGCAGGTGGCATAATAGATTACTGTTACGCTCACGCCCTGACTGGTGGGCGTGAGCTCGGGGGTTTTGTGGCCCCACTGTGCCACAAACCAGACTACCCTGGAAGGGGCGTGACTATAACAGCTGCCTGGGTTTTCACTGGAGCCTCTGATGGTGAGGACAGGCTTGTGCAGCAGGCAGCTGCCAGGTGCTACTCCAGGGTGGTGTCTGGCTGTGGCTGCTGATCCCACTTGGGAGACAGGAACACCATGATTGGTGGGGGCATTAGGCAGGACTGGCAGAAGAGCACGGCTGGAACACAGACGAGTAGGCTGGCACGGCTGAGACAGGGCTGGCAGAGACACGGCAGAGAACACAGGGCTGGCAGAGACACGGCAGGAAACAGGACTGGCTAGGACAGCAGGAACACAGGACTGGAAGGCAGGGCAGGAACGGCAGGACTGGCAGGAACACAGGATTGGGAGGCACGGCAGAGAACACAGGACTGGTTGATGTGGTATATGAAGGAACAGGTAAGGGCCTGTTCACACTGGACGTGCAGGTACAGATATGTAGTTTGGAACACAGGGCTGGCAGAGACACGGCAGAGAACACAGGGCTTGCTAGGACGGCAGGAGACACAGGACTGACTTAGGACGGCAGGAGACAGGACTGGCTACGACGGCAGGAGACACAGGACTAGCTGATGAGATATTAGAATCAGGCTGCACTCAGATGACACCCGAGTGCAGTCCAATTGTGAGTGCGATGAAGGAACAGGTAGGGATATATAGTTTGGAGGAACAGGTAGGGACCTGTTCACACAGGAGAGGAGTGAAAGACTGCAGATAGGAATGGAAAAGCAGCAAGCGGTAGCGTAGCGACAAAAGCTGAGCAGAGCCACAAAGAATGTGGAGAGAAGCTGCAGCAAGAGACACTGCAGAAGCTAAGCAAAGTGGAACCGCAAGGATTGCAGAGAGGAACTGCAGCAAGAGGTTTCTGCAGTAACGGGAGCGGAGCAGAGTAAGACGGAGCAGAATCGCAGAAGTGCGGAGCAGCGGTAAAGCCACCAGGATGCAGAGCAGGCAGAGCCGCAAGAGTGCGGAGTGTAAGCAGACTGGGAACACAAGGAAAGACACAGCAGGGAAGGAAGCCACACACAAGGAGACCGAGATAAGACTAAGTACAGACAAGGCAATGGAACAAGACACAAGGACAAAGACACATGGACAAAGACACAGGGACCAGGATATTCTGCCTCCTGGAGGGCGGACAAAGATCAAGGCAAATGCACAGAGAAAAGCCTCCAGAGAGGGAGTAACAGAGCTAGACCTGGCAAACTCAGAAGCAAAACACTAACTGAGCAAACACATTGCACAGGCCCAGACCACAGGGTGGAGCTGCACTATATACAGGAGGCCTCTTGATAATTGGTCAGGAACTGATTAAACAGATGCACCTGATTCCTATAAGAACCAGAGAGTTCAGGCGCCGGCCCCCTATACACATAGCCATGAGGCATGCAGAGAGCAGAGGAACAGACTATGGAGCTGGCCAGAAACAGAAACCACATCATGACCTGGAGCAGTGGGTAAGATTGTGTGAGAGATGTGAGGCCATGCCGTGATGCCAGCAGAGTTGTTACAATTACATGTGTAGTGTTACATGATATGTAATCACGAATCTTGTACTCCCTGCTCCCATCCGATGATTTAAATGTGCCACAGCGCAGGGCATTAGGGCAGGCAACACAAGCCCCACATGGGAAGCAGCCAACTCTCCTACTACCTGAACCAAACAATGTCGGCTGTTTAGTAACATGGTGGCTTTTAACAAGATAGTCTCTCAAGTTTTTCCCCCTACGTTGAGTCATCAGGGGACCCGATGATAGATGTGCTGCAAGGGCGCTATCGGTGCACAAAACCGACCAATGCTTAGACAGGATCCCACGGATCTGCTCCCAGCGGCAATTTGAGGTGGAGATGAATCTAATCCCATTAGGTGTTGCTCGGGGCATCACTCTCGGCACTAACAGGTCTTCCCTATTCATATGTCTCGCTCGCCTATACCCTCTTTTAATGCAACGACCGCTTACCCCTATCTTTAAAGCGGTCACTGAGTGCAGCTGATTGCTGTTCAAAACGTGCCTCCGTGGAACACACCCGCCTATTCCTCAGGAATTGACCAACTGGGATGGCCTTGATGGTAGAATAACTGTGTGCGGAGGAGGCATGCAGCAAGGAATTGACCGCAGTGTCTTTGCGGTACAAGTCCGTCTCAATGTTGTCGTCCTCCCCCACACACAGAGTAATGTCAAGAAAATCAATATAACTGTTGTGAATTCTGTGGTCAAGCTCCCTCCTGTCGTCATGAGTGGTACTTCGGCTGGTTCTGTCCATGAGCTTCATCTGGTGGATGTGAGTGGGGCTGCGGCTTCTGAGTTTCCTTCCTCAGGTGACGAGGTTAAGTCGTTAGGTGCTGCTCTATTTAACTCCACCTAGTTCTTTGTTCCTTGCCTCCAGTCAATGTTCCAGTATTGGTCTTGCTCTCTCCTGGATCGTTCTTGTGGCCTGTCTGCCCTGTATAAGCTAAGTTCTGCTTGTGTCAATTTTGTTTGCTATTTTTTCTGTCCAGCTTGCTATATTGGTTTTTCTTGCTTGCTGGAAGCTCTGGGACGCAGAGGGAGCACCTCCGTACCGTTAGTCGGTGCGGAGGGTCTTTTTGCGCCCTCTGCGTGGTTGTTTGTAGGTTTTTGTGTTGACCGCAAAGCTATCTTTCCTATCCTCGGTCTATTCAGTAAGTCGGGCCTCACTTTGCTAAAATCTATTTCATCTCTGTGTTTGTATTTTCATCTTTACTCACAGTCATTATATGTGGGGGGCTGCCTTTTCCTTTGGGGAATTTCTCTGAGGCAAGGTAGGCTTATTTTTCTATCTTCAGAGCTAGCTAGTTTCTCAGGCTGTGCCCGAGGCGCCTAGGTCTTGTCAGGAGCGCTCCACGGCTACCTCTAGTGTGGTGTGATAGGATTAGGGATTGCGGTCAGCAGAGTTCCCACGTCTCAGAGCTCGTCCTATGTTATTAGTAACTATCAGGTCTCTTTGTGTGCTCTTAACCACCATGTCCATTGTGGTTCTGAATCACCAGTTCATAACAGTGCTGGAGGCCCGAAGAACTAATGCTTCTCAATAGAGGGAAAAGAGAAGTTCTGAGACCATTTTTTTTTCTCTGCACTGTGTTTTGTCTTTCTTTTCCCCTAGACATTTGGGTGGTTCAGGACACAGGTGTAGTGATGGACATTAACCCCTTCATGACCAGGGGATTTTTCGTTTTTCCGTGTTCGTTTTTCGCTCCCCTCCTTCCCAGAGCCATAACTTTTTTATTTTTCCGTCAATTTGGCCATGTGAGGGCTTATTTTTTGCGGGATGAGTTGTACTTTTGAACGACATCATTGGTTTTAGCATGTCGTGTACTAGAAAACGGGAAAAAAATTCCAAGTGCGGTGAAATTGCAAAAAAAGTGCAATCCCACATTGGTTTTTTGTTTGGCTTTTTTGCTAGGTTCACTAAATGCTAAAAATGACCTGCCATTATGATTCTCCAGGTCATTACGAGTTCATAGACACCAAACATGACTAGGTTATTTTTTATCTAAGTGGTGAAAAAAAATTCCAAACTTTGCTAAAAAAAAAAAAAAAAAAATTGCGCCATTTTCCGATACTCGTAGCGTCTCCATTTTTCGTGATCTGGGGTCGGTTGAGGGCTTATTTTTTGCGTGCCGAGATGACGTTTTTAATGATAGCATTTCGGTGCAGATACGTTCTTTTGATCGCCCGTTATTGCATTTTAATGCAATGTCGCGGCGACCAAAAAAACGTAATTCTGGCGTTTCGAGTTTTTTTCCCGCTACGCTGTTTAGCGATCAGGTTAATGCTTTTTTTTATTTGATAGATCGGGCAATTCTGAGCGCGGCGATACCAAATATGCGTAGATTTGATATTTTTTTTATTGATTTATTTTGATTGGGGCGAAAGGGGGGTGATTTAAACTTTTATGTTTTTTTTATTTTTTTCACATTTTTTTAAACTTTTTTTTTTAACTTTTGCCATGCTTCAATAGCCTCCATGAGAGGCTAGAAGCAGGCACAAGCCGATCGGCTCTGCTACATAGCAGCGATCTGCTGATCGCTGCTATGTAGCAGAATTGCACGTGTGCTGTGAGCGCCGACCACAGGGTGGCGCTCACAGCGACGGGCAATCAGTAACCATAGAGGTCTCAAGGACCTCTATGGCTACAATGGAGACGCATCGCCGACCCCCGGACATGTGACGGGGGTCGGCGATAACGTCATTTCCGGCCGCCCGGCCGGAAGCGGTAGTTAAATGCCGCTGTCTGCGTTTGACAGCGGCATTTAACTAGTTAATAGGTGCGGGCAGATCGCGATTCTGCCCGCGCCTATTACGGGCACATGTCAGCTGTTCAAAACAGCTGACATGTCCCGGCTTTGGTGCGGGCTCACCGCGGAGCCCTGCATCAAAGCAGGGGAGCCGGCATCGGACGGTATAGTACGTCCGATGCCGGTAAGGGGTTAAAGGTCTGTCTTCTTGTGTGGATCATCTCACTACAAGAGTACAAAATATTCAACACTTTGTGGTTCAGAATTCTATGTTAGAACCTAGAATTCCTATTCCTGATTTGTTTTCTGGAGATAGAGCTAAGTTTCTGAGTTTTAAAAATAATTGTAAACTATTTCTGGCTTTGAAACCCCGCTCCTCTGGTGACCCAGTTCAACAAGTTAAGATCATTATTTCTTTATTACGTGGCGTGTTATGATCCGGTGGTTTGGACAAATAATGGACCAGATAGTTACAGATAATAAGGACGAGCTCTGGGACGTGGGAACTCTGCTGACCGCAATCCCTAAACCTATCAAAACACACTAGAAATAGCCGTGGATTGCGCCTAACGCTCCCTATGCAACTCGGCACAGCCTAAGAAACTAGCTAGCCCTGAAGATAGAAAAACAAAGCCTACCTTGCCTCAGAAAAATTCCCCAAAGGAAAAGGCAGCCCCCCACATATAATGACTGTGAGTAAAGATGAAAATACAAACACAGAGTTGAAATAGATTTAGCAAAGTGAGGCCCGACTTACTGAACAGACCGAGGATAGAAAAGGTTACTTTGCGGTCAGCACAAAAACCTACAAAAGACCACGCAGAGAGTGCAGGGAAAAATACCTTCCGCACCGACTCACGGTGCGGGAGGCGCCCCTCTGCGTCCCAGAGCTTCCAGCAAGCAAGGCAATATTGACAAAAGCAAGCTGGACAGAAAAAATAGCAAACAAGCAAAATAGCACAGAGGAACTTAGCTTCTGCTGGAGCAACAGGAACTCAGAACGATCCAGGAGCGAACTAGAGCCATAATTGACAGCTGGCATGGGGCAAAGATCTAAGTGGAGTTAAATAGAGCAGCCCACTAACGAATTAGCCTCGTCACCTGTGGAAGGAAACTCAGAAACACCCACAGGCACCAGAGAAAGTCCATGGACAGAACCAGCCGAAGTACCATTCATGACCACAGGAGGGAGCCTGACAACAGAATTCACAACAGTACCCCCCCTTGAGGAGGGGTCACCGAACCCTCACGAGAGCCCCCAGGCCGACCACGATGAACCAAATGAAAGGCACGAACCAGATCGGCCGCATGAACATCAGAGGCAAAAACCCAGGAATTATGCTCCTGACCATAACCCTTCCACTTGACCAAGTACTGGAGTTTCCGTCTCTCCACCACATACTCCAACTCCCCCTCAACCAACACCGGAGCAGGAGGGTCAACGGATGGAACCACAGGCGCCATGTATCTCCACAATAACGACCTATGGAACACATTATGGATGGCAAAAGAATCAGGAAGGGCCAAACGAAATGACACAGGATTGATAGCCTCAGAAATTTTATACGGACCAATGAAACGAGGCTTAAACTTAGGAGAGGAAACCTTCATAGGAACATAACGAGACGACAACCAAACTAAATCCCCAACACGAAGTCGGGGACCCACACAGCGCCGGCGGTTAGCGAAACGTTGAGCCTTCTCCTGGGACAATGTCAAATTGTCCACCAAATGAGTCCAAATCTGCTGCAACCTATCCACCACAGTATCTACACCAGGACAGTCCGAAGACTCAACCTGCCCTGAAGAGAAACGAGGATGGAAACCAGAATTGCAGAAAAACGGCGAAACCAAAGTAGCCGAGCTGGCCCGATTATTAAGGGCAAACTCAGCCAACGGCAAAAAGGACACCCAATCATCCTGATCAGCAGAAACAAAGCATCTCAGATATGTTTCCAACATCTGATTAGTTCGTTCGCTTTGGCCATTTGTCTGAGGATGGAAAGCCGAGGAAAAAGACAAATCAATGCCCATCCTAGCACAAAAGGCTCGCCAAAACCTCGAAACAAACTGGGAACCTCTGTCCGAAATGATGTTCTCCGGGATGCCATGCAAACGAACCACATGCTGGAAAAACAATGGCACCAAATCAGAGGAGGAAGGCAATTTAGACAAGGGTACCAAATGGACCATCTTAGAAAAGCGATCACAAACCACCCAAATGACTGACATCTTTTGAGAGACGAGGAGATCCGAAATAAAATCCATAGAAATATGCGTCCAGGGCCTCTTCGGGACCGGCAAGGGCAAAAGCAACCCACTAGCACGAGAACAGCAGGGCTTAGCCTGAGCACAAGTCCCACAGGACTGCACAAAAGAACGCACATCCCGTGACAAAGACGGCCACCAAAAGGATCTAGCCACCAAATCTCTGGTACCAAAGATTCCAAGATGCCCAGCCAACACCGAACAATGAAGCTCAGAGATAACTCTATTAGTCCATTTATCAGGGACAAACAGTTTCTCTGCTGGGCAACGGTCAGGTCTATCAGCCTGAAATTTTTGCAGCACCCGCCGCAAATCAGGGGAGATGGCAGACAAAATTATCCCCTTTTTGAGAATACCTGCCGGCTCAGAAACACCCGGAGAGTCAGGCACAAAACTCCTTGACAGGGCATCAGCCTTCACATTCTTAGAGCCCGGAAGGTACGAAACCACAAAATCAAAACGGGAGAAAAACAACGCCCATCGAGCCTGTCTCGGATTCAACCATTTGGCAGACTCAAGATAAGTCAAATTTTTGTGATCTGTCAAGACCACCACGCGATGCTTGGCTCCTTCAAGCCAATGACGCCACTCCTCGAATGCCCACTTCATGGCCAACAATTCTCGATTACCAACATCATAATTGCTCTCAGCAGGCGAAAACTTTCTAGAAAAGAAAGCACATGGCTTCATTCCCGAGCCATCAGAACTTTTTTGCGACAAAACAGCCCCTGCCCCAATCTCAGAGGCATCAACCTCAACCTGAAACGGGAGCGAAACATCTGGCTGGCACAACACAGGGGCAGAAGAAAAACGACGCTTCAATTCCTGAAAAGCAACCACGGCCGCAGAAGACCAATTGACCACATCAGCACCCTTCTTGGTCAAATCAGTCAACGGTTTAGCAACACTAGAAAAATTAGCGATGAATTGACGATAAAAATTAGCAAATCCCAGGAACTTTTGCAGGCTCTTCAGAGAAGTCGGCAGAGTCCAATCATGAATGGCCTGGACTTTAACAGAGTCCATCTCGACAGTAGAAGGGGAAAAAATGAACCCCAAAAATGAAACCTTCTGAACTCCAAAGAGACACTTTGACCCCTTCACAAACAAGGAATTAGCAGGAAGGACCTGGAACACCATTCTGACCTGCTTCACATGAGACTCCCAATCATCCGAAAAGACCAAAATATCATCCAAATACACAATCAGGAATTTATCCAGGTACTCTCGGAAGATGTCATGCATAAAAGACTGAAACACTGATGGAGCATTGGAAAGCCCGAATGGCATCACCAGGTACTCAAAATGGCCCTCGGGCGTATTAAATGCTGTTTTCCATTCATCGCCCCGTTTAATACGCACAAGATTATACGCCCCTCGAAGGTCTATCTTGGTAAACCAACTAGCCCCTTTAATGCGAGCAAACAAGTCGGACAGCAACGGCAAAGGATACTGAAATTTGACTGTAATTTTATTAAGAAGGCGGTAATCAATACAAGGTCTCAAAGAACCATCCTTCTTGGCCACAAAAAAGAACCCTGCTCCCAACGGTGATGACGATGGGCGAATATGGCCTTTCTCCAAGGATTCCTTTATATAACTCCGCATAGCGGCGTGTTCTGGCACAGATAAATTGAACAATCGGCCCTTAGGAAACTTACTACCAGGAATCAAATTAATTGCACAATCGCAATCCCTATGAGGAGGTAGGGCACTGGCTTTGGGCTCATCAAATACATCCTGATAATCCGACAAAAACTCCGGAACTTCAGAAGGAGTAGAAGACGAAATAGACAAAAATGGAACATCACCATGTACCCCCTGGCAACCCCAGCTGGACACAGACATAGATTTCCAGTCCAATACTGGATTATGGACCTGTAGCCATGGTAACCCTAAAACAACCACATCATGCAGATTATGTAACACCAAAAAACGGATATCCTCCTGATGTGCAGGAGCCATGCACATGGTCAATTGGGTCCAGTACTGAGGCTTATTCTTGGCCAAAGGCGTAGCATCAATTCCTCTCAATGGAATAGGAAACTGCAAGGGCTCCAAGAAAAAACCACAGCGCCTAGCATACTCCAAGTCCATCAAATTCAGGGCAGCGCCTGAATCCACAAATGCCATAACAGAATAGAACGACAAAGAGCAAATTAGAGTAACGGACAAAAGAAATTTAGACTGTACCGTACCAATGGTGGCAGACTTAGCGAACCGCTTAGTGCGCTTAGGACAATCGGAGATAGCATGAGTGGAGTCACCACAGTAAAAACACAGCCCATTCTGACGTCTGTGTTCCTGCCGTTCAGCTCTGGTCAAAGTCCTATCACACTGCATAGGCTCAGGCCCATGCTCAGATAGTACCGCCAAATGGTGCACAGTTTTACGCTCACGCAAGCGCCGATCGATCTGAATAGCCAAAGACACAGACTCATTCAGACCAGCAGGCATGGGAAATCCCACCATGACATCTTTAAGGGTTTCTGAGAGACCCTTTCTGAAGATAGCTGCCAGGGCACATTCATTCCACTGAGTGAGCACAGACCACTTTCTAAACTTCTGACAATATATCTCTGCTTCATCCTGACCCTGACATAGAGCCAGCAAGATTTTCTCTGCCTGATCCACTGAATTAGGTTCGTCATAAAGCAATCCGAGCGCCAGGAAAAACGCATCTACATCACGCAATGCCGGGTCTCCTGGCGCAAGAGAAAATGCCCAGTCTTGAGGGTCGCCACGTAATAAGGAAATAATGATCCTTACCTGTTGAACAGGATCACCTGAGGAGTGAGGTTTCAAAGCTAGAAACAATTTACAATTATTTTTGAAATTCAAGAACTTAGATCTATCACCAAAAAATAAATCAGGAATTGGAATCCTAGGCTCTGACATCGGATTCTGAATCACAAAATCTTGAATGTTTTGTACCCTTGCAGTGAGATTATCCATCCAAGAGGACAGACCTTGAATGTCCATGTCTACACCTGTGTTCTGAACCACCCAGAGGTAAAGGGGAAAAGTGAGACAGAACACGCTGCAAAGAAAAAAAAATGGTCTCAGAGCTTCACTTATCCCTCTATTGAGATGCATCAATACTTTTGGCCAGCTGTACTGTTATGATCCGGTGGTTTGGACAAATAATGGACCAGATAGTTACAGATAATAAGGACGAGCTCTGGGACGTGGGAACTCTGCTGACCGCAATCCCTAAACCTATCAAAACACACTAGAAATAGCCGTGGATTGCGCCTAACGCTCCCTATGCAACTCGGCACAGCCTAAGAAACTAGCTAGCCCTGAAGATAGAAAAACAAAGCCTACCTTGCCTCAGAAAAATTCCCCAAAGGAAAAGGCAGCCCCCCACATATAATGACTGTGAGTAAAGATGAAAATACAAACACAGAGTTGAAATAGATTTAGCAAAGTGAGGCCCGACTTACTGAACAGACCGAGGATAGAAAAGGTTACTTTGCAGTCAGCACAAAAACCTACAAAAGACCACGCAGAGAGTGCAGGGAAAAATACCTTCCGCACCGACTCACGGTGCGGGAGGCGCCCCTCTGCGTCCCAGAGCTTCCAGCAAGCAAGGCAATATTGACAAAAGCAAGCTGGACAGAAAAAATAGCAAACAAGCAAAATAGCACAGAGGAACTTAGCTTCTGCTGGAGCAACAGGAACTCAGAATGATCCAGGAGCGAACTAGAGCCATAGTACAACATTGACAGCTGGCATGGGGCAAAGATCCAAGTGGAGTTAAATAGAGCAGCCCACTAACGAATTAGCCTCGTTACCTGTGGAAGGAAACTCAGAAACACCCACAGGCACCAGAGAAAGTCCATGGACAGAACCAGCCGAAGTACCATTCATGACCACAGGAGGGAGCCTGACAACAGAATTCACAACAGTGGCGACCCTCAAGACTGGGCATTTTCCCTTGCGCCAGGAGATCCTGCATTATGTAATATTGATGCGTTTTTTCTGGCGCTCGGATTGCTTTATGATGAACCTAATTCAGTGGATCAGGCAGAGAAAAATTTGCTGGCTCTGTGTCAGGGTCAGGATGAGGTAGAGATATATTGTCAGAAGTTTAGGAAGTGGTCTGTGCTCACTCAATGGAATGAATGTGCGCTGGCAGCAATTTTCAGAAAGGGTCTCTCTGAAGCCCTTAAGGATGTCATGGTGGGATTTCCTATGCCTGCTGGTCTGAATGAGTCTATGTCTTTGGCCATTCAGATCGATCGGCGCTTACGTGAGCGTAAGACTGTGCACCATTTGGCGGTATTATCTGAACATAAACCTGAGCCTATGCAATGTGATAGGACTTTGACCAGAGCTGAACGGCAAGAACACAGACGTCGGAATGGGCTGTGTTTTTACTGTGGTGATTCCACTCATGCTATTTCCGATTGTCTTAAGCGCATTAAGCGGTTCGCTAGGTCGGCCACCATTGGTATGGTACAGTCGAAATTTCTTTTGTCCGTTACTTTGATCTGCTCTTTGTCGTCCTATTCTGTCATAGCATTTGTGGATTCAGGCACTGCCCTGAATTTGATGGACTTGGAGTTTGCTAGGCGCTGTGGGTTTTTCTTGGAGCCCTTGCATTTTCCTATTCCACTGAGAGGAATTGATGCTACGCCTTTGGCCAAGAATAAGCCTCAGTACTGGACCCAACTGACCATGTGCATGGCTCCTGCGCACCAGGAGGATATTCATTTTTTGGTGTTGCATAATCTGCATGATGTGGTCGTGTTGGGGTTGCCATGGCTACAAGTCCATAACCCAGTATTGGATTGGAAATATATGTCTGTGTCCAGCTGGGGTTGTCAGGGGGTGCATGGTGATGTTCCATTTCTGTCTGTTTCGTCATCCACCCCTTCTGAGGTCCCAGAGTTCTTGTCGGATTACCGGGATGTATTTGATGAGCCCAAGTCCAGTGCCCTACCTCCGCATAGGGATTGCGATTGTGCTATCAATTTGATTCCTGGTAGTAAGTTTCCTAAAGGTCGACTGTTTAATTTGTCTGTGCCTGAGCACGCCGCTATGTGGAGTTACGTAAAGGAATCCTTGAAGAAGGGTCATATTCGCCCGTCGTCGTCACCATTGGGAGCAGGGTTCTTTTTTGTGGCCAAGAAGGATGGTTCGCTGAGACCTTGTATTGATTACCGCATTCGAAATAAAATCACAGTCAAATTTCAGTACCCCTTGCCGCTGCTGTCTGATTTGTTTGCTCGGATTAAGGGGGCTAGTTGGTTCACCAAGATAGATCTTCGTGGTGCGTATAATCTTGTGCGTATTAAACAGGGCGATGAATGGAAAACAGCATTTAATTCGCCCGACGGCCATTTTGAGTACCTGGTTATGCCATTCGGGCTTTCCAATGCTCCATCAGTATTTCAGTCCTTTATGCATGACATCTTCTGAGAGTACCTGGATAAATTCCTGATTGTATACTTGAATGATATTTTGGTCTTCTCGGATGATTGGGAGTCTCACGTGAAGCAGGTTAGAATGGTGTTCCAGGTCCTGCATGCTAATTCTTTGTTTGTGAAGGGGTCAAAGTGTCTCTTTGGTGTTCAGAAGGTTTCATTTTTGGGTTTCATTTTTTCCCCTTCTACTATCGAGATGGACCCTGTTAAAGTTCAGGCCATTTATGAGTGGACTCAGCCAACATCTCTGAAGAGTCTGCAAAAGTTCCTGGGCTTTGCTAATTTTTATCGTCGCTTCATCAATAATTTTTCTAGTATTGCTAAACCGTTGACTGATTTAACCAAGAAGGGTGCTGATGTGGTCAATTGGTCTTCTGCTGCTGTGGAAGCTTTTCAGGAGTTGAAGCGTCGTTTTTCTTCTGCCCCTGTGTTGTGCCAGCCAGATGTTTCGCTCCCGTTCCAGGTCGAGGTTGATGCTTCTGAGATTGGAGCAGGGGCTGTTTTGTCGCAAAGAAGTTCTGATGGCTCGGTGATGAAACCATGTGCCTTCTTTTCCAGGAAGTTTTCGCCTGCTGAGCGTAATTATGATGTTGGCAATCGAGAGTTGCTGGCCATGAAGTGGGCATTCGAGGAGTGGCGTCATTGGCTTGAAGGAGCTAAGCATCGCGTGATGGTCTTGACTGATCACAAGAACTTGACTTATCTCGAGTCTGCCAAACGGTTGAATCCTAGACAGGCTCGTTGGTCGCTGTTTTTCTCCCGTTTTGACTTTGTGGTTTCATACCTTCCGGGCTCTAAGAATGTGAAGGCGGATGCCCTTTCTAGGAGTTTTGTGCCCGACTCTCCGGGTTTGCCCTAGCCGGCGGGTATTCTCAGAGAGGGGGTAATTTTGTCTGCCATCTCCCCTGATTTGCGGCAGGTGCTGCAAAAATTTCAGGCTAATAGACCTGACCGTTGCCCAGCGGAGAAACTGTTTGTCCCTGATAAATGGACGAGTAGAGTTATCTCTGAGGTTCATTGTTCGGTGTTGGCTGGTCATCCTGGAATCTTTGGTACCAGAGATTTGGTGGCTAGATCCTTTTGGTGGCCGTCTCTGTCGCGGGATGTGCGTTCGTTTGTGCAGTCCTGTGGGATTTGTGCTCGGGCTAAGCCCTGCTGTTCTCGTGCCAGTGGGTTGCTTTTGCCCTTGCCGGTCCCGAAGAGGCCCTGGACACATATCCCTATGGATTTTATTTCAGATCTCCCCGTCTCTCAAAAGATGTCGGTCATTTGGGTGGTTTGTGATCGCTTCTCTAAGATGGTCCATTTGGTACCCTTGTCTAAATTGCCTTCCTCCTCTGATTTGGTGCCATTGTTTTTCCAACATGTGGTTCGTTTACATGGCATTCCGGAGAACATCGTTTCTGACAGAGGTTCCCAGTTTGTTTCGAGGTTTTGGCGAGCCTTTTGTGCTAGGATGGGCATTGATTTGTCTTTTTCCTCGGCTTTCCATCCTCAGACAAATGGCCAAACTGAACGAACCAATCAGACCTTGGAAACATATCTGAGATGTTTTGTTTCTGCTGATCAGGATGATTGGGTGTCCTTTTTGCCTTTGTGTTGTGAATTCTGTGGCAGAGTTCACTCCTGTGGTCACAAGTGGTACTTCGGCTGATTCTCTCTGGGAGCTTCCGTTTGTGGAGGAAAGTGGTACTGCAGCTTCTGAGTTTCCTCCCTCAGGTGATCTGGTGAGGTCGTTAGCTGCTTCTCTACTTAACTCCACCTAATGCTTTGATCCATGCTTCCTGTCAATGTTCCAGTGTTGGACTTGTGTTTCTCTGGATCATTCCTGTGGCCTGCTGCTCTGCATAGCTAAGTGCTTCTTTGCTATTTGTTGCTATTTTTTCTGTCCAGCTTGTCTATTTGTTTTGCTGGAAGCTCTGGGACGCAAAGGGTGTACCTCCGTGCCGTTAGTTCGGTACGGAGGGTCTTTTTGCCCCCTTTGCGTGGTTTTCTTTAGGGTTTTGTGTAGACCACAAAGTTATCTTTTCTATCCTCGTTCTGTCTAGAATATCGGGCCTCACTTTGCTGAATCTATTTCATCCCTACGTTTGTCTTTTCATCTTACTCACAGTCATTATATGTGGGGGGCTGCCTTTTCCTTTGGGGTATTTCTCTGAGGCAAGGTAGGCTTATTTTTCTATCTTCAGGCTAGTTAGTTTCTCAGGCTGTGCCGAGTTGCATAGGGAGCGTTAGGCGCAATCCACGGCTGCCTCTAGATGTGTTTGGAGAGGATCAGGAATTGCGGTCTACAGAGTTCCCACGTCTCAGAGCTCGTTCTATTATTTTGGGTTATTGTCAGATCACTGTATGTGCTCTGATCGCTATGTACGTTGTGTTACTGAATTGCCTATCATAACAGTACAGGAAGCCAAAAGTACTAATGTTTCTCAATAGAGGGAAAAAAGAAGTTCTGAGACCATTTTTTTTCCTTTGCACTGTGTTTTGTCTTTTTTTTTTCCCCTAGACATTTGGGTGGTTCAGGACACAGGTGTGGACATGGATATTCAGAATCTGTGCTCTTCAATGGATAATCTCGTTATAAATGTACAAAAGATTCAAGACTTGGTGGTTCAGAAGCCTATGTTAGAACCAAGAATTCCTATTCCTGATTTGTTTTTTGGTGATAGAGTCAAGTTTATGAATTTCAAAAATAATTGCAAGCTGTTTTTGGCCTTGAAACCTCACTCCTCTGGTGACCCAGCTCAACAAGTGAGAATTATTATTTCTTTTTTGCGTGGTGACCCTCAAGACTGGGCATTTTCCCTTGCGCCGGGAGATCCTGCATTGGGTAATATTGATGCGTTTTTCCTGGCGCTCGGATTGCTGTACGATGAGCCTAATTCAGTGGATCAGGCAGAGAAAAATTTGCTGGCTTTGTGTCAGGGTCAGGATGAGATAGAGGTATACTGTCAGAAATTTAGAAAGTGGTCTGTACTCACTCAATGGAATGAAGCTGCGCTCGCAGCGATTTTCAGAAAGGGTCTCTCTGAAGCCCTTAAAGATGTCATGGTGGGATTTCCTATGCCTGATGGTCTGAATGAATCTATGTCTTTGGCCATTCAGATCGGTCGACGCTTGCGTGAGCGTAAAGCTGTGCACCATTTGGCGATATTACCTGAGATTAAACCTAAGCCTATGCAGTGCGATAGGACTTTGTCCAGAGTTGAACGGCATGAACACAGACGTCTGAATGGTCTGTGTTTCTACTGTGGTGATTCCAGTCATGCCATCTCTGATTGTCCTAAGCGCTCTAAGCGGTTCGCTAGGTTTGCCACCATTGGTACAGTACAGTCAAAATTTCTTCTGTCCGTTACCTTGATATGCTCTTTGTCATCATATTCTGTCATGGCGTTTGTGGATTCAGGCGCTGCCCTGAATTTGATGGACTTGGACTTTGCTAGGCGCTGTGGGTTTTTCTTGGAGCCCTTGCAGTGTCCTATTCCATTGAGAGGAATTGATGCTACACCTTTGGCCAAGAATAAGCCTCAGTACTGGACCCAGCTGACCATGTGCATGGCTCCTGCACATCAGGAGGATATTCGCTTTCTGGTGTTGCATAATCTGCATGATGTGGTCGTGTTGGGGTTGCCATGGCTACAGGTCCATAATCCAGTATTAAATTGGAAATCCATGTCGGTGTCCAGCTGGGGTTGTCAGGGGGTACATGGTGATGTTCCATTTCTGTCAATTTCGTCAGCCACCCCTTCTGAGGTCCCAGAGTTCTTGTCTGATTACCGGGATGTATTTGATGAGCCCAAGTCCGATGCCCTACCTTCGCATAGGGATTGTGATTGTGCTATCAATTTGATTCCTGGTAGTAAATTCCCAAAAGGTCGATTGTTTAATTTATCCGTACCTGAGCACACCGCTATGCGCAGTTATGTGAAGGAATCCCTGGAGAAGGGGCATATTCGCCCGTCATCATCGCCATTAGGAGCAGGGTTCTTTTTTGTAGCCAAGAAGGATGGTTCGCTGAGACCTTGTATAGATTACCGCCTTCTTAATAAGATCACGGTTAAATTTCAGTACCCCTTGCCTTTGTTATCTGATCTGTTTGCTCGGATTAAGGGGGCTAGTTGGTTCACAAAGATAGATCTTCGTGGTGCGTATAATCTGGTGCGAATTAAGCAAGGCGATGAATGGAAAACTGCATTTAATACGCCCGAGGGTCATTTTGAGTATCTAGTGATGCCGTTCGGACTTGCCAATGCTCTATCAGTGTTTCAGTCCTTTATGCATGACATCTTCCGAGAGTACCTGGATAAATTCTTGATTGTGTACTTGGATGACATTTTGATCTTCTCGGATGATTGGGAGTCTCATGTGAAGCAGGTCAGAACGGTTTTTCAGGTCCTGCGTGCTAATTCTTTGTTTGTGAAGGGATCAAAGTGTCTCTTTGGTGTGCAGAAGGTTTCATTTTTGGGGTTCATCTTTTCCCCTTCTACTATCGAGATGGATCCTGTTAAGGTCCAGGCCATCCATGATTGGACTCAGCCGACATCTCTGAAAAGTCTGCAAAAGTTCCTTGGCTTTGCTAATTTTTATCGTCGCTTCATCTGCAATTTCTCTAGTATTGCTAAACCATTGACCGATTTGACCAAGAAGGGTGCTGATTTGGTCAATTGGTCTTCTGCTGCTGTGGAAGCTTTTCAAGAGTTGAAGCGTCGTTTTTCTTCTGCCCCTGTGTTTGTGTCAACCAGATGTTTCTCTTCCGTTCCAGGTCGAGGTTGATGCTTCTGAGATTGGAGCAGGGGCTGTTTTGTCGCAGAGAGGTTCTGATTGCTCAGTGATGAAACCATGCGCTTTCTTTTCCAGGAAGTTTTCACCTGCTGAGCGAAATTATGATGTGGGCAACCGAGAGTTGCTGGCCATGAAGTGGGCATTCGAGGAGTGGCGTCATTGGCTTGAAGGAGCTAAGCATCGCGTGGTGGTATTGACTGATCATAAGAACTTGACTTATCTCGAGTCTGCCAAGCGCTTGAATCCTAGACAGGCTCGTTGGTCGTTGTTTTTTGCCCGTTTTGACTTTGTGATTTCGTACCTTCCGGGCTCTAAAAATGTGAAGGCGGATGCTCTGTCTAGGAGTTTTGTGCCCGACTCTCCGGGTTTATCTGAGCCGGTGGGTATCCTCAAGGAAGGAGTAATTGTGTCTGCCATCTCCCCTGATTTGCGGCGGGTGCTGCAAAAATTTCAGGCTAATAAACCTGATCGTTGCCCAGCGGATAAACTGTTTGTCCCTGATAGGTGGACGAATAGAGTTATCTCTGAACTTCATTGTTCGGTGTTGGCTGGTCATCCTGGAATCTTTGGTACCAGAGAGTTAGTGGCTAGATCCTTTTGGTGGCCGTCTCTGTCGCGGGATGTGCGTACTTTTGTGCAGTCCTGTGGGATTTGTGCTCGGGCTAAGCCCTGCTGTTCTCGTGCCAGTGGGTTGCTTTTGCCCTTGCCAGTCCCGAAGATGCCTTGGACACATATCTCTATGGATTTTATTTCTGACCTTCCCGTTTCTCAAAAGATGTCAGTCATTTGGGTGGTCTGTGATCGCTTTTCTAAGATGGTCCATCTGGTACCCTTGTCTAAATTGCCTTCCTCCTCTGATTTGGTGCCTTTGTTCTTCCAGCATGTGGTTCGTTTGCATGGCATTCCAGAGAATATTGTTTCTGACAGAGGTTCCCAGTTTGTTTCAAAGTTTTGGCGAGCCTTTTGTGGTAGGATGGGCATTGACTTGTCTTTTTCCTCGGCTTTCCATCCTCAGACTAATGGCCAGACCGAACGAACCAATCAGACCTTGGAAACATATCTGAGATGCTTTGTTTCTGCTGATCAGGATGACTGGGTGTCCTTTTTGCCTTTGGCTGAGTTCGCCCTTAATAATCGGGCCAGCTCGGCTACCTTGGTTTCGCCGTTTTTCTGCAATTCTGGGTTCCATCCTCGTTTCTCTTCAGGACAGGTTGAGTCTTCGGACTGTCCTGGTGTGGATACTGTGGTGGACAGGTTGCAGCAGATTTGGACTCAGGTAGTGGACAATTTGACCTTGTCCCAGGAGAAGGCTTAACTTTTCGCTAATCGCAGACGCCGTGTGGGTCCCCGACTTCGTGTTGGGGATCTGGTTTGGTTATCTTCTCGTCATATTCCTATGAAGGTTTCCTCTCCTAAGTTTAAACCTCGTTTTATTGGTCCGTATAGGATTTCTGAGGTTCTTAATCCTGTGTCTTTTCGTCTGACCCTCCCAGATTCTTTTTCCATACATAACGTATTCCATAGGTCATTGTTGCGGAGATACGTGGCACCTATGGTTCCATCTGTTGACCCTCCTGCCCCGGTTTTGGTGGAGGGGGAATTGGAGTATATTGTGGAGAAGATTTTGGATTCTCGTGTTTCAAGACGGAAACTCCAGTATCTGGTTAAATGGAAGGGTTATGCTCAGGAAGATAATTCCTGGGTTTTTGCCTCTGATGTCCATGCTCCCAATCTTGTTTGTGCCTTTCATGTGGCTCATCCTGGTCGGCCTGGGGGCTCTGGTGAGGGTTCGGTGACCCCTCCTCAAGGGGGGGGTACTGTTGTGAATTCTGTGGCAGAGTTCACTCCTGTGGTCACAAGTGGTACTTCGGCTGATTCTCTCTGGGAGCTTCCGTTTGTGGAGGAAAGTGGTACTGCAGCTTCTGAGTTTCCTCCCTCAGGTGATCTGGTGAGGTCGTTAGCTGCTTCTCTACTTAACTCCACCTAATACTTTGATCCATGCTTCCTGTCAATGTTCCAGTGTTGGACTTGTGTTTCTCTGGATCATTCCTGTGGCCTGCTGCTCTGCATAGCTAAGTGCTTCTTTGCTATTTGTTGCTATTTTTTCTGTCCAGCTTGTCTATTTGTTTTGCTGGAAGCTCTGGGACGCAAAGGGTGTACCTCCGTGCCGTTAGTTCGGTACGGAGGGTCTTTTTGCCCCCTTTGCGTGGTTTTCTTTAGGGTTTTGTGTAGACCACAAAGTTATCTTTTCTATCCTCGTTCTGTCTAGAATATCGGGCCTCACTTTGCTGAATCTATTTCATCCCTACGTTTGTCTTTTCATCTTACTCACAGTCATTATATGTGGGGGGCTGCCTTTTCCTTTGGGGTATTTCTCTGAGGCAAGGTAGGCTTATTTTTCTATCTTCAGGCTAGTTAGTTTCTCAGGCTGTGCCGAGTTGCATAGGGAGCGTTAGGCGCAATCCACGGCTGCCTCTAGTTGTGTTTGGAGAGGATCAGGAATTGCGGTCTACAGAGTTCCCACGTCTCAGAGCTCGTTCTATTATTTTGGGTTATTGTCAGATCACTGTATGTGCTCTGATCGCTATGTACGTTGTGTTACTGAATTGCCTATCATAACACCTTTGGCTGAGTTCGCCCTTAATAATCGGGCCAGCTCGGCTACTTTGGTTTCGCCGTTTTTCTGCAATTCTGGTTTCCATCATCGTTTCTCTTCAGGGCAGGTTGAGTCTTCGGACTGTCCTGGTGTGGATACTGTGGTGGATAGGTTGCAGCAGATTTGGACTCATGTAGTGGACAATTTGACATTGTCCCAGGAGAAGGCTCAACGTTTCGCTAACCGCAGGTGCTGTGTGGGTCCCCGACTTCGTGTTGGGGATTTGGTTTTGTTGTCGTCTCGTTATATTCCTATGAAAGTTTCCTCTCCTAAGTTTAAGCCTCGTTTCATTGGTCCGTATAAGATTTCTGAGGTTCTTAATCCTGTGTCTTTTCGTTTGACCCTTCCAGCTTCTTTTTCCATCCATAATGTATTCCATAGGTAATTGTTGCGGAGATACGTGGCACCTGTGGTTCCATCCGTTGATCCTCCTGCTCCGGTTTTGGTTGAGGGGGATTTGGAGTATATAGTGGAGAAGATTTTGGATTCTCGTATTTCGAGACGGAAACTCCAGTACCTGGTTAAGTGGAAGGGTTATGGTCAGGAAGATAATTCCTGGGTCTTTGCCTCTGATGTTCATGCTGCCGATCTGGTTCGTGCCTTTCATTTGGCTCATCCTGGTCGGCCTGGGGGCTCTGGTGAGGGTTCGGTGACCCCTCCTCATGGGGGGGGTACTGTTGTGAATTCTGTGGTCAAGCTCCCTCCTGTGGTCATGAGTGGTAATTCGGCTGGTTCTGTCCATGAGCTTCATCTGGTGGATGTGAGTGGGGCTGCGGCTTCTGAGTTTCCTTCCTCAGGTGACAAGGTTAAGTCGTTAGGTGCTGCTCTACTTAACTCCACCTAGTTCTTTGTTCCTGGCCTCCAGTCAATGTTCCAGTATTGGTCTTGCTCTCTCCTGGATTGTTCTTGTGGCCTATCTGCCCTGTATAAGCTAAGTTCTGCTTGTTTTACTTTTGTTTGCTATTTTTTTCTGTCCAGCTTGCTATATTGGTTTGTCTTGCTTGCTGGAAGCTCTGGGACGCAGAGGGAGCACCTCCGTACCGTTAGTCGGTGCAGAGGGTCTTTTTGCGCCCTCTGCGTGGTTGTTTGTAGGTTTTTGTGTTGACCGCAAAGCTATCTTTCCTATCCTCGGTCTATTCAGTAAGTCGGGCCTCACTTTGCTAAAATCTATTTCATCTCTGTGTTTGTATTTTCATCTTTACTCACAGTCATTATATGTGGGGTGCTGCCTTTTCCTTTGGGGAATTTCTCTGAGGCAAGGTAGGCTTCAGGGCTAGCTAGTTTCTCAGGCTGTGCCCGAGGCGCCTAGGTCTTGTCAGGAGCGCTCCACGGCTACCTCTAGTGTGGTGTGATAGGATTAGGGATTGCGGTCAGCAGAGTTCCCACGTCTCAGAGCTCGTCCTATGTTATTAGTAACTATCAGGTCACTTTGTGTGCTCTTAACCACCAGGTCCATTGTGGTTCTGAATCACCAGTTCATAACATATAACGTGCATGGGATTTATATGTAAATTTCAAATTAAAAGATTTATCATTAAGACACTGCATAAATCGAGAGAGGCTTTTTTCGTCGCCCCTCCAAATCATGAGGACATCGTCGATATAACGAAACCAGCCCACCACTGGGTCAGCGGCGTGCGATCCGTCACCCTGAAAAACCTGTCGCTCCCAAAAACCGAGGAACAGGTTAGCGTATGACGGAGCGCACGCCGCACCCATGGCTGTACCTTGAATTTGTAAATAAAACCGATCTTTGAAAATGAAAAAATTATGTGTCAAAATGAATTCTAATAAATCCAAAATAAATTCAGAAAAATGGCCATCACAGTTGGTAGTCCCGAGGAAGAAGCGGGCCGCCCGGAGACCATCGCTATGCTTGATGGAAGTGTACAGTGACTCGATATCAATCGTGACTAGGAGCATACCCGCCTCAAGAGAGAGCCCATTAACCCGGGTCAGTACATCCATCGTGTCTCTGACATAGGAGGGCAGTGTTTCCACTAAGGGTTTCAAATAATGGTCAATATATTTACACACATTGTCACATAGCCCTCCCATGCCAGAGACGATGGGTCGACCCGGGGGATTACGAAGGTCCTTGTGCACCTTAGGTAACAAGTAAAAGGTTGGCACTTTGGGAAATTTAGGTAGTAGACCATTCAGGACCTTCTTAGGGGCCAAGCCTAATTCATCGGCATTAGAGATAATACTCCCTAGTTGGCCAGAGAAAATTTCCAAGGGATTACATGGTAGTAGACGGTAGGTGTTTTTGTCTCTTAGCTGGCGGAGCGCCTCCCTTTCATATTGGTCAACTGGCCATACGACCACATTCCCCCCCTTGTCTGCTGGTTTAAAAACCACAGTGTCAAGTGCTTGTAATTCTCTCAGAGCCTGTCTCTGTGCCTTTGACAAATTGTCATTGCATACATATCCTGAGATGCTCTTTAGATCCTGAGTGACCAATTTGCAAAAAATATCAACCTGTGGACAAACAGACAAGGGGGGGAAGGTCGAAGACTTAGGCATAATAGAATGCGGCAATGTACCTACATCTCCAATGTCCTGTTCTCTCAAAAGATCCTCCAAATCGGTGAGTGCCCGTTGTTCCACCAGATCGGTGGTATCCATGCCGAAATCGGCTTGTTGATGTAACTTTTTGAGGACAAGCTTACGGCAGAAAAGGTGCAAATCTTTTAATGCTGTAAAGTAATTGAAACCGTTACTAGGTACAAAATTGAGGCCTAAACCCAATAAATCCAACTGTATATCAGATAACGGAATGGAGGAGAGCTTGATTACCTGCAGGCCCGTATTTCTGGACTTGCGATCGTATGTAGGTGAAGGAGTTAACCTCCTTTTGTTATTGCGTCGGCTCCTCATGTTTTTAGATGGGGGTATGCTCCTAGCACCATCGTTTCCTGGGATCCTAGTCTGATCGGATTTAACGCTGATTCCATCAATTGACGTGAGGGAGGAGACTGAGCCAGATAGTGAAGGGGGTACAGGGCGGGACCTATTAGGTCTGTTTCTCCATTTATAGACCCAATTCTCTAGGGCATCAGAATGGTCCCTTTGAAGTTTTTTAGTTTTATTGGCACCTATTTCCTGCTCCCACTTAGTAAGATCCTTCTCTAAATCCCCATTCAATTTCTCCAACGCCTCACTAGTAAGGGTATCTTTAATATTCCTCTGTATTTCATCAATCTCCTTCTCCAGGTCACCCAATTTTGTTTCATCTAATTTAAGAAGCAGCTCCATAAAACCCCGTGAGCACCCAGTGGCAAGATCCTCCCACTCCTTCTTAAAAGCATCGTCTTCCACAGTGAAAGCAGGGAAAATCTGTACACGTAGGCCCCTGGGGATAAGACCCCGGGCCAGATATTGTCCCAATGATGCCCTGTTCCACCAGAGCCTGGTTCGCTTGTGTAGCAGAGTCCTGAGTTTTGCTATCTTTTCTCTAGTGTCACCACCACTATTAATTAAAATACCAGCAGGATCCTCTTTAAACACCTCCTGTAGTTGAGACAACCAAGTTTGGTCTCTGGCGCGGTAGTCCATTTGTTTATGACTAGTAGCTGTGAAAAACACAGAAAGCAAACTTAGAACAAAAATCAAAACAAATATAGCAGAATATCCAAGCTGAGAGGGACTATAGAAAAGAAATCCTATATAGAAAAGAAATACCAAATAATATTGAAAAATATCCAAAAAAGTAAATATTCCACAATAAGCAAATACCCCAAAGAAAATATTTACTAACAACAAATACCAAGACAATTTTTTAAAAATTAATAAATTTTATTATTAAAAAGACATAGCACAATCAATAACATTTTTATTGAAAATACATACATACAGTTAGGGCCAGAAATATTTGGACAGTGACACAATTTTCGCGAGTTGGGCTCTGCATGCCACCACATTGGATTTGAAATGAAACCTCTACAACAGAATTCAAGTGCAGATTGTAACGTTTAATTTGAAGGGTTGAACAAAAATATCTGATAGAAAATGTAGGAATTTTCACGGTGGAAAATGAAATGCTAGGTGAAATCCCAAGAAACAATGAAAACCCTATATTAAGGGTCACCAATCTAACCCAAGAAGAGGTGCGAAACCGGCTAAATAAGATTAAAATAGATAAATCTCCGGGTCCGGATGGCATACACCCACGAGTACTAAGAGAACTAAGTAATGTAATAGATAAACCATTATTTCTTATTTTTAGGGACTCTATAGCGACAGGGTCTGTTCCGCAGGATTGGCGCATAGCAAATGTGGTGCCAATATTCAAAAAGGGCTCTAAAAGTGAACCTGGAAATTATAGGCCAGTAAGTCTAACCTCTATTGTTGGTAAAATATTTGAAGGGTTTCTGAGGGATGTTATTCTGGATTATCTCAATGAGAATAACTGTTTAACTCCATATCAGCATGGGTTTATGAGAAATCGCTCCTGTCAAACCAATCTAATCAGTTTTTATGAAGAGGTAAGCTATAGGCTGGACCACGGTGAGTCATTGGACGTGGTATATCTCGATTTTTCCAAAGCGTTTGATACCGTGCCGCACAAGAGGTTGGTACACAAAATGAGAATGCTTGGTCTGGGGGAAATTGTGTGTAAATGGGTTAGTAACTGGCTTAGTGATAGAAAGCAGAGGGTGGTTATAAATGCTATAGTCTCTAACTGGGTCGCTGTGACCAGTGGGGTACCGCAGGGGTCAGTATTGGGACCTGTTCTCTTCAACATATTCATTAATGATCTGGTAGAAGGTTTACACAGTAAAATATCGATATTTGCAGATGATACAAAACTATGTAAAGCAGTTAATACAAGAGAAGATAGTATTCTGCTACAGATGGATCTGGATAAGTTGGAAACTTGGGCTGAAAGGTGGCAGATGAGGTTTAACAATGATAAATGTAAGGTTATACACATGGGAAGAAGGAATCAATGTCACCATTACACACTGAATGGGAAACCACTGGGTAAATCTGACAGCGAGAAGGACTTGGGGATCCTAGTTAATGATAAACTTACCTGGAGCAGCCAGTGCCAGGCAGCAGCTGCCAAGGCAAACAGGATCATGGGGTGCATTAAAAGAGGTCTGGATACACATGATGAGAGCATTATACTGCCTCTGTACAAATCCCTAGTTAGACCGCACATGGAGTACTGTGTCCAGTTTTGGGCACCGGTGCTCAGGAAGGATATAATGGAACTAGAGAGAGTACAAAGGAGGGCAACAAAATTAATAAAGGGGATGGGAGAACTACAATACCCAGATAGATTAGCGAAATTAGGATTATTTAGTCTAGAAAAAAGACGACTGAGGGGCGATCTAATAACCATGTATAAGAATATAAGGGGACAATACAAATATCTCGCTGAGGATCTGTTTATACCAAGGAAGGTGACGGGCACAAGGGGGCATTCTTTGCGTCTGGAGGAGAGAAGGTTTTTCCACCAACATAGAAGAGGATTCTTTACTGTTAGGGCAGTGAGAATCTGGAATTGCTTGCCTGAGGAGGTGGTGATGGCGAACTCAGTCGAGGGGTTCAAGAGAGGCCTGGATGTCTTCCTGGAGCAGAACAATATTGTATCATACAATTATTAGGTTCTGTAGAAGGACGTAGATCTGGGGATTTATTATGATGGAATATAGGCTGAACTGGATGGACAAATGTCTTTTTTCGGCCTTACTAACTATGTTACTATGTTACTATGTTACACATTTCTTTACAAACACTCCACATTTTAGGAGGTCAAAAGTAATTGGACAAATAAACATAACCCAAACAAAATATTTTTATTTTCAATATTTTGTTGCAAATCCTTTGGAGGCAATCACTGCCTTAAGTCTGGAACCCATGGACATCACCAAACGCTGGGTTTCCTCCTTCTTAATGCTTTGCCAGGCCTTTACAGCCGCAGCCTTCAGGTCTTGCTTGTTTGTGGGTCTTTCCGTCTTAAGTCTGGATTTGAGCAAGTGAAATGCATGCTCAATTGGGTTTAGATCTGGAGATTGACTTGGCCATTGCAGAATGTGCCACTTTTTGGCACTCATGAACTCCTGGGTAGCTTTGGCTGTATGCTTGGGGTCATTGTCCATCTGTACTATGAAGCGCCGTCCAATCAACTTTGCAGCATTTGGCTGAATTTGGGCTGAAAGTATATCCCGGTACACTTCAGAATTCATCCGGCTACTCTTGTCTGCTCTTATGTCATCAATAAACACAAGTGACCCAGTGCCATTGAAAGCCATGCATGCCCATGCCATCACGTTGCCTCCACCATGTTTTACAGAGGATGTGGTGTGCCTTGGATCATGTGCCGTTCCCTTTCTTCTCCAAACTTTTTTCTTCCCATCATTCTGGTACAGGTTGATCTTTGTCTCATCTGTCCATAGAATACTTTTCCAGAACTGAGCTGGCTTCTTGAGGTGTTTTTCTGCAAATTTAACTCTGGCCTGTCTATTTTTGGTATTGATGAATGGTTTGCATCTAGATGTGAACCCTTTGTATTTACTGTCATGGAGTCTTCTCTTTACTGTTGACTTAGAGACAGATACACCTACTTCACTGAGAGTGTTCTGGACTTCAGTTGATGTTGTGAACGGGTTCTTCTTCACCAAATTAAGTATGCGGCGATCATCCACCACTGTTGTCATCCGTGGACGCCCAGGCCTTTTTGAGTTCCCAAGCTCACCAGTCAATTCCTTTTTTCTCAGAATGTACCCAACTGTTGATTTTGCTACTCCAAGCATGTCTGCTATCTCTCTGATGGATTTTTTCTTTTTTTTCAGCCTCAGGATGTTCTGCTTCACCTCAATTGAGAGTTCCTTTGACCGCATGTTGTCTGCTCACAGCAACAGCTTCCAAATGCAAAACCACACACCTGGAATCCACCCCTGACCTTTTAACTACTTCATTGATTACAGGTTAACGAGGGAGACGCCTTCAGAGTTAATTGCAGCCCTTAGAGTCCATTGTCCAATTACTTTTGGTCCCTTGAAAAAGAGGACGCTATGCATTACAGAGCTATGATTCCTAAACCCTTTCTCCGATTTGGATGTGGAAACTATCATATTGCAGCTGGGAGTGTGCACTTTCAGCCCATATTACATATATAAATGTATTTCTGAACATGTTTTTGTAAACAGCTAAAATAACAAAACTTGTGTCACTGTCCAAATATTTCTGGCCCTAACTGTATATAGAGATATGTGTAATCTGAAATAGAAGAAATATATATGTATGTACAATATAGATCAGTATGTGGGGGGGGGGGCTAGGGCGCACAAACACTGACTGGCAGAATAACAATAATATATATCAAATGAATAAAGAAAAAATATAATCAAATAAAAATATAAAATAAATGATACCACGGCTGGAAAAAAATAAATAAACAACCATTCACAATGAAATATACAAGCACTGTATATATAAATAATATTAAATAAGTAATATTTCATGTGATGGTATAAATAAATAATAAACAAATCAATTTAATAATTGTGCATAAACCAAAAAACACCGAAATTTAATAAAAATCCAATAAAAATTATGCGCATATCCATATATGATAAGCCTGTAATTGATACATGATTTATGAATAAAAAATAAAAAATAATAAACCAATGAAATAATTTGAATGAATAACGTGAAAATTGAATACAACAACTGTGTAAGAAATATATTATAAACTATACAAATTCATAAAAATGGTGTGCAAAAAGTGAGTGTCAAAAAATATATGTGTCAAATAATAAAGAAAAAGAAAAACGTAAAATGTGTGTAATGGTGGTTGGTAGCTGTATATGTGTTATATAATGCAGTGATATAATAAAATATAATTTAAATAAAAGTGATGATATTCTGACAATTGAAAAACAAAATCTATGCTGAAGTGTAAAGTTTGATAAGATGTACAATATATGTATAATAAATATTAAAAAGAAATAAAGAAAAGTGAAAACAATAAGCTGTATCAGTCATCAACCATATATCAAAGATATAAAATATGGCAGGCAGTTTAATTTAACTTTGACATAAGTACCCCAATGGACATGCACACATAAGTATTTCAAGGAAAGAATAATGAATAATGCACAAAAGGAAAATAAGCCGTGAATACCAACCAGGAATGCGCGCCACAGCCCCATCACACACCACTCCAACGCACGTTTCGCAACCGCTTTGTCAGGGTGTCACTTCGTCACTCCCTGACGAAGCGGTTGCGAAACGTGCGTTGGAGTGGTGTGTGAGGGGGCTGTAGCGCGCATTCCTGGTTGGTATTCACGGCTTATTTTCCTTTTGTGCATTATTCATTATTCTTTCCTTGAAATACTTATGTGTGCATGTCCATTGGGGTACTTATGTCAAAGTTAAATTAAACTGCCTGCCATATTTTATATCTTTGATATATGGTTGATGACTGATACAGCTTATTGTTTTCACTTTTCTTTATTTCTTTTTAATATTTATTATACATATATTGTACATCTTATCAAACTTTACACTTCAGCATAGATTTTGTTTTTCAATTGTCAGAATATCATCACTTTTATTTAAATTATATTTTATTATATCACTGCATTATATAACACATATACAGCTACCAACCACCATTACACACATTTTACGTTTTTCTTTTTCTTTATTATTTGACACATATATTTTTTGACACTCACTTTTTGCACACCATTTTTATGAATTTGTATAGTTTATAATATATTTCTTACACAGTTGTTGTATTCAATTTTCACGTTATTCATTCAAATTATTTCATTGGTTTATTATTTTTTATTTTTTATTCATCAATCATGTATCAATTACAGGCTTATCATATATGGATATGCGCATAATTTTTATTGGATTTTTATTAAATTTCGGTGTTTTTTGGTTTATGCACAATTATTAAATTGATTTGTTTATTATTATAGTGCTTTGGCACAAAGCACTATATTGTTATTCCACCGTAGTAAACTTCTTATTCTTCTTATTCTTATTCTTATTAGGCTTTTTTCCGCAATTAATGCGGCCCGAACCGTTGCACGCACAGACTCCAGTGAGGCGTCATTTCGAAGCGAGTGTCCACGAGAGGTGTGCTAAGTATTTTTCGTATCGATCCGATTTGTAGTTTTTTAAAAAATCGCATTTAAAAAAAAAATTTCCCATAGGAAATAATGGCGAACTTTCCATTACCCCCAACTTGACCTTCCAAAGATGGCAGCTATGCAAATGTACGGTGTCCATTTTAGGACATGATCATTTATCAAAGTCAAATATCAGAATAAAGTGACTATGACACCATCTCGTACCGTGTGTGGAAAGTAAGTGCACCCCTGGTCCCGTGGGTGAAAAGTAAGTGCACCCCCTGTCTCGTGTGTGAAAAGTAAGTGCACCCCCGCTCCCGTGGGTGAAAAGTAAGTGCACCCCCGGTCCAGGGTGTGAAAAGTAAGTGCACCCCCGGTCCCGTGTGTGAAAAGTAAGTGCACCCCCGGTCCCGTGTGTGAAAAGTAACTGCACCCCCGGTCCCGGGTGTGAAAAGTAAGTGCACCCCCAGTCCCGTGGGTGAAAAGTAAGTGCGTTCCCGACCCCGAGTGTGCAAAAGTAAGTGCACCCCCGGTCCCGTGGGTGAAAAGTAAGTGCACCCCCGGTCCCGGGTGTGAAAAGTAAGTGCACCCCCGGTCCCATGTGTGAAAAGTAAGTGCACCCTAGTTCCCGTGTGTGAAAAGTAAGTGCACCCCCGATACTGGGTGTGAAAAGTAAGTGCACCCCCGATCCCGTGGGTGAAAAGTAAGTGCACCTCCGGTCCCGTGGGTGAAAAGTAAGTGCACCCCCGGTCCCGTGGGTGAAAAGTAAGTGCACCCCGGCACCGAATGTGCAAAAGTAAGTGCGCCCCCAGCCCCGGGTGTGCAAAAGTAAGTGCGCCCCCGGCCCCGGGTGTGCAAAAGTAAGTGCACCCCTGGTCCCGTGAGTGAAAAGTAAGTGCACCCCCGCTGCCATATGTGAAAAGTAAGTGCACCCCCGGTCCCGTGTGTGAAAAGTAAGTGCACCCCCGATTCTATTGTGAAAAGTAAGTGCACCCCCGGTCATGTGGGTGAAAAGTAAGTGCACCCCCGGTCCCGTGGGTGAAAAGTAAGTGCACCCCGGCACCGAAAGTGCAAAAGTAAGTGCACCCCCGGTCCCGTGGGTGAAAAGTAAGTGCACCCTCGGTCCCTTGGGTGAAAAGTAAGTGCACCCTCGGTCCCGGGTGTGAAAAGTAAGTGCACCCCTGGTCCCGTGAGTGAAAAGTAAGTGCACCCCCGCTGCCATATGTGAAAAGTAAGTGCACCCCCGGTCCCGTGTGTGAAAAGTAAGTGCACCCCCGATTCTATTGTGAAAAGTAAGTGCACCCCCGGTCATGTGGGTGAAAAGTAAGTGCACCCCCGGTCCCGTGGGTGAAAAGTAAGTGCACCCCGGCACCGAAAGTGCAAAAGTAAGTGCACCCCCGGTCCCGTGGGTGAAAAGTAAGTGCACCCTCGGTCCCTTGGGTGAAAAGTAAGTGCACCCTCGGTCCCGTGAGTGAAAAGTAAGTGCCCCCCCGCTGCCATATGTGAAAAGTAAGTGCACCCTCGGTCCCGTGGGTGAAAAGTAAGTGCACCCCCGGTCCCGTGAGTTAAAAGTAAGTGCACCCCCGGTCCCGTGTGTGAAAAGTAAGTGCACCCCCGATCCCGTGTGTGAAAAGTAAGTGCACCCCCGATCCCGTGTGTGAAAAGTAAGAGCACGCCGGCCCCGGGTGTGCAAAAGTAAGTGAGCCCCTGGCCCCCAATTCGAACCCTGAGTGGCCCCGCCCACAAATGGGATCCAGAGTGACCCCGCCCACCAAATCGGCCCCCGAGTGGCCCCGCTCACCAAATCGGACCCAGAGTGACCCCGCCCACCAAATCGGACCCAGAGTGACCCCGCCCACCAAATCAGACCCAGAGTGACCCCGCCCACCAAATCGGACCCAGAGTGACCCCGCCCACCAAATCGGACCCAGAGTGACCCCGCCCACCAAATCGGAACCAGAGTGACCCCGCCCACCAAATCGGACCCAGAGTGACCCTGCCCACCAAATCGGACCCAGAGTGACCCCGCCCACCAAATCGGACCCAGAGTGACCCCGCCCACCAAATCGGACCCAGAGTGACCCCGCACACCAAATCGGACCCAGAGTGACCCCGCCCACCAAATCGGAACCAGAGTGACCCCGCCCACCAAATCGGACCCAGAGCGACCCCGCCCACCAAATGTGACCCAGAGTGACCCCGCCCACCAAATCGGACCCAGAGTGACCCCGCCCACCAAATCGGACCCAGAGTGACCCCGCCCACCAAATCGGACCCAGAGTGACTCCGCCCACCAAATCGGACCCAGAGTGACCCCGCCCACCAAATCGGAACCAGAGTGACCCCGCCCACCAAATCGGACCCAGAGTGACCCCGCCCATCAAATCGGACCCAGAGTGACCCCGCCCATCAAATCGGACCCAGAGTGACCCCGCCCATCAAATCGGACCCAGAGTGACCTCGCCCACCAAATCGGACCCAGAGTGACCCCGCCCACCAAATCGGACCCAGAGCGACCCCGCCCACCAAATCGGACCCAGAGCGACCCCGCCCACCAAATCGGACCCAGAGCGACCCCGCCCACCAAATCGGACCCAGAGCGACCCCGCCCACCAAATCGGACCCAGAGCGACCCCGCCCACCAAATCGGACCCAGAGTGACCCCGCCCACCAAATCGGACCCAGTGTGACCCCGCCCACCAAATCGGACCCAGAGTGACCCCACCCACCAAATCGGAACCAGAGTGACCCCGCCCACCAAATCGGACCCAGAGTGACCCCACCCATCAAATCGGACCCAGAGTGACCCCGCCCATCAAATCGGACCCAGAGTGACCTCGCCCACCAAATCGGACCCAGAGTGACCCCGCCCACTAATTTGGACCCAGAGTGACCCCGCCCACCAAATCGGACCCAGAGTGACCCCGCCCACCAAATCGGACCCAGAGTGACCCCGCCCACCAAATCGGACCCAGAGTGACCCCGCCCACCAAATCGGACCCAGAGTGACCCCGCCCACCAAATCGGACCTAGAGTGACCCCGCCCACCAAATCGGACCCAGAGTGACCCCGCCCACCAAATCGGACCCAGAGTGACCCCGCCCACCAAATCGGACAAAGAGTGACCCCGCCCACCAAATCGGACAAAGAGTGACCCCGCCCACCAAATCGGACCCAGAGTGACCCCGCCCACCAAATCGGACCCAGAGTGACCCCGCCCACCAAATCGGACCCAGAGTGACCCCGCCCACCAAATCGGACCCAGAGTGACTCCGCCCACCAAATCGGACCCAGAGTCGCCCCGCCCACCAAATCGGCCCCCTGAGCGGCCCCGCCCACCAAATCGGACCCAGAGTGACCCCGCCCACCAAATTGGACCCAGAGTGACCCCGCCCAAAAAATCGGACCCAGAGTGACCCCACCCACCAAATCGGACCCAGAGTGACCCCGCCCACCAAATCGGACCCAGATTGACCCCGCCTACCAAATCGGCCCCTGAGGGGCCCCACCCACCAAACGGGCGCCTGAGGGGCACTCAAGTGTGAAAGCCTTGCAGGGGCAGCCCGGGCACCATTCCAAAGCACTATCTGTAGTTCCTTCAGGAAATACCCATCTAGTTATAGTGCTTTTGTAAAAAGCACTATATTGTTATTCCACCGTAGTCAACTTCTTATTATAGTGCTTTGGAACAAAGCACTATATTGTTATTCCACCATAGTTAACTTCTTATTATAGTGCTTTTGTAAAAAGCACTATATTGTTATTCCACCGTAGACAACTTCTTATTCTTATTATAGTGCTTTGGAACAAAGCACTATATTGTTATTCCACCGTAGTAAACTTCTTATTATAGTGCTTTTGTAAAAAGCACTATATTGTTATTCCACCGTAGACAACTTCTTCTTATTATAGTGCTTTGTAAAAAGCACTATATTGTTATTCCCCCGTAGACAACTTCTTCTTCTTATTATTATTATTATTCAGTCCGCGATTAATGCGGCCCGAACCGCTGCACGCACAGACTCCAGTGAGGTGTCATTTCGAAGCCAGCATTCCCACGAGGTGTGCTAAGTATTTTTCGTGTCGATCGGATTTGTAGTTTTGGCACAATTTGCGTTTTTCCCCTGATTGGAATGCAATTTCTCAATGGGTAAATTTTCCAATAAGGGATAATGGCTGATTTCTGAGGCAATTTAAAAATAACTGCCAACTGCCACCTGGCTGATCAGCTCATTGATATGCGAAGTCAGACCCAGTTACTATGCCAACGCCTACGAACTCTACATGACCCCACCAGGACACAGTTTTGCCAGATAATATCAGCTCTTAAAGTGACCCGCGCACCAAATTGGCACCTGAGGTGCGCAGCCCACCAAATCGGACCCGAGTGGCCCCGCCCACCAAATCGGACCCAGAGTGGCCCCGCCCGCCAAATCGGACCCAGAGTGACCCCGCCCACCAAATCGGACCCAGAGTGACCCCGCCCACCAAATGTGACCCAGAGTGACCCCGCCCACCAAATGTGACCCAGAGTGACCCCGCCCACCAAATGTGACCCAGAGTGACCCCGCCCACCAAATGTGACCCAGAGTGACCCCGCCCACCAAATGTGACCCCGCCCACCAAATGTGACACCGCCCACCATATGTGACCCAGAGTGACCCCGCCCACCAAATGTGACCCAGAGTGACCCCGCCCACCAAATGTGACCCAGAGTGACCCCGCCCACCAAATGTGACCCCGCCCACCAAATGTGACCCAGAGTGACCCCGCCCACCAAATGTGACCCAGAGTGACCCCGCCCACCAAATGTGACCCAGAGTGACCCCGCCCACCAAATGTGACCCAGAGTGACCCCGCCCACCAAATGTGACCCAGAGTGACCCCGCCCACCAAATGTGACCCAGAGTGACCCCGCCCACCAAATGTGACCCAGAGTGACCCCGCCCACCAAATGTGACCCAGAGTGGCCCCGCCCACCAAATGTGACCCCGCCCACCAAATGTGACCCCAAGTGGCCCCGCCCACCAAATCGGACCCAGAGGTGCCCCGCCCACCAAATCGGACCCAGAGTGACCCCGCCCACCAAATCGGACCCAGAGTGACCCCGCCCACCAAATCGGACCCAGAGTGACCCCGCCCACCAAATCGGACCCAGAGTGACCCCGCCCACCAAATGTGACCCAGAGTGACCCCGCCCACCAAATGTGACCCAGAGTGACCCCGCCCACCAAATGTGACCCAGAGTGACCCCGCCCACCAAATGTGACCCAGAGTGACCCCGCCCACCAAATGTGACCCAGAGTGACCCCGCCCACCAAATGTGACCCAGAGTGACCCCGCCCACCAAATGTGACCCAGAGTGACCCCGCCCACCAAATGTGACCCAGAGTGACCCCGCCCACCAAATGTGACCCAAAGTGACCTCGCCCACCAAATGTGATTCAGAGTGACCCCGCCCACCAAATGTGACCCAGAGTGACCCCGCCCACCAAATGTGACCCAGAGTGACCCCGCCCACCAAATGTGACCCAGAGTTACCCCGCCCACCAAATGTGACCCAGAGTGACCCCGCCCACCAAATCGGACCCAGAGTTACCCCGCCCACCAAACGTGACCCAGAGTGACCCCGCCCACCAAACGTGACCCAGAGTGACCCCGCCCACCAAATGTGACCCAGAGTGACCCCGCTCACCAAATGTGACCCAGAGTGACCCCGCCCACCAAATGTGACCCAGAGTGACCCCGCCCACCAAATGTGACCCAGAGGTACCCCGCCCACCAAATCTGACCCAGAGGTGCCCCACCCACCAAATCTGACCGAAGTGCCCCGCCCACCAAATCTGACCCAGAGGTGCTCCGCCCACCAAATCTGACCCAGAGTGGCCCCGCCCACCAAATCTGACCCAGAGTGGCCCCGCCCACCAAATCGGACCCAGAGTGGTCCCGTCTACCAAATCGGACACAGAGTGGCCCCGCCCACCAAATCATCCCCTGAGGGGCACCCAAGTGTGAAAGTCTTGCAGGGGCAGCCCGGGCACCATTACAAAGCACTATCTGTAGTTCCTTCAGGAAATACCCATCTAGTTATAGTGCTTTGGGACAAAGCACTATATTGTTATTCCACCGTAGTCAACTTATTCTTCTTATTATTATTCAGTCCGCAATTAATGCGGCCCGAACCGCTGCACGCACAGACTCCAGTGAGGTGTCATTTCGAAGCCAGCGTTCCTGGCAGGTGTGCTAAGTATTTTTCGTGTCGATCGGATTTGTAGTTTTGGCGCAATTGGCGTTTGAAAATTTCGTCTCAATGCATTTCAATGGGAAATTGTTCCAACAATAAGGGATAATGGCTGATTTCTGAGGCAATTTCAAAATAACTGCCAACTGCCACCTGGCTGATGAGCTCATTGCTATGTGCAGTCAGACCCAGTTACTATGCCAACGCCTACGAACTCTACATGACCCCACCAGCACACAGTTTTGCCAGATAATATCAGCTCTTAAAGTGACCCCGCCCACCAAATTATTACCTGAGGTGTCCAGCACACCAAATCTGACCCAGTGTGACCCCGTCCACCAAATCAGACCCAGAGGGTAAGTGCACCCCCGCCCTGTATGTGCAAAAGTAAGTGCACCCCCGCCCCGTGTGTGCAAAAGTATGTGCACCCCCGGTCCCGTGGGTGAAAAGTAAGTGCATCGTCGGTCCTGTGGGTGAAAAGTAAGTGCACCCCCGGTCCCGTGGGTGAAAAGTAAGTGCACCCCCGCTGCCATATGTGAAAAGTAAGTGCACCCCCGATCCCGTGTGTGAAAAGTAAATGCACCCTCGGTCCCGTGGGTGAAAAGTAAGTGCACCCCCGGTTCTGGGTGTGAAAAGTAAGTGCACCCCAGGTGTGCAAAATTAAGTGCACCCTCGGTCCCGTGGGTGAAAAGTAAGTGCACCCCCGGTCCCGGGTGGGAAAAGTAAGTGCACCCCCGTTCCCGGGTGGGAAAAGTAAGTGCACCCCCGGTCCCGTGTGTGAAAAGTAAGTGCACCCCCAGTCCCGTGGGTGAAAAGTAAGCGCACCCCAGGTCCCGTGGGTGAAAAGTAAGTGCACTCCCGCTGCTATATGTGAAAAGTAAGTGCACCCCCGATCCCGTGTGTGAAAAGTAAGTGCACCCCCGTTCCCGTGTGTGAAAAGTAAGTGCACCCCCTATCCCGTGAGTGAAAACTAAGTGCACCCCCTATCCTGTGAGTGAAAAGTAAGTGCACCCCCGCTGCCATATGTGAAAAGTAAGTGCACCCCCGATTCCGTGTGTGAAAAGTAAATGCACCCTCGGTCCCGTGGGTGAAAAGTAAGTGCACCCTCGGTCCAGTGGGTGAAAAGTAAGTGCACCCCCGGTCCCGTGTGTGAAAAGTAAGTGCACCCCCGGTCCCTTGGGTGAAAAGTAAGTGCACCCCCTATCCCGTGAGTGAAAAGTAAGTGCACCCCCGCTGCCATATGTGAAAAGTAAGTGCACCCCCGATCCCGTGTGTGAAAAGTAAATGCACCCTCGGTCCCGTGGGTGAAAAGTAAGTGCACCCCCGCTGCCATATGTGAAAAGTAAGTGCACCCCCGATCCCGTGTGTGAAAAGTAAGTGCACCCCCGCTGCCATATGTGAAAAGTAAGTGCACCCCCGATCCCGTGTGTGAAAAGTAAATGCACCCTCGGTCCCGTGGGTGAAAAGTAAGTGCAGCCTCGGTCCCGTGAGTGAAAAGTAAGTGCACCCCCGCTGCCATATGTGAAAAGTAAGTGCACCCCCGATCCCGTGTGTGAAAAGTAAGTGCACTCTCGGTCCCTTGGGTGAAAAGTAAGTGCACCCCCTATCCCTTGAGTGAAAAGTAAGTGCACCCCCGCTGCCATATGTGAAAAGTAAGTGCACCCCCGATTCCGTGTGTGAAAAGTAAGTGCACCCTCGGTCCCGTGGGTGAAAAGTAAGTGCACCCTCGGTCCAGTGGGTGAAAAGTAAGTGCACCCCCGGTCCCATGTGTGAAAAGTAAGTGCACCCCCGGTCCCTTGGGTGAAAAGTAAGTGCACCCCCTATCCCGTGAGTGAAAAGTAAGTGCACCCCCGGTCCCGGGTGTGAAAAGTAAGTGCACCCCCGGTCCATTGGGTGAAAAGTAAGTGCACCCCCGGTCCATTGGGTGAAAAGTAAGTGCACCCCCTGTCCCGTGAGTGAAAAGTAAGTGCACCCCTGCTGCCATATGTGAAAAGTAAGTGCACCCCCGATCCCGTGTATGAAAAGTAAGTGCACCCCTGATCCCGTGTGTGAAAAGTAAGTGCACCCCCGGTCCCGGGTGGGAAAAGTAAGTGCACCCCCGTTCCCGTGTGTGAAAAGTAAGTGCACCCCCGATCCCGGGTGTGAAAAGTAAGTGCACCCCCGGTCCCGGGTGTGAAAAGTAAGTGCACCCCCGGTCCCGAGTGTGAAAAGTAAGCGCACCCCAGGTCACGTGGGTGAAAAGTAAGTGCTCCCCCGCCACCCAAATCGGACCCTGAGGGGCCCCGCCCACCAAATCGGACCCTGAGGGGCCCCGCCCACCAAATCGGACCCTGAGGGGCCCCGCCCACCAAATCGGACCCTGAGGGGCCCCGCCAAACAAATCGGCCCCTGAGGGGTCCCGCCCACCAAATCGGCCCCTGAGGGGCCCCGCCCACCAAATCGGCCCCTGAGGTGCCCCGCCCACCAAATCGGACCCTGAGGGGCCCCACCCACCAAATCGGCCCCTGAGGGGCCCCGCCCACCAAGTCAGACCCTGAGGGGCCCCGCCCACCAAATCGGACCCTGAGGGGCCCCGTCCACCAAATCGGACCCTGAGGGACCCCACCCACCAAATCGGCCCCTAAGTGGCCCCGCCCACCAAATCGGCCCCTTAGGGGCCCCGCCCTCCAAATCGGCCCCTAAGTGGCCCCGCCCACCAAATCGGCCCCTGAGGGGCCCCGCCAACCAAATCGGCCCCTGAGGGGCCCCGCGCACCAAATCAGCGCCTGAGGGGCACCGCCCACCAAATCGACCCCTGAGGGGCCCCGCCCACCAAATTGTCCCCTAAGGGGCCCCGCCCACCAAATCGGCTCCTGAGGGGCCCCGCCCACCAAATCGGCCCCTGAGGGGCCCCGCCCACCAAATCGGCCCCTGAGGGGCCCCGCCCACCAAATCGGACCCTGAGGGGCCCCGCCCACCAAATGTGACCCAGAGTGACCCCGCCCACCAAATGTGACCCAGAGTGACCCCGCCCACCAAATGTGACCCAGAGTGACCCCGCCCACCAAATGTGACCGAGTGACCCCGCCCACCAAATGTGACCCAGAGTGACCCCGCCCACCAAATGTGACCCAGAGTGACCCCGCCCACCAAATGTGACCCAGAGTGACCCCGCCCACCAAATGTGACCCAGTGTGACCCCGCCCACCAAATGTGACCCAGAGTGACCCCGCCCACCAAATGTGACCCCCGCCCACCAAATGTGACCCAGAGTGACCCCGCCCACCAAATGTGACCCAGAGTGACCCCGCCCACCAAATGTGACCCAGAGTGACCCCGCCCACCAAATGTGACCCAGAGTGACCCCGCCCACCAAATGTGACCCAGAGTGACCCCGCCCACCAAATGTGACCCAGAGTGACCCCGCCCACCAAATGTGACCCAGAGTGACCCCGCCCACCAAATGTGACCCAGAATGACCCCGCCCACCAAATGTGACCCAGAGTGACCCCGCCCACCAAATGTGACCCAGAGTGACCCCGCCCACCAAATGTGACCCAGAGTGACCCCGCCCACCAAATGTGACCCAGAGTGACCCCGCCCACCAAATGTGACCCAGAGTGACCCCGCCCACCAAATGTGACCCAGTGTGACCCCGCCCACCAAATGTGACCCAGAGTGACCCCGCCCACCAAATGTGACCCCCGCCCACCAAATGTGACCCAGAGTGACCCCGCCCACCAAATGTGACCCAGAGTGACCCCGCCCACCAAATGTGACCCAGAGTGACCCCGCCCACCAAATGTGACCCAGAGTGACCCCGCCCACCAAATGTGACCCAGAGTGACCCCGCCCACCAAATGTGACCCAGAGTGACCCCGCCCACCAAATGTGACCCAGAGTGACCCCGCCCACCAAATGTGACCCAGAGTGACCCCGCCCACCAAATGTGACCCCGCCCACCAAATGTGACCCAGAGTGACCCCGCCCACCAAATGTGACCCAGAGTGACCCCGCCCACCAAATGTGACCCAGAGTGACCCCGCCCACCAAATGTGACCCAGAGTGACCCCGCCCACCAAATGTGACCCAGAGTGACCCCGCCCACCAAATGTGACCCAGAGTGACCCCGCCCACCAAATGTGACCCAGAGTGACCCCGCCCACCAAATGTGACCCAGAGTGACCCCGCCCACCAAATGTGACCCAGAGTGACCCCGCCCACCAAATGTGACCCAGAGTGACCCCGCCCACCAAATGTGACCCAGAGTGACCCCGCCCACCAAATGTGACCCAGAGTGACCCCGCCCACCAAATGTGACCCAGAGTGACCCCGCCCACCAAATGTGACCCAGAGTGACCCCGCCCACCAAATGTGACCCAGAGTGACCCCGCCCACCAAATGTGACCCAGAGTGACACCGCCCACCAAATGTGACCCAGAGTGACCCCGCCCACCAAATGTGACCCAGAGTGACACCGCCCACCAAATGTGACCCAGAGTGACACCGCCCACCAAATGTGACCCAGAGTGACACCGCCCACCAAATGTGACCCAGAGTGACCCCGCCCACCAAATGTGACCCAGAGTGACCCCGCCCACCAAATGTGACCCAGAGTGACCCCGCCCACCAAATGTGACCCAGAGTGACCCCGCCCACCAAATGTGACCCCGCCCACCAAATGTGACCCAGAGTGACCCCGCCCACCAAATGTGACCCAGAGTGATCTCGCCCACCAAATGTGACCCAGAGTGACCCCGCCCACCAAATGTGACCGAGTGACCCCGCCCACCAAATGTGACCCAGAGTGACCCCGCCCACCAAATGTGACCCAGAGTGACCCCGCCCACCAAATGTGACCCAGAGTGACCCCGCCCACCAAATGTGACCCAGAGTGACCCCGCCCACCAAATGTGACCCAGAGTGACCCCGCCCACCAAATGTGACCCAGAGTGACACCGCCCACCAAATGTGACCCAGAGTGACACCGCCCACCAAATGTGACCCAGAGTGACCCCGCCCACCAAATGTGACCCAGAGTGACACCGCCCACCAAATGTGACCCAGAGTGACCCCGCCCACCAAATGTGACCCAGAGTGACCCCGCCCACCAAATGTGACCCAGAGTGACCCCGCCCACCAAATGTGACCCAGAGTGACCCCGCCCACCAAATGTGACCCAGAGTGATCCCGCCCACCAAATGTGACCCAGAGTGACCCCGCCCACCAAATGTGACCCAGAGTGACCCCGCCCACCAAATGTGACCCAGTGACCCCGCCCACCAAATGTGACCCAGAGTGACCCCGCCCACCAAATGTGACCCAGAGTGACCCCGCCCACCAAATGTGACCCAGAGTGACCCCGCCCACCAAATGTGACCCAGAGTGACCCCGCCCACCAAATGTGACTCAGAGTGACCCCGCCCACCAAATGTGACCCAGAGTGACCCCGCCCACCAAATGTGACCCAGAGTGACCCCGCCCACCAAATGTGACCCAGAGTGACCCCGCCCACCAAATGTGACCCAGAGTGACCCCGCCCACCAAATCTGACCCAGAGGTGCCCCGCCCACCAAATCTGACCCAGAGGTGCCCCGCCCACCAAATCTGACCGAGGTGCCCTGCCCACCAAATCTGACCCAGAGGTGCTCTGCCCACCAAATCTGACCCAGAGTGGCCCCGCCCACCAAATCTGACCCAGAGTGGCCCCGCCCACCAAATCGGACCCAGAGTGGTCCCGTCTACCAAATCGGACACAGAGTGGCCCCGCCCACCAAATCATCCCCTGAGGGGCCCCGCCCACCAAACCAGCGCCCGAAGGGCACCCAAGTGTGAAAGTCTTGCAGGGGCAGCCCGGGCACCATTACAAAGCACTATCTGTAGTTCCTTCAGGAAATACCCATCTAGTTATTATTATTCAGTCCGCAATTAATGCGGCCCGAACCGCTGCACGCACAGACTCCACTGAGGTGTCATTTCGAAGCTTGCGTTCCTGGCAGGTGTGCTAAGTATTTTTCGTGTCGATCGGATTTGTAGTTTTGGCGCAATTGGCGTTTGAAAATTTTGTCTCAATGCATTTCAATGGGGAAATGGCTGATTTCTGAGGCAATTTCAAAATAACTGCCAACTGCCACCTGGCTGATCAGCTCATTGATATGCGAAGTCAGACCCAGTTACTATGCCGACGCCTACGAACTCTACATGACCCCACCAGGACACAGTTTTGCCGGATAATATCAGCTCTTAAAGTGACCCGCACACCAAATGTGACCCTGAGGTGCCCCGCCCACCAAATTGGACACAGAGTGACCCCGCCCACCAAATGTGACCCAGAGTGACCCCGCCCACCAAATGTGACCCAGAGTGACCCCGCCCACCAAATGTGACCCAGAGTGACCCCGCTCACCAAATGTGACCCAGAGTGACCCCGCCCACCAAATGTGACCCAGAGTGACCCCGCCCACCAAATGTGACCCAGAGTGACCCCGCTCACCAAATGTGACCCAGAGTGACCCCGCCCACCAAATGTGACCCAGAGTGACCCCGCCCACCAAATGTGACCCAGAGTGACCCCGCCCACCAAATGTGACCCAGAGTGACCCCGCTCACCAAATGTGACCCAGAGTGACCCCGCCCACCAAATGTGACCCAGAGTGACCCCGCCCACCAAATGTGACCCAGAGTGACCCCGCCCACCAAATGTGACCCAGAGTGAACCCACCCACCAAATCGGACCCAGAGTGACCCCGGCCACCAAATCGGACCTAGAGTGACCCCGGCCACCAAATCGGACCCAGAGTGACCCCGCCCTCCAAATGTGACCCAGAGTGACCCCGCCCACCAAATGTGACCCAGAGTGACCCCGCCCACCAAATGTGACCCAGAGTGACCCCGCCCACCAAATGTGACCCAGAGTGACCCCGCCAACCAAATGTGACCCAGAGTGACCCCCGCCCACCAAATCGGACCCAGAGTGACCCCGCCCACCAAATCGGACCCAGAGTGACCACGCCCACCAAATGTGACCCAGAGTGACCCCGCCCACCAAATCTGACTCAGAATGACCCCGCCCACCAAATGTGACCCAGAGTGACCCCGCCCACCAAATCGGACCCAGAGTGACCCCCGCCCACCAAATCGGACCCAGAGTGACTCCGCCCACCCAATGTGACTCAGAGTGACCCCGCCCACCAAATGTGACCCAGAGTGACCCCGCCCACCAAATGTGACCCAGAGTGACCCCGCCCACCAAATGTGACCCAGAGTGACCCCGCCCACCAAATGTGACCCAGAATGACCCCGCCCACCAAATGTGACCCAGAGTGACCCCGCCCACCAAATGTGACCCAGAGTGACCCCGCCCACCAAATGTGACCCAGAGTGACCCCGCCCACCAAATGTGACCCAGAGTGACCCCGCCCACCAAATGTGACCCAGAGTGACCCCGCTCACCAAATGTGACCCAGAGTGACCCCGCCCACCAAATGTGACCCAGAGTGACCCCGCCCACCAAATGTGACCCAGAGTGACCCCGCCCACCAAATGTGACCCAGAGTGACCCCGCCCACCAAATGTGACCCAGAGTGACCCGCCCACCAAATGTGACCCAGAGTGACCCCGCCCACCAAATGTGACCCCGCCCACCAAATGTGACCCCGAGTGGCCCCGCCCACCAAATCAGACCGCGAGTAGCCCCGCCCACCAAATCGGACCCAGAGGTGCCCCGCCCACCAAATCGGACCCAGAGTGACCCCGCCCACCAAATGTGACCCAGAGTGACCCCGCCCACCAAATGTGACTCAGAGTGACCCCGCCCACCAAATGTGACTCAGAGTGACCCCGCCCACCAAATCGGACCCAGAGTGACCCCGCCCACCAAATCGGACCCAGAGTGACCCCGCCCACCAAATGTGACCCAGAGTGACCCCGCCCAACAAATGTGACTCCGAGTGACCCCGCCCACCAAATGTGACCCACAGTGACCCCGCCCACCAATTGTGACCCACAGTGACCCCGCCCACCAAATGTGACCCAGAGTGACCCCGCCCACCAAATGTGACCCAGAGTGACCCCGCCCACCAAATGTGACCCAGTTACCCCGCCCACCAAATGTGACCCAGAGTGACCCCGCCCACCAAATGTGACCCAGAGTGACCCCGCCCACCAAATGTGACCCAGAGTGACCCCGCCCACCAAATGTGACCCAGAGTGACCCCACCCACCAAATGTGACCCAGAGTGACCCCGCCCACCAAATGTGACCCAGAGTGACCCCGCCCACCAAATGTGACCCAGAGTGACCCCGCCCACCAAATGTGACCCAGAGGTGCCCCGCCCACCAAATCTGACCCAGAGGTGCCCCGCCCACCAAATCTGACCCAGAGGTGCCCCACCCACCAAATCTGACCGAGGTGCCCCGCCCACCAAATCTGACCCAGAGGTGCTCTGCCCACCAAATCTGACCCAGAGTGGCGCCGCCCACCAAATCTGACCCAGAGTGGCCCCGCCCACCAAATCGGACCCAGAGTGGTCCCGTCTACCAAATCGGACAGAGTGGCCCCGCCCACCAAATCATCTCCTGAGGGGCCCCGCCCACCAAACCAGCGCCTGAGGGGCACCCAAGTGTGAAAGTCTTGCAGGGGCAGCCCGGGCACCATTCCAAAGCACTATCTGTAGTTCCTTCAGGAAATACCCATCTAGTTATAGTGCTTTTGTAAAAAGCACTATATTGTTATTCCACCGTAGACAACTTCTTATTATTATAGTGCTTTTGTAAAAAGCACTATATTGTTATTCCACCGTAGACAACTTCTTATTATTATAGTGCTTTGTAAAAAGCACTGTATTGTTATTCCACCGTAGACAACTTCTTATTCTTCTTATTATTATTAGGCTTTTTTCCGCAATTAATGCGGCCCGAACCGCTACATGCACAGACTCCAGTGAGGTGTCATTTCGAAGCCAGCGTCCCCAAGAGGTGTGCTAAGTATTTTTCGTGTCGATCGGATTTGTAGTTTTGGCGCAATTAACGTTTGAAAATTGTTTTTCTCTCATTGGAATGCATTGCCAATGCATTTCAATAGGGAAATTTAGCCATAAGGTATAATGGCTGATTACTGAGGCAATTTAAAAAATAACTGCCAACTGCCACCTGGCTGATCAGCTCATTGATATGTGCAGTCACACCCAGTTACTATGACAACGCCTACGAACTCTACATGACCCCACCAGGACACAGTTTTGCCAGATAATATCAGCTCTTAAAGTGACCAACCCACCAAATTGTTACCTGAGGTGTCCAGCCCACCAAATAGGAGGCCGAGGGGCCCCGACCACCACATCGGAGGCCGAGGGGCCCCGACCTCCAAATCGGAGGCCGAGGGGCCCCGACCTCCATATCGGAGGCCGAGGGGCCCCGACCTCCAAATCGGAGGCCGAGGGGCCCCGACCTCCATATCGGAGGCCGAGGGGCCCCGACTTCCAAATCGGAGGCCGAGGGGCCCCGGCCTCCATATCGGAGGCCGAGGGGCCCCGACCTCCAAATCGAAGGCCGAGGGGCCCCGACCTCCATATCGGAGACCGAGGGGCCCCGGCCTCCATATCGGAGGCCGAGGGGCCCCGACCTCCATATCGGAGGCCGAGGGGCCCCGGCCTCCATATCGGAGGCCGAGGGGCCCCGGCCTCCATATCGGAGGCCGAGGGGCCCCGACCTCCATATCGGAGGCCTAGGGGCCCCGACCTCCATATCGGAGGCCGAGGGGCCCCGGCCTCCAAATCGGAGGCCGAGGGGCCCCGGCCTCCAAATCGGAGGCCGAGGGGCCCCGGCCTCCAAATCGGAGGCCGAGGGGCCCCGACCTCCAAATCGGACCCAGAGTGGCCCCGCCCACCAAATCGGACCCAGAGTGGCCCCGTCCACCAAATCGGACCCAGAGTGGCCCCGCCCACCAAATAGGACCCAGAGTGGCCCCGCCCACCAAATCGGACCCAGAGTGGCCCCGCCCACCAAATCGGACCCAGAGTGACCCCGCCCACCAAATCGGACCCAGAATGACCCCTCCCACCAAATGTGATCCAGAGTGACCCCGCCCACCAAATGTGACCCAGAGTGACCCCGCCCACCAAATGTGACCCAGAGTGACCCCGCCCACCAAATGTGACCCAGAGTGACCCCGCCCACCAAATGTGACCCAGAGTGACCCCGCCCACCAAATGTGACCCAGAGTGACCCCGCCCACCAAATGTGACCCAGAGTGACCCCGCCCACCAAATGTGACACAGAGTGACCCCGCCCACCAAATGTGACCCAGAGTGACCCCGCCCACCAAATGTGACCCAGAGTGACCCCGCCCACCAAATCGGACCCAGAGTGATCCCGCCCACCAAATGTGACCCTGAGGGGCCCCGCCCACCAAATCGGACCCAGAGTGACCCCGCCTACCAAATCGGACCCAGAGTGACCCCGCCCACCAAATCGGACCCAGAGTGACCCCGCCCACCAAATGTGATCCAGAGTGACCCCGCCCACCAAATGTGACCCAGAGTGACCCCGCCCACCAAATATGACCCAGAGCGACCCCGCCCACCAAATGTGACCCAGAGTGACCCTGCCCACCAAATCGGCCCCTGAGTGACCCCACCCACCAAACCAGTGCCTGAGGGGCACCAAAGTGTGAAAGTCTTGCAGGGGCAGCCCGGGCACCATTCCAAAGCACTATCTGTAGTTCCTTCAGGAAATACCCATCTAGTTATAGTGCTTTTGTAAAAAGCACTATATTGTTATTCCACCGTAGACAACTTCTTATTATTATAGTGCTTTTGTAAAAAGCACTATATTGTTATTCCACCGTAGACAACTTCTTATTATTATAGTGCTTTGTAAAAAGCACTGTATTGTTATTCCACCGTAGACAACTTCTTATTCTTCTTATTATTATTAGGCTTTTTTCCGCAATTAATGCGGCCCGAACCGCTACATGCACAGACTCCAGTGAGGTGTCATTTCGAAGCCAGCGTCCCCAAGAGGTGTGCTAAGTATTTTTCGTGTCGATCGGATTTGTAGTTTTGGCGCAATTAACGTTTGAAAATTGTTTTTCTCTCATTGGAATGCATTGCCAATGCATTTCAATAGGGAAATTTAGCCATAAGGTATAATGGCTGATTACTGAGGCAATTTAAAAAATAACTGCCAACTGCCACCTGGCTGATCAGCTCATTGATATGTGCAGTCACACCCAGTTACTATGACAACGCCTACGAACTCTACATGACCCCACCAGGACACAGTTTTGCCAGATAATATCAGCTCTTAAAGTGACCAACCCACCAAATTGTTACCTGAGGTGTCCAGCCCACCAAATAGGAGGCCGAGGGGCCCCGACCACCACATCGGAGGCCGAGGGGCCCCGACCTCCAAATCGGAGGCCGAGGGGCCCCGACCTCCATATCGGAGGCCGAGGGGCCCCGACCTCCAAATCGGAGGCCGAGGGGCCCCGACCTCCATATCGGAGGCCGAGGGGCCCCGACTTCCAAATCGGAGGCCGAGGGGCCCCGGCCTCCATATCGGAGGCCGAGGGGCCCCGACCTCCAAATCGAAGGCCGAGGGGCCCCGACCTCCATATCGGAGACCGAGGGGCCCCGGCCTCCATATCGGAGGCCGAGGGGCCCCGACCTCCATATCGGAGGCCGAGGGGCCCCGGCCTCCATATCGGAGGCCGAGGGGCCCCGGCCTCCATATCGGAGGCCGAGGGGCCCCGACCTCCATATCGGAGGCCTAGGGGCCCCGACCTCCATATCGGAGGCCGAGGGGCCCCGGCCTCCAAATCGGAGGCCGAGGGGCCCCGGCCTCCAAATCGGAGGCCGAGGGGCCCCGGCCTCCAAATCGGAGGCCGAGGGGCCCCGACCTCCAAATCGGACCCAGAGTGGCCCCGCCCACCAAATCGGACCCAGAGTGGCCCCGTCCACCAAATCGGACCCAGAGTGGCCCCGCCCACCAAATAGGACCCAGAGTGGCCCCGCCCACCAAATCGGACCCAGAGTGGCCCCGCCCACCAAATCGGACCCAGAGTGACCCCGCCCACCAAATCGGACCCAGAATGACCCCTCCCACCAAATGTGATCCAGAGTGACCCCGCCCACCAAATGTGACCCAGAGTGACCCCGCCCACCAAATGTGACCCAGAGTGACCCCGCCCACCAAATGTGACCCAGAGTGACCCCGCCCACCAAATGTGACCCAGAGTGACCCCGCCCACCAAATGTGACCCAGAGTGACCCCGCCCACCAAATGTGACCCAGAGTGACCCCGCCCACCAAATGTGACACAGAGTGACCCCGCCCACCAAATGTGACCCAGAGTGACCCCGCCCACCAAATGTGACCCAGAGTGACCCCGCCCACCAAATCGGACCCAGAGTGATCCCGCCCACCAAATGTGACCCTGAGGGGCCCCGCCCACCAAATCGGACCCAGAGTGACCCCGCCTACCAAATCGGACCCAGAGTGACCCCGCCCACCAAATCGGACCCAGAGTGACCCCGCCCACCAAATGTGATCCAGAGTGACCCCGCCCACCAAATGTGACCCAGAGTGACCACGCCCACCAAATGTGACCCAGAGTGACCCCGCCCACCAAATGTGACCCAGAGTGACCCCGCCCACCAAATGTGACCCAGAGTGACCCCGCCCACCAAATGTGACCCAGAGTGACCCCGCCCACCAAATGTGACCCAGAGTGACCCCGCCCACCAAATGTGACCCAGAGTGACCCCGCCCACCAAATGTGACCCAGAGTGACCCCGCCCACCAAATATGACCCAGAGTGACCCCACCCACCAAATGTGACCCAGAGTGACCCCGCCCACCAAATGTGACCCAGAGTGACCCCGCCCACCAAATCGGACCCAGAGTGACCCCGCCCACCAAATGTGACCCTGGGGGGCCCCGTCCACCAAATCGGACCCTGAGGGGAACCGCCCACCAAATCGGACCCTGAGGGGCCCCGCCCACCAAATCGGACCCTGAGGGGCCCCGCCCACCAAATCGGACCCTGAGGTGCCCCGCCCACCAAATTGGACCCTGAGGTGCCCAGCCCACCAAATCGGATCCTGAGGGGCCCCGCCCACCAAATCGGACCCTGAGGGGCCCCGCCCACCAAATCAGTCCCTGAGGGGCCCCGCCCACCAAATCGGACCCTGAGGTGCCCCGCCCACCAAATCGGACCCTGAGGTGCCCCGCCCACCAAATCGGACCCTGAGGGGCCCCGTCCACCAAATCGGACCCTGAGGTGCCCCGCCCACCAAATGTGACCCAGAGTGACCCCGCCCACCAAATTTGACCCAGACTGACCCTGCCCACCAAATGTGACCCTGAGGGGCCCCGCCCACAAAATCGGACCCTGAGGGGCCCCGCCCACAAAATCGAACCCTGAGGTGCCCCGCCCACCAAATCGGACCCTGAGGGGCCCCGCCCACCAAATCGGACCCTGAGGGGCCCCACCCACCAAATCGGACCCTGAGGGGCCCAGCCCACCAAATCGGACCCTGAGGGGCCCCGCCCACCAAATCGAACCCTGAGGTGCCCCGCCCACCAAATCGGACCCTGAGGGGCCCCGCCCACCAAATCGGACCCTGAGGGGCCCCGCCCACCAAATCGGACCCTGAGGGGCCCCGCCCACCAAATCGGACCCTGAGGGGCCCAGCCCACCAAATCGGACCCTGAGGTGCCCCGCCCACCAAATGTGACCCAGAGTGACCCCGCCCACCAAATGTGACCCAGAGTGACCCTGCCCACCAAATGTGACCCAGAGTGACCCCGCCCACCAAGTCGGACCCGAGTGATCCCACCCACCAAATGTGACCCAGAGTGACCCCGCACACCATATGTGACACAGAGTGACCCCGCCCACCAAATGTGACCCAGAGTGACCCCGCCCACCAAATCGGACCCCGAGGTGCACCGCCCACCAAATCGGCACCTGAGGGGCCCCGCCCACCAAACCAGCGCCTGAGGATCACCCAAGTGTGAAAGTCTTGCAGGGGCAGCCCGGGCACCATTCCAAAGCACTATCTGTAGTTCCTTCAGGAAATACCCATCTAGTTATAGTGCTTTGGGACAAAGCACTATATTGTTATTCCACCGTAGTCAACTTATTCTTCTTATTATTATTCAGTCCGCAATTAATGCGGCCCGAACCGCTGCACGCACAGACTCCAGTGAGGTGTCATTTCGAAGCCAGCGTTCCTGGCAGGTGTGCTAAGTATTTTTCTTGTCGATCGGATTTGTAGTTTTGGCGCAATTGGCGTTTGAAAATTTCGTCTCAATGCATTTCAATGGGAAATTGTTCCAACAATAAGGGATAATGGCTGATTTCTGAGGCAATTTCAAAATAACTGCCAACTGCCACCTGGCTGATGAGCTCATTGCTATGTGCAGTCAGACCCAGTTACTATGCCAACGCCTACGAACTCTACATGACCCCACCAGCACACAGTTTTGCCAGATAATATCAGCTCTTAAAGTGACCCCGCCCACCAAATTATTACCTGAGGTGTCCAGCCCACCAAATCTGACCCAGTGTGACCCCGTCCACCAAATCAGACCCAGAGGGTAAGTGCACCCCCGCCCTGTATGTGCAAAAGTAAGTGCACCCCCGCCCCGTGTGTGCAAAAGTATGTGCACCCCCGGTCCCGTGGGTGAAAAGTAAGTGCATCGTCGGTCCTGTGGGTGAAAAGTAAGTGCACCCCCGGTCCCGTGGGTGAAAAGTAAGTGCACCCCCGCTGCCATATGTGAAAAGTAAGTGCACCCCCGATCCCGTGTGTGAAAAGTAAATGCACCCTCGGTCCCGTGGGTGAAAAGTAAGTGCACCCTCGGTCCCGTGGGTGAAAAGTAAGTGCACCCCCGGTCCCTTGGGTGAAAAGTAAGTGCACCCCCTATCCCGTGAGTGAAAAGTAAGTGCACCCCCGATCCCGTGTGTGAAAAGTAAGTGCACTCTCAGTCCCGTGTGTGAAAAGTAAGCGCACCCCAGGTCCCATGGGTGAAAAGTAAGTGCACCCCCGGTCCCGTGTGTGAAAAGTAAGTGCACCCCTGTTCCTGTGGGTGAAAAGTAAGTGCAGCCCCGGTCCCGTGGGTGAAAAGTAAGTGCACCCCAGGTCCCGGGTGTGAAAAGTAAGTGCACCCCCGATCCCGTGGATGAAAAGTAAGTGCACCCTCGGTCCCTTGGGTGAAAAGTAAGTGCACCCCCTATCCCGTGAGTGAAAAGTAAGTGCACCCTCGCTGCCATATGTGAAAAGTAAGTGCACCCCCAATCCCGTGTGTGAAAAGTAAGGAAACCCCAGTCCCGTGTGTGAAAAGTAAGCGCACCCCAGGTCCCATGGGTGAAAAGTAAGCGCACCCCCGGTCCCGGGTGTGAAAAGTAAGTGCACCCCCGGTCCCGTGGGTGAAAAGTAAGTGCACCCCCGGTCCCATGTGTGAAAAGTATGTGCACCCCCGGTTCTGGGTGTGAAAAGTAAGTGCACCCCAGGTGTGCAAAATTAAGTGCACCCTCGGTCCCGTAGGTGAAAAGTAAGTGCACCCCCGGTCCCGGGTGGGAAAAGTAAGTGCACCCCCGGTCCCGGGTGGGAAAAGTAAGTGCACCCCCGGTCCCGTGTGTGAAAAGTAAGTGCACCCCCAGTCCCGTGGGTGAAAAGTAAGCGCACCCCAGGTCCCGTGGATGAAAAGTAAGTGCACCCTCGGTCCCGTGGGTGAAAAGTAAGTGCACCCCCGATCCCGTGTGTGAAAACTAAGTGCACCCCCGGTCCCTTGGGTGAAAAGTAAGTGCACCCCCTATCCCGTGAGTGAAAAGTAAGTGCACCCCCGATCCCGTGTGTGAAAAGTAAGTGCACTCTCAGTCCCGTGTGTGAAAAGTAAGCGCACCCCAGGTCCCATGGGTAAAAAGTAAGTGCACCCCCGGTCCCGTGTGTGAAAAGTAAGTGCACCCCTGTTCCCGTGGGTGAAAAGTAAGTGCAGCCCCGGTCCCGTGGGTGAAAAGTAAGTGCACCCCAGGTCCCGGGTGTGAAAAGTAAGTGCACCCCCGATCCCGTGGATGAAAAGTAAGTGCACCCTCGGTCCCTTGGGTGAAAAGTAAGTGCACCCCCTATCCCGTGAGTGAAAAGTAAGTGCACCCTCGCTGCCATATGTGAAAAGTAAGCCCAATCCCGTGTGTGAAAAGTAAGGAAACCCCAGTCCCGTGTGTGAAAAGTAAGCGCACCCCAGGTCCCATGGGTGAAAAGTAAGCGCACCCCCGGTCCCGGGTGTGAAAAGTAAGTGCACCCCCGGTCCCGTGGGTGAAAAGTAAGTGCACCCCCGGTCCCATGTGTGAAAAGTATGTGCACCCCCGGTTCTGGGTGTGAAAAGTAAGTGCACCCCAGGTGTGCAAAATTAAGTGCACCCTCGGTCCCGTGGGTGAAAAGTAAGTGCACCCCCGGTCCCGGGTGGGAAAAGTAAGTGCACCCCCGGTCCCGGGTGGGAAAAGTAAGTGCACCCCCGGTCCCGTGTGTGAAAAGTAAGTGCACCCCCAGTCCCGTGGGTGAAAAGTAAGCGCACCCCAGGTCCCGTGGGTGAAAAGTAAGTGCACCCCGGTCCCGTGGGTGAAAAGTAAGTGCACTCCCGCTGCTATATGTGAAAAGTAAGTGCACCCCCGATCCCGTGTGTGAAAAGTAAGTGCACCCCCGTTCCCGTGTGTGAAAAGTAAGTGCACCCCCTATCCCGTGAGTGAAAACTAAGTGCACCCCCGGTCCCTTGGGTGAAAAGTAAGTGCATCCCCTATCCCGTGTGTGAAAAGTAAGTGCACTCTCAGTCCCGTGTGTGAAAAGTAAGCGCACCCCAGGTCCCATGGGTGAAAAGTAAGTGCACCCCCGGTCCCATGTGTGAAAAGTAAGTGCACCCCAGGTCCCGTGGGTGAAAAGTAAGTGCACCCCCGGTTCTGGGTGTGAAAAGTAAGTGCACCCCCGATCCTGTGGCTGAAAAGTAAGTGCACCCCCGGTCCCGTGGGTGAAAAGTAAGTGCACCCTCGGTCCTGTGGGTGAAAAGTAAGTGCACCCCTGGTCCCGTGGGTGAAAAGTAAGTGCACCCCCGGTCCTGTGGGTGAAAAGTAAGTGCACCCCCTATCCCGTGAGTGAAAAGTAAGTGCACCCCCGCTGCCATATGTGAAAAGTAAGTGCACCCCCGATCCCGTGTGTGAAAAGTAAGTGCACCCCCGCTGCCATATGTGAAAAGTAAGTGCACCCCCGATCCCGTGTGTGAAAAGTAAGTGCACCCCCGCTGCCATATGTGAAAAGTAAGTGCACCCCCGATCCCGTGTGTGAAAAGTAAATGCACCCTCGGTCCCATGGGTGAAAAGTAAGTGCAGCCTCGGTCCCGTGAGTGAAAAGTAAGTGCACCCCCGCTGCCATATGTGAAAAGTAAGTGCACCCCCGATCCCGTGTGTGAAAAGTAAGTGCACTCTCGGTCCCTTGGGTGAAAAGTAAGTGCACCCCCTATCCCGTGAGTGAAAAGTAAGTGCACCCCCGCTGCCATATGTGAAAAGTAAGTGCACCCCCGATTCCGTGTGTGAAAAGTAAGTGCACCCCCGGTCCCTTGGGTGAAAAGTAAGTGCACCCCCTATCCCGTGAGTGAAAAGTAAGTGCACCCCCGGTCCCGGGTGTGAAAAGTAAGTGCACCCTCGGTCCATTGGGTGAAAAGTAAGTGCACCCCCTGTCCCGTGAGTGAAAAGTAAGTGCACCCCTGCTGCCATATGTGAAAAGTAAGTGCACCCCCGATCCCGTGTATGAAAAGTAAGTGCACCCCCGATCCCGTGTGTGAAAAGTAAGTGCACCCCCGGTCCCGGGTGGGAAAAGTAAGTGCACCCCCGTTCCCGTGTGTGAAAAGTAAGTGCACCCCCGGTCCCGGGTGTGAAAAGTAAGTGCACCCCCGGTCCCGGGTGTGAAAAGTAAGTGCACCCCCGGTCCCGAGTGTGAAAAGTAAGCGCACCCCAGGTCACGTGGGTGAAAAGTAAGTGCTCCCCCGCCCACCAAATCGGACCCTGAGGGGCCCCGCCCACCAAATCGGACCCTGAGGGGCCCCGCCCACCAAATCGGACCCTGAGGGGCCCCGCCCACCAAATCGGACCCTGAGGGGCCCCGCCAACCAAATCGGCCCCTGAGGGGTCCCGCCCACCAAATCGGCCCCTGAGGGGCCCGCCCACCAAATCGGCCCCTGAGGTGCCCCACCCACCAAATCGGCCCCTGAGGGGCCCCGCCCACCAAATCGGACCCTGAGGGGCCCCGCCCACCAAATCGGACCCTGAGGGGCCCCGTCCACCAAAACGGACCCTGAGGGGCCCCGCCCACCAAATCGGCCCCTGAGGGGCCCCACACACCAAATCGGCCCCTGAGGGGCCCCGCCCACCAAGTCAGACCCTGAGGGGCCCCGCCCACCAAATCGGACCCTGAGGGGCCCCGTCCACCAAATCGGACCCTGAGGGACCCCCCCCACCAAATCGGCCCCTAAGTGGCCCCGCCCACCAAATCGGCCCCTTAGGGGCCCCGCCCTCCAAATCGGCCCCTGAGGGGCCCCGCGCACCAAATCACCATTGAGGGGCACCGCCCACCAAATCGACCCCTGAGGGGCCCCGCCCACCAAATTGTCCCCTAAGGGGCCCCGCCCACCAAATCGGCTCCTGAGGGGCCCCGCCCACCAAATCAGCTCCTGAGGGGCCCCGCCCACCAAATCGGCCCCTGAGGGGCCCCGCCCACCAAATCGGACCCTGAGGGGCCCCGCCCACCAAATGTGACCCAGAGTGACCCCGCCCACCAAATGTGACCCAGAGTGACCCCGCCCACCAAATGTGACCCAGAGTGACCCCGCCCACCAAATGTGACCCAGAGTGACCCCGCCCACCAAATGTGACCCAGAGTGACCACGCCCACCAAATGGGACCCAGAGTGACCCCGCCCACCAAATGTGACCCAGAGTGACCCCGCCCACCAAATGTGACCCAGAGTGACCCCGCCCACCAAATGTGACCCAGAGTGACCCCGCCCACCAAATCGGACCCAGAGTGACCCCGCCCACCAAATCGGACCCAGAGTGACTCCGCCCACCAAATGTGACTCAGAGTGACCCCGCCCACCAAATGTGACCCAGAGTGACCCCGCCCACCAAATGTGACCCAGAGTGACCCCGCCCACCAAATGTGACCCAGAGTGACCCCGCCCACCAAATGTGACCCAGAGTGACCCCGCCCACCAAATGTGACCCAGAGGTGCCCCGCCCACCAAATCTGACCCAGAGGTGCCCCACCCACCAAATCTGACCCAGAGGTGCCCCACCCACCAAATCTGACCGAGGTGCCCTGCCCACCAAATCTGACCCAGAGGTGCTCTGCCCACCAAATCTGACCCAGAGTGGCCCCGCCCACCAAATCTGACCCAGAGTGGCCCCGCCCACCAAATCGGACCCAGAGTGGTCCCGTCTACCAAATCGGACACAGAGTGGCCCCGCCCACCAGATCATCCCCTGAGGGGCCCCGCCCACCAAACCAGCGCCTGAGGGGCACCCAAGTGTGAAAGTCTTGCAGGGGCAGCCCGGGCACCATTACAAAGCACTATCTGTAGTTCCTTCAGGAAATACCCATCTAGTTATAGTGCTTTGGAACAAAGCACTATATTGTTATTCCACCGTAGTAAACTTCTTATTATAGTGCTTTTGTAAAAAGCACTATATTGTTATTCCACCGTAGACAACTTCTTATTCTTATTCTTATTATTAGGCTTTTTTCCGCAATTAATGCGGCCCGAACCGCAGCACGCACAGACTCCAGTGAGGTGTCATTTCGAAGCCAGCGTCCATGAGAGGTGTGCTAAGTATTTTTCGTGTCGATCGGATTTGTAGTTTTGGCGCAATATGCGTTTCAAAATTGATTTCCCCTCATTGGAAAGCATTGCCGCTATGCATTTCAATAGGGAAATTTAGTCATAAGGTATAATGGCTGATATCTGAGGCAATTTAAAAAATAACTGCCAACTGCCACCTGGCTGATCAGCTCATTGATATTCGAAGTCAGATCCAGTTACTATGCCAACGCCTACGAACTCTACATGACCCCACCAGGACACAGTTTTGCCAGATAATATCAGCTCTTAGGCCGGCGTCACACACAGCGTAAAACAATACGGTCCGTATGTTACGGCCGTAATACGCTGAAAAGTCCCGAAAAAAGTGGTCCGTAGCTCCTCCGTAGGCAGGGTGTGTCAGCGTTTTTTGCGCATGGCATCCTCCGTATGTAATCCGTATGGCATCCGTACTGCGTGGTTTTCTCGCAGGCTAGCAAAACCAACATACCGCTATAGAAGTGATCCATGTGTCCCAAAAAGAAAAGAAAATATATATATACTGTCTATATATATATATATATATATATGTCAGTAGACACATATATTAGAGAGAAAAGCCGGTAATTCAGTGCGGTGTACAGTAAAATCACACTGACAGCTTACAGTAGAATAGGTAGAATAAATGTGTACACGTAGAATAGGTATATATATATATATATATATATATATATATATGTCAGTGAGACACATATATGTATATATATTAATATTTTTTCCAGCGCTATACAGCTTGAAAGCCGGTAATTCAATTACCGGCTTTTTCTTTCTCCTTCCTAAAACCCGACATGATTTGAGACATGGTTTACATACAGTAAACCATGTCTTCTCTCCATTTTTTTTGCAGATTCCACACTACTAATGTCAGTAGTGTGTATCTGCAAAATTTGGCCGTTCTAGCTCTTAAAATAAAGGGTTAAATGGCGGAAAAAATTGGCGTGGGCTCCCGCGCAATTTTCTCCGCCAGAGTAGTAAAGCCAGTGACTGAGGGCAGATATTAATAGCCTGGAGAGGGTCCACGGTTATTGGCCCCCCCCTGGCTAAAAATATCTGCCCCCAGCCACCCCAGAAAAGGCACATCTGGAAGATGCGCCTATTCTGGCACTTGGCCACTCTCTTCCCATTCCCGTGTAGCGGTGGGATATGGGGTAATGAAGGGTTAATGCCACCTTGCTATTGTAAGGTGACATTAAGCCTAATTAATAATGGAGAGGCGTCAATTATGACACCTATCCATTATTAATCCAATTGTAGTGAAGGGTTAAATAAAACACAAACACATTATTTAAAATTATTTTAATGAAATAAAAACAATGGTTGTTGCAGTATTTTATTCAACGCCCAATCCAGTCACTGAAGACCCTCGTTCTGTGAGTAAAAAAACATAATAAACCAACAATATACTTACCCTCCGCAGATCTGTAACGTCCAACGATGTAAATCCTTCTGAAGGGGTTAAAACATTTTGCAGCAAGGAGCTGTGCTAATGCAGGCTGCTCCTCGCTGCAAAACCCCAGGGAATGAGGCTAAAAATAGATCAATGATCTATATTTAGCTTTATTTGCGGTGAGGCGCCCTCTGCTGGCTGTTCATAGATCGTGGGAAATTACCTAGAAAGCTCCCTGGCTTTCTAGGTAATTTCCCACGATCTATGAACAGCCAGCAGAGGGCGCCTCACCGCAAATAAAGCTAAATATAGATCATTGATCTATTTTTAGCCTCATTCCCTGGGGTTTTGCAGCGAGGAGCAGCCTGCATTAGCACAGCTCCTTGCTGCAAAATGTTTTAACCCCTTCAGAAGGATTTACATCGTTGGACGTTACAGATCTGCGGAGGGTAAGTATATTGTTGGTTTATTATGTTTTTTTACTCACAGAACGAGGGTCTTCAGTGACTGGATTGGGCGTTGAATAAAATACTGCAACAACCATTGTTTTTATTTCATTAAAATAATTTTAAATAATGTGTTTGTGTTTTATTTAACCCTTCACTACAATTGGATTAATAATGGATAGGTGTCATAATTGACGCCTCTCCATTATTAATTAGGCTTAATGTCACCTTACAATAGCAAGGTGGCATTAACCCTTCATTACCCCATATCCCACCGCTACACGGGAATGGGAAGAGAGTGGCCAAGTGCCAGAATAGGCGCATCTTCCAGATGTGCCTTTTCTGGGGTGGCTGGGGGCAGATATTTTTAGCCAGGGGGGGGCCAATAACCGTGGACCCTCTCCAGGCTATTAATATCTGCCCTCAGTCACTGGCTTTACTACTCTGGCGGAGAAAATTGCGCGGGAGCCCACGCCAATTTTTTCCGCCATTTAACCCTTTATTTTAAGAGCTAGAACGGCCAAATTTTGCAGATACACACTACTGACATTAGTAGTGTGGAATCTGCAAAAAAAATGGAGAGAAGACATGGTTTACTGTATGTAAACCATGTCTCAAATCATGTCGGGTTTTAGGAAGGAGAAAGAAAAAGCCGGTATTGGAATTACCGGCTTTCAAGCTGTATAGCGCTGGAATAAATATTAATATATATACATATATGTGTCTCACTGACATATATATATATATATACCTATTCTATGTGTACACATTTATTCTACCTATTGGACTGTAAGCTGTCAGTGTGATTTTACTGTACACCGCACTGAATTGCCGGCTTTTCTCTCTAACAGCGCTGCGTATTTCTCGCAAGTCACACTGCTTGTCCGTGTGTAATCCGTATTTTTCACGCTTCCATAGACTTTCATTGGCGTATTTCTTGCGCAGTACGGTGACAAACGCAGCATGCTGCGATTTTGTACGGCCGTAGAAAGCCGTATAATACTGATCAGTAAAATACGGCAAATAGGAGCAGAGGCATAGAGAATAATTGTGCCGTATTTTTTGCGAGTTTTACGGACGTAGATTCTGCGCTCTTACGTCCGTAAAACTCGCAAGTGTGACGCCGGCCTTAAAGTGACCCGCGCACCAAATTGGCACCTGAGGTGCGCAGCCCACCAAATCGGACCCCGAGTGGCCCCGCCCACCAAATCGGACCACGAGTGGCCCCGCCCACCAAATCGGACCCCGAGGGGCCCCGCCCACCAAATCGGACCCTGAGGGGCCCCGACCTCCAAATCGGACCCTGAGGGGCCCCGACCTCCAAATCGGACCCTGAGGGGCCCCGACCTCCAAATCGGACCCCGAGGGGCCCCGACCTCCAAATCGGACCCCGAGGGGCCCCGACCTCCAAATCGGACCCTGAGGGGCCCCGGCCTCCAAATCGGACCCTGAGGGGCCCCAACCTCCAAATCGGACCCTGAGGGGCCCCGACCTCCAAATCGGACCCTGAGGGGCCCCGACCTCCAAATCGGACCCTGAGGGGCCCCGACCTCCAAATCGGACCCTGAGGGTCCCCGACCACCAAATCGGACCCTGAGGGGCCCCGACCTCCAAATCGGACCCTGAGGGGCCCCGACCACCAAATCGGACCCTGAGGGGCCCCGACCACCAAATCGGACCCTGAGGGGCCCCGACCACCAAATCGGACCCTGAGGGGCCCCGACCACCAAATCGGACCCTGAGGGGCCCCGACCTCCAAATCGGACCCTGAGGGGCCCCGACCTCCAAATCGGACCCTGAGGGGCCCCGACCGATTCGGACCCTGAGGGGCCCCGACCACCAAATCGGACCCTGAGGGGCCCTGACCTCCAAATCGGACCCTGAGGGGCCCCGACCTCCAAATCGGACCCTGAGGGGCCCCGACCACCAAATCGGACCCTGAGGGGCCCCGACCTCCAAATCGGACCCTGAGGGGCCCCGACCTCCAAATCGGACCCTGAGGGGCCCCGACCTCCAAATCGGACCCTGAGGGTCCCCGACCACCAAATCGGACCCTGAGGGGCCCCGACCTCCAAATCGGACCCTGAGGGGCCCCGACCACCAAATCGGACCCTGAGGGGCCCCGACCACCAAATCGGACCCTGAGGGGCCCCGACCACCAAATCGGACCCTGAGGGGCCCCGACCACCAAATCGGACCCTGAGGGGCCCCGACCTCCAAATCGGACCCTGAGGGGCCCCGACCTCCAAATCGGACCCTGAGGGGCCCCGACCGATTCGGACCCTGAGGGGCCCCGACCACCAAATCGAACCCTGAGGGGCCCTGACCTCCAAATCGGACCCTGAGGGGCCCCGACCTCCAAATCGGACCCTGAGGGGCCCCGACCTCCAAATCGGACCCTGAGGGGCCCCGACCACCAAATCGGACCCTGAGGGGCCCCGACCACCAAATCGGACCCTGAGGGGCCCCGACCACCAAATCGGACCCTGAGGGGCCCCGACCACCAAATCGGACCCTGAGGGGCCCCAACCACCAAATCGGACCCTGAGGGGCCCCGACCACCAAATCGGACCCTGAGGGGCCCCGACCACCAAATCGGACCCTGAGGGGCCCCGACCACCAAATCGGACCCTGAGGGGCCCCGACCACCAAATTGGACTTAGAGTGAACCCGCCCACCAAATCGGTCCCTGAGGGGCCCCGACCACCAAATCGGACCCTGAGGGGCCCCGACCACCAAATCGGACCCTGAGGGGCCCCGACCACCAAATCGGACCCTGAGGGGCCCCGACCGATTCGGACCCTGAGGGGCCCCGACCACCAAATCGGACCCTGAGGGGCCCTGACCTCCAAATCGGACCCTGAGGGGCCCCGACCTCCAAATCGGACCCTGAGGGGCCCCGACCTCCAAATCGGACCCTGAGGGGCCCCGACCACCAAATCGGACCCTGAGGGGCCCCGACCACCAAATTGGACTTAGAGTGAACCCGCCCACCAAATCGGTCCCTGAGGGGCCCCGACCACCAAATCGGACCCTGAGGGGCCCCGACCACCAAATCGGACCCTGAGGGGCCCCGACCTCCAAATCGGACCCTGAGGGGCCCCGACCGATTCGGACCCTGAGGGGCCCCGACCACCAAATCGGACCCTGAGGGGCCCTGACCTCCAAATCGGACCCTGATCGGCCCCGACCTCCAAATCGGACCCTGAGGGGCCCCGACCTCCAAATCGGACCCTGAGGGGCCCCGACCACCAAATCGGACCCTGAGGGGCCCCGACCACCAAATCGGACCCTGAGGGGCCCCGACCACCAAATCGGACCCTGAGGGGCCCCGACCACCAAATCGGACCCTGAGGGACCCCGACCACCAAATCGGACCCTGAGGGGCCCCGACCACCAAATCGGACCCTGAGGGGCCCCGACCACCAAATCGGACCCTGAGGGGCCCCGACCACCAAATCGGACCCTGAGGGGCCCCGACCACCAAATTGGACTTAGAGTGAACCCGCCCACCAAATCGGTCACTGAGGGGCTCCACCCACCAAACCAGCGCCTGAGGGACACCCAAGTGTGAAAGTCTTGCAGGGGCAGCCCGGGCACCATTCCAAAGCACTATCTGTAGTTCCTTCAGGAAATACCCATCTAGTTATAGTGCTTTGTAAAAAGCACTATATTGTTATTCCACCGTAGACAACTTCTTATTATTATAGTGCTTTTGTAAAAAGCACTATATTGTTATTCCCCCGTAGACAACTTATTATTATTATTATTATTCAGTCCGCGATTAATGCGGCCCGAACCGCTGCACGCACAGACTCCAGTGAGGTGTCATTTCGAAGCCAGCGTTCCCAAGAGGTGTGCTAAGTATTTTTCGTGTCGATCGGATTTGTAGTTTTGGCGCAATTTGCGTTTTTCCCCTGATTGGAATGCAATTTCTCAATGGGTAAATTTTCCAATAAGGGATAATGGGCTGATTTCTGAGGCAATTTAAAAATAACTGCCAACTGCCACCTGGCTGATCAGCTCATTGATATGCGAAGTCAGACCCAGTTACTATGCCAATGCCTACGAACTCTACATGGCCCCACCAGGACACAGTTTTGCCAGATAATATCAGCTCTTAAAGTGACCCGCACACCAAATCTGACCCTGAGGTGCCCAGTGCACCCCCGATCCCGTGTGTGAAAAGTAAGTGCACCCCCGTTCCTGGTGTGAAAAGTAAGTGCACCCCGGTCCCATGTGTGTGAAAAGTAAGTGCACCCCGATTCCGTTTGTGAAAAGTAAGTGCACCCCCAGTCCCGTGGGTGAAAATTAAGTGCACCCCAGTCCCATGTGTGAAAAGTAAGTGCACCCCCGGTCCTGAGTGTGAAAAGTAAGCGCACCCCAGGTCCCGTAAGTGAAAAGTAAGTGCACCCTCGGTCCCGTGGGTGAAAAGTAAGTGCACCCCGGTCCCGTGTGTGAAAAGTAAGTGCACCCCCGGTCCCGTGGGTGAAAAGTAAGTGCACCTCCGGTCCCGTGAGTGAAAAGTAAGTGCACCCCTGGTCCCGTGGGTGAAAAGTAATTGCACCCCCATTCCCGTGGGTGAAAAGTAAGTGCACCCCCGGTCCCGTGGGTGAAAAGTAAGTGCACCCCCGTTCCCGTGAGTGAAAAGTAAGTGCACCCCCGTTCCCGTGTGTGAAAAGTAAGTGCACCCCCGATCCCGGGTGTGAAAAGTAAGTGCACCCCAGGTCCCGTGGGTGAAAAGTAAGTGCACCCCCGGTCCCGTGGGTGAAAAGTAAGTGCACCCCCGCTTCCGTGGGTGAAAAGTAAGTGCACCCCCGGTCCCGTGGGTGAAAAGTAAGTGCATCCCCGGTCCCGTGGGTGAAAAGTAAGTGCACCCCCGGTCCCGTGTGTGAAAAGTAAGTGCACCCCCGGTCCTGTGGGTGAAAAGTAAGTGCACCCCCGATCCCGTGGGTGAAAAGTAAGTGCACCCCTGGTCCCGTGGGTGAAAAGTAAGTGCACCCCTGGTCCCGTGGGTGAAAAGTAAGTGCACCCAGGTCCCGTGTGTGAAAAAGTAAGTGTGCCCCCGCCCCCCAAATCGGACCCTGAGTGACCCCGCCCACCAAATCTGACCCAGAGTGACCCCGCCCACCAAATCTGACCCAGAGTGACCCCGCCCACCAAATCTGACCCAGAGTGACCCCGCCCACCAAATCTGACCCAGAGTGACCCCGCCCACCAAATCTGACCCAGAGTGACCCCGCCCACCAAATCTGACCCACTGTGACCCCGCCCACCAAATCGGACCCAGAGTGACCCCGCCCGCCAAATCGGACCCAGAGTGACCCCGCCCACCAAATCGGACCCAGAGTGACCAGGCCCACCAAAACGGTCCCAGAGTGACCCCGCCCACCAAATCGGACCCAGAGTGACCCCGCCCACCAAATCGGACCCAGAGTGACCCCGCCCACCAAATCGGACCCAGAGTGACCCCGCCCACCAAATCGGACCCAGAGTGACACCGCCCACCAAATCGGACCCAGAGTGACCCCGCCCACCAAATCGGACCCAGAGTGACACCGCCCACCAAATCGGACCCGGAGTGACCCCGCCCACCAAATCGGACCCGGAGTGACACCGCCCACCAAATCGGACCCGGAGTGACCCCGCCCACCAAATCGGACCCGGAGTGACACCGCCCACCAAATCGGACCCGGAGTGACCCCGCCCACCAAATCGGACCCCGAGTGACCCCGCCCACCAAATCGGACCCGGAGTGACCCCGCCCACCAAATCGGACCCGGAGTGACCCCGCCCACCAAATCGGACCCGGAGTGACCCCGCCCACCAAATCGGACCCGGAGTGACCCCGCCCACCAAATCGGACCCGGAGTGACCCCGCCCACCAAATCGGACCCGGAGTGACCCCGCCCACCAAATCGGACCCGGAGGGGCCCCGCCCACCAAATCGGACCCGGAGTGGCCCCGCCCACCAAATCGGACCCGGAGTGACCCCGCCCACCAAATCGGACCCGGAGTGACCCCACCCACCAAATCGGACCCGGAGTGACCCCGCCCACCAAATCGGACCCGGAGTGACCCCGCCCACCAAATCGGACCCGGAGTGACCCCGCCCACCAAATCGGACCCGGAGTGACCCCGCCCACCAAATCGGACCCAGAGTGACCCCGCCCACCAAATCGGACCCAGAGTGACCCCGCCCACCAAATCGGACCCAGAGTGACCCCGCCCACCAAATCGGACCCAGAGTGGCCCCGCCCACCAAATCGGACCCAGAGTGACCCCGCCCACCAAATCGGACCCTGAGGGGCCCCGCCCACCAAATCGGACCCTGAGGGGCCCCGCCCACCAAATCGGACCCTGAGGGGCCCCGCCCACCAAATCGGACCCTGAGGGGCCCCGCCCACCAAATCAGACCCTGAGGGGCCCCGCCCACCAAATCAGCACCTGAAGGGCACCCAAGTGTGAAAGTCTTGCAGGGGTAGCCCGGGCACCATTCCAAAGCACTATCTGTAGTTCCTTCAGGAAATACACATCTAGTTATAGTGCTTTTGTAAAAAGCACTATATTGTTATTCCACCGTAGACAACTTCTTCTTATTATTATTATTCAGTCCGCAATTAATGCGGCCCGAACCGCTGCACGCACAGACTCCAGTGAGGTGTCATTTCGAAGCTTGCGTTCCTGGCAGATGTGCTAAGTATTTTTCGTGTCGATCGTATTTGTAGTTTTGGCGCAATTGGCGTTTGAAAATTTTGTCTCAATGCATTTCAATGGGGAAATGGCTGATTTCTGAGGCAATTTCAAAATAACTGCCAACTGCCACCTGGCTGATCAGCTCATTGATATGCGAAGTCAGATCCAGTTACTATGCCAACGCCTACGAACTCTACATGACCCCACCAGGACACAGTTTTGCCAGATAATATCAGCTCTTAAAGTGACCCGCACACCAAATGTGACCCTGAGGTGCCCCGCCCACCAAATTGGACACAGAGTGACCCCGCTCACCAAATGTGACCCAGAGTGACCCCGCCCACCAAATGTGACCCAGAGTGACCCCGCCCACCAAATGTGACCCAGAGTGACCCCGCCCACCAAATGTGACCCAGAGTGACCCCGCCCACCAAATGTGACCCAGAGTGACCCCGCTCACCAAATGTGACCCAGAGTGACCCCGCCCACCATATGTGACCCAGAGTGACCCCGCCCACCAAATGTGACCCAGAGTGACCCCGCCCACCAAATGTGACCCAGAGTGACCCCGCCCACCAAATGTGACCCAGAGTGACCCCGCCCACCAAATGTGACCCAGAGTGACCCCGCCCACCAAATGTGACCCAGAGTGACCCCGGCCACCAAATCGGACCCAGAGTGACCCCGGCCACCAAATCGGACCCAGAGTGACCCCGGCCACCAAATCGTACCCAGAGTGACCCCGCCCTCCAAATGTGACCCAGAGTGACTCCGCCCACCAAATGTGACCCAGAGTGACCCCACCCACCAAATGTGACCCAGAGTGACCCCGCCCACCAATTGTGACCCAGAGTGACCCCGCCCACCAAATGTGACCCAGAGTGACCCCGCCCACCAAATCGGACCCAGAGTGACCCCGCCCACCAAATGTGACCCAGAGTGACCCCGCCCACCAAATGTGACTCAGAGTGACCCCGCCCACCAAATGTGACCCAGAGTGACCCCGCCCACCAAATGTGACCCAGAGTGACCCCGCCCACCAAATGTGACCCAGAGTGACCCCGCCCACCAAATGTGACCCAGAGTGACCACGCCCACCAAATGTGACCCAGAGTGACCCCGCCCACCAAATGTGACCCAGAGTGACCCCGCCCACCAAATGTGACCCAGAGTGACCCCGCCCACCAAATGTGACCCAGAGTGACCCCGCCCACCAAATGTGACCCAGAGTGACCCCGCCCACCAAATGTGACCCAGAGTGACCCCGCCCACCAAATGTGACCCAGAGTGACCCCGCCCACCAAATGTGACCCAGAGTGACCTCGCCCACCAAATCGGACCCAGAGTGACCCGCCCACCAAATGTGACTCAGAGTGACCCCGCCCACCAAATGTGACCCAGAGTGACCCCGCCCACCAAATATGACCCAGAGTGACCCCGCCCACCAAATGTGACCCAGAGTGACCCCGCCCACCAAATGTGACCCAGAGTGACCCCGCCCACCAAATGTGACCCAGAGGTGCCCCGCCCACCAAATCTGACCCAGAGGTGCCCCGCCCACCAAATCTGACCCAGAGGTGCTCTGCCCACCAAATCTGACCCAGAGTGGCCCCGCCCACCAAATCTGACCCAGAGTGGCCCCGCCCACCAAATCGGACCCAGAGTGGTCCCGTCTACCAAATCGGACACAGAGTGGCCCCGCCCACCAAATCATCCCTTGAGGGGCCCCGCCCACCAAACCAGCGCCTGAGGGGCACCCAAGTGTGAAAGTCTTGCAGGGGCAGCCCGGGCACCATTACAAAGCACTATCTGTAGTTCCTTCAGGAAATACCCATCTAGTTATTATTATTATTCAGTCCGCAATAAATGCGGCCCGCACCGCTGCATGCACAGACTCCAGTGAGGTGTCATTTCGAAGCTTGCGTTCCTGGCAGGTGTGCTAAGTATTTTTCGTGTCGATCGGATTTGTAGTTTTGGCGCAATTGGCGTTTGAAAATTTTGTCTCAATGCATTTCAATGGGGAAATGGCTGATTTCTGAGGCAATTTCAAAATAACTGCCAACTGCCACCTGGCTGATCAGCTCATTGATATGCGAAGTCAGACCCAGTTACTATGCCGACGCCTACGAACTCTACATGACCCCACCAGGACACAGTTTTGCCAGATATCAGCTCTTAAAGTGACCAGCACACCAAATGTGACCCTGAGGTGCCCCGCCCACCAAATGTGACCCAGAGTGACCCCGCCCACCAAATGTGACCCAGAGTGACCCCGCCCACCAAATGTGACCCAGAGTGACCCCGCCCACCAAATGTGACCCAGAGTGACCCCGCCCACCAAATGTGACCCAGAGTGACCCCGCCCACCAAATGTGACCCAGAGTGACCCCGCCCACCAAATGTGACCCAGAGTGACCCCGCTCACCAAATGTGACCCAGAGTGACCCCGCCCACCAAATGTGACCCAGAGTGACCCCGCCCACCAAATGTGACCCAGAGTGACCCCGCCCACCAAATGTGACCCATAGTGACCCCGCCCACCAAATCGGACCCAAAGTGACCCCGGCCACCAAATCGGACCCAGAGTGACCCCGGCCACCAAATCGGACCCAGAGTGACCCCGCCCTCCAAATGTGACCCAGAGTGACCCCGCCCACCAAATGTGACCCAGAGTGACCCCGCCCACAAAATGTGACCCAGAGTGACCCCGCCCACCAAATGTGACCCAGAGTGACCCCGCCCACCAAATGTGACCCAGAGTGACCCCCGCCCACCAAATCGGACCCAGAGTGACCCCGCCCACCAAATGTGACCCAGAGTGACCCCGCTCACCAAATGTGACCCAGAGTGACCCCGCCCACCAAATGTGACTCAGAGTGAGCCCTCCCACCAAATGTGACCCAGAGTGACCCCGCCCACCAAATGTGACCCAGAGTGACTCCGCCCACCCAATGTGACTCAGAGTGACCCCGCCCACCAAATGTGACCCAGAGTGACCCCGCCCACCAAATGTGACCCAGAGTGACCCCGCCCACCAAATGTGACCCAGAGTGACCCCGCCCACCAAATGTGACCCAGAGTGACCCCGCCCACCAAATGTGACCCAGAGTGACCCCGCCCACCAAATGTGACCCAGAGTGACCCCGCCCACCAAATGTGACCCAGAGTGACCCCGCCCACCAAATGTGACCCAGAGTGACCCCGCCCACCAAATGTGACCCAGAGTGACCCCGCTCACCAAATGTGACCCAGAGTGACCCCGCCCACCAAATGTGACCCAGAGTGACTCCGCCCACCCAATGTGACTCAGAGTGACCCCGCCCACCAAATGTGACCCAGAGTGACCCCGCCCACCAAATGTGACCCAGAGTGACCCCGCCCACCAAATGTGACCCAGAGTGACCCCGCCCACCAAATGTGACCCAGAGTGACCCCGCCCACCAAATGTGACCCAGAGTGACCCCGCCCACCAAATGTGACCCAGAGTGACCCCGCCCACCAAATGTGACCCAGAGTGACCCCGCCCACCAAATGTGACCCAGAGTGACCCCGCCCACCAAATGTGACCCAGAGTGACCCCGCTCACCAAATGTGACCCAGAGTGACCCCGCCCACCAAATGTTACCCAGAGTGACCCCGCCCACCAAATGTGACCCAGAGTGACCCCGCCCACCAAAGGTGACCCAGAGTGACCCCGCCCGCCAAAGGTGACCCAGAGTGACCCGGCCCGCCAAATGTGACCCAGAGTGACCCCGCCCACCAAATGTCACCCAGAGTGACCCCGCCCACCAAATGTGACCCAGAGTGACCCCGCCCTCCAAATGTGACCCAGAGTGACCCCGCCCACCAAATGTGACCCAGAGTGACCCCGCCCACCAAATGTGACCCAGAGTGACCCCGCCCACCAAATGTGACCCAGAGTGACCCCGCCCACCAAATGTGACCCAGAGTGACCCCGCCCACCAAATGTGACCCAGAGTGACCCCGCCCACCAAATGTGACCCAGAGTGACCCCCGCCCACCAAATCGGACCCAGAGTGACCCCGCCCACCAAATGTGACCCAGAGTGACCCCGCCCACCAAATCGGACCCAGAGTGACCCCGCCCACCAAATCGGATCCAGAGTGACCCCGCCCACCAAATGTGACCCAGAGTGACCCCGCCCACCAAATGTGACCCAGAGTGACCCCGCCCACCAAATGTGACCCAGAGTGACCCCGCCCACCAAATGTGACCCAGAGGTGCCCCGCCCACCAAATCTGACCCAGAGGTGCCCCGCCCACCAAATCTGACCCAGAGGTGCCCCACCCACCAAATCTGACCGAGGTGCCCTGCCCACCAAATCTGACCCAGAGGTGCTCTGCCCACCAAATCTGACCCAGAGTGGCCCCGCCCACCAAATCTGACCCAGAGTGGCCCCGCCCACCAAATCGGACCCAGAGTGGTCCCGTCTACCAAATCGGACACAGAGTGGCCCCGCCCACCAAATCATCCCCTGAGGGGCCCCGCCCACCAAACCAGCGCCTGAGGGGCACCCAAGTGTGAAAGTCTTGCAGGGGCAGCCCGGGCACCATTACAAAGCACTATCTGTAGTTCCTTCAGGAAATACCCATCTAGTTATAGTGCTTTGGAACAAAGCACTATATTGTTATTCCACCGTAGTAAACTTCTTATTATAGTGCTTTTGTAAAAAGCACTATATTGTTATTCCACCGTAGACAACTTCTTATTATAGTGCTTTGTAAAAAGCACTGTATTGTTATTCCACCGTAGACAACTTCTTATTATAGTGCTTTGTAAAAAGCACTGTATTGTTATTCCACCGTAGACAACTTCTTATTCTTATTCTTCTTATTATTATTAGGCTTTTTTCCGCAATTAATGCGGCCCGAACCGCTACACGCACAGACTCCAGTGAGGTGTCATTTCGAAGCCAGCGTCCCCAAGAGGTGTGCTAAGTATTTTTCGTGTCGATCGGATTTGTAGTTTTGGCGCAATTAACGTTTGAAAATTGTTTTTCTCTCATTGGAATGCATTGCCAATGCATTTCAATAGGGAAATTTAGCCATAAGGTATAATGGCTGATTACTGAGGCAATTTAAAAAATAACTGCCAACTGCCACCTGGCTGATCAGCTCATTGATATGTGCAGTCACACCCAGTTACTATGACAACGCCTACGAACTCTACATGACCCCACCAGGACACAGTTTTGCCAGATAATATCAGCTCTTAAAGTGACCAACCCACCAAATTGTTACCTGAGGTGTCCAGCCCACCAAATAGGAGGCCGAGGGGCCCCGACCACCACATCGGAGGCCGAGGGGCCCCGACCTCCAAATCGGAGGCCGAGGGGCCCCGACCTCCATATCGGAGGCCGAGGGGCCCCGACCTCCAAATCGGAGGCCGAGGGGCCCCGACCTCCATATCGGAGGCCGAGGGGCCCCGACTTCCAAATCGGAGGCCGAGGGGCCCCGGCCTCCATATCGGAGGCCGAGGGGCCCCGACCTCCAAATCGAAGGCCGAGGGGCCCCGACCTCCATATCGGAGGCCGAGGGGCCCCGGCCTCCATATCGGAGGCCGAGGGGCCCCGACCTCCATATCGGACCCTGAGGGGCCCCGACCACCAAATCGGACCCTGAGGGGCCCCGACCACCAAATCGGACCCTGAGGGGCCCCGACCACCAAATCGGACCCTGAGGGGCCCCGGCCTCCATATCGGAGGCCGAGGGGCCCCGACCTCCAAATCGAAGGCCGAGGGGCCCCGACCTCCATATCGGAGGCCGAGGGGCCCCGGCCTCCATATCGGAGGCCGAGGGGCCCCGACCTCCATATCGGACCCTGAGGGGCCCCGACCACCAAATCGGACCCTGAGGGGCCCCGACCACCAAATCGGACCCTGAGGGGCCCCGACCACCAAATCGGACCCTGAGGGGCCCCGGCCTCCATATCGGAGGCCGAGGGGCCCCGACCTCCAAATCGAAGGCCGAGGGGCCCCGACCTCCATATCGGAGGCCGAGGGGCCCCGGCCTCCATATCGGAGGCCGAGGGGCCCCGACCTCCATATCGGAGGCCGAGGGGCCCCGGTCTCCATATCGGAGGCCGAGGGGCCCCGGCCTCCATATCGGAGGCCGAGGGGCCCCGACCTCCATATCGGAGGCCTAGGGGCCCCGATCTCCATATCGGAGGCCGAGGGGCCCCGGCCTCCATGTCGGAGGCCGAGGGGCCCCGACCTCCAAATCGGAGGCCGAGGGGCCCCGGCCTCCAAATCGGAGGCCGAGGCGCCCCGGCCTCCAAATCGGAGGCCGAGGGGCCCCGGCCTCCAAATCGGAGGCCGAGGGGCCCCGGCCTCCAAATCGGAGGCCGAGGGGCCCCGACCTCCAAATCGGAGGCCGAGGGGCCCCGACCTCCAAATCGGAGGCCGAGGGGCCCCGGCCTCCAAATCGGAGGCCGAGGGGCCCCGGCCTCCAAATCGGAGGCCGAGGGGCCCCGGCCTCCAATTCGGAGGCCGAGGGGCCCCGGCCTCCAAATCGGAGGCCGAGGGGCCCCGGCCTCCAAATCGGAGGCCGAGGGGCCCCGGCCTCCAAATCGGAGGCCGAGGCGCCCCGGCCTCCAAATTGGAGGCCGAGGGGCCCCGGCCTCCAATTCGGAGGCCGAGGCCCCCCGGCCTCCAAATCGGAGGCCGAGGGGCCCCGGCCTCCAATTCGGAGGCCGAGGCCCCCCGGCCTCCAAATCGGAGGCCGAGGGGCCCCGGCCTCCAAATCGGAGGCCGAGGGGCCCCGGCCTCCAAATCGGAGGCCGAGGGGCCCCGGCCTCCAAATCGGAGGCCAAGGGGCCCCGACCTCCAAATCGGAGGCCGAGGGGCCCCGACCTGCAAATCGGAGGCCGAGGGGCCCCGGCCTCCAAATCGGAGGCCAAGGGGCCCCGACCTCCAAATCGGAGGCCGAGGGGCCCCGGCCTCCAAATCGGAGGCCAAGGGGCCCCGACCTCCAAATCGGAGGCCGAGGGGCCCCGACCTCCAAATCGGAGGCCGAGGGGCCCCGACCTGCAAATCGGAGGCCGAGGGGCCCCGGCCTCCAAATCGGAGGCCAAGGGGCCCCGACCTCCAAATCGGAGGCCGAGGGGCCCCGGCCTCCAAATCGGAGGCCAAGGGGCCCCGACCTCCAAATCGGAGGCCGAGGGGCCCCGACCTGCAAATCGGAGGCCGAGGGGCCCTGGCCTCCAAATCGGAGGCCGAGGGGCCCCGGCCTCCAATTCGGAGGCCGAGGCCCCCCGGCCTCCAAATCGGAGGCCGAGGGGCCCAGGCATCCAAATCAGACCCTGAGGGGCCCCGACCTCCAAATCGGACCCTGAGGGGCGCCGACCTCCATATCGGACCCTGAGGGGCCCCGACAACCAAATCGGACTCTGAGGGGCCCCACTTACCAAATCCGCGCCTGAAGGGCACCCAAGTGTGAAAGTCTTGCAGGGACAGCACGGGCACCATTCCAAAGCACTATCTGTAGTTCCTTCAGGAAATACCCATCTAGTTATAGTGCTTTGTAAAAAGCACTATATTGTTATTCCACCGTAGACAACTTCTTATTATAGTGCTTTTGTAAAAAGCACTATATTGTTATTCCCCCGTAGACAACTTCTTATTCTTCTTATTCTTCTTATTATTAGGCTTTTTTCCGCAATTAATGCGGCCCGAACCGCTGCACGCACAGACTCCAGTGAGGTGTCATTTCGAAGCCAGCGTCCATGAGAGGTGTGCTAAGTATTTTTCGTGTCGATCGGATTTGTAGTTTTGGCGCAATTAACGTTTGAAAATTGTTTTTCTCTCATTGGAATGCATTGCCAATGCATTTCAATAGGGAAATTTTGCCATAAGGTATAATGGCTGATTACTGAGGCAATTTAAAAAATAACTGCCAACTGCCACCTGGCTGATCAGCTCATTGATATGCGAAGCCAGACCCAGTTACTATGCCAACGCCTACGAACTCTACATGACCCCACCAGGACACAGTTTTGCCAGATAATATTAGCTCTTAAAGTGACCCGCACACCAAATCTGACCCTGAGGTGCCCAGTGCACCCCCGATCCCGTCTGTGAAAAGTAAGTGCACCCCCGGTCCCGTGTGTGAAAAGTAAGTGCACCCCCGTTCCTGGTGTGAAAAGTAAGTGCACCCCGGTCCCATGTGTGTGAAAAGTAAGTGCACCCCCGTTCCTGGTGTGAAAAGTAAGTGCACCCCGGTCCCATGTGTGTGAAAAGTAAGTGCACCCCCGGTCCCATGTGTGTGAAAAGTAAGTGCACCCCGATCCCGTTTGTGAAAAGTAAGTGCACCCCCAGTCCCGTGGGTGAAAATTAAGTGCACCCCAGTCCCGTGTGTGAAAAGTAAGTGCACCCCCGGTCCTGAGTGTGAAAAGTAAGCGCACCCCAGGTCCCGTAAGTGAAAAGTAAGTGCACCCTCGGTCCCGTGGGTGAAAAGTAAGTGCACCCCGGTCCCGTGTGTGAAAAGTAAGTGCATCCCCGGTCCCGGGTGTGAAAAGTAAGTGCACCCCCGGTCCCGTGGTTGAAAAGTAAGTGCACCCCCGGTCCCGTGTGTGAAAAATAAGTGCACCCTCGGTCCCGTGGGTGAAAAGTAAGTGCACCCCGATCCCGTGTGTGAAAAGTAAGTGCATCCCTGGTCCAGGGTGTGAAAAGTAAGTGCACCCCCGGTCCCGTGGGTGAAAAGTAAGTGCACCCCCGGTCCCGTGTGTGAAAAATAAGTGCATCCCAGTCCCGTGGGTGAAAAGTAAGTGCACCCCCTGTCCCGTGGGTGAAAAGTAAGTGCACCCCCCCATGTGTGAAAAGTAAGTGCACTCCCGGTCCATGGGTGAAAAGTAAGTGCACCCCGGGTCCCGTGGGTGAAAAGTAAGTGCACCTCCGGTCCCGTGGGTGAAAAGTAATTGCACCCCCGGTCCCGTGGGTGAAAAGTAAGTGCACCCCGGTCCCGTGGGTGAAAAGTAAGTGCACCCCCGTTCCCGCGAGTGAAAAGTAAGTGCACCCCCGTTCCCGTGTGTGAAAAGTAAGTGCACCCCCGATCCCGGGTGTGAAAAATAAGTGCACCCCAGGTCCCGTGGGTGAAAAGTAAGTGCACCCCCAGCCCCATGGGTGAAAAGTAAGTGCACCCCCTCTCCCGTGGGTGAAAAGTATTGCACCCCGATCCCGTGTGTGAAAAGTAAGTGCACCCCCGGACTCGTGGGTGAAAAGTAAGTGCACCCCCTGTACCATGGGTGAAAAGTAAGTGCACCCCCGGTCCCGTGGGTGAAAAGTAAGTGCACCCCCGGTCCCGTGGGTGAAAAGTAAGTGCACCCCCGGTCCCGTAGGTGAAAAGTAAGTGCACCCCCGGTCCCGTGGGTAAAAAGTAAGTGCACCCCGGTCCTGTGGGTGAAAAGTAAGTGCACCCCCGGTCCCGTGTGTGAAAAGTAAGTGCACCCCCGGAACTATGGGTGAAAAGTAAGTGCACCCCCGATCCCGTGGGTGAAAAGTAAGTGCACCCCTGGTCCCGTGGGTGAAAAGTAAGTGCACCCTTGGTCCCGTGGGTGAAAAGTAAGTGCACCCAGGTCCCGTGTGTGAAAAAGTAAGTGCGCCCCCGCCCCCCAAATCGGACCCTGATTGACCCCGCCCCCGAATCGGACCCCGAGTGACCCGGACCCCCGAATCGGACCCCGAGTGGCCCCGCCCCCCAAATTGGACCCAGAGTGACCCCGCCCACCAAATCTGACCCAGAGTAACCCCGCCCACCAAATCTGACCCAGAGTAACCCCGCCCACCAAATCTGACCCAGAGTGGCCCCGCCCACCAAATCGGACCCAGAGTGACCCCGCCCACCAAATCGGACCCAGAGTGACCCCGCCCACCAAATCGGACCCAGAGTGACCCCGCCCACCAAATCGGACCCAGAGTGACCCCGCCCACCAAATCGGACCCAGAGTGACCCCGCCCACCAAATCGGACCCAGAGTGACCCCGCCCACCAATACGGACCCAGAGTGACCCCGCCCACCAAATCGGACCCAGAGTGACCCCGCCCACCAAATCGGACCCAGAGTGACCCCGCCCACCAAATCGGACCCAGAGTGACCCCGCCCACCAAATCGGACCCAGAGTGACCCCGCCCACCAAATCGGACCCAGAGTGACCCCGCCCACCAAATCGGACCCAGTGTGACCCCGCCCACCAAATCGGACCCTGAGGGGCCCCGCCCACCAAATCGGACCCTGAGGGGCCTCGCCCACCAAATCAGCACCTGAAGGGCACCCAAGTGTGAAAGTCTTGCAGGGGTAGCCCGGGCACCATTCCAAAGCACTATCTGTAGTTCCTTCAGGAAATACACATCTAGTTATAGTGCTTTGTAAAAAGCACTATATTGTTATTCCACCGTAGACAACTTCTTATTCTTATTCTTATTATTATTCAGTCCGCAATTAATGCGGCCCGAACCGCTGCACGCACAGACTCCAGTGAGGTGTCATTTCGAAGCCAGCGTCCCCAAGAGGTGTGCTAAGTATTTTTCGTGTCGATCCGATTTGTAGTTTTGGCGCAATTGGCGTTTGAAAATTTTGTCTCAATGCATTTCAATGGGGAAATTTAGCCATAAGCTTATAATGGCAGTTATTTTGAAATTGCCTCAGAAATCAGCCCAACTGCCACCTGGCTGATTTGCTCATTGATATGCGAAGTCAGACCCAGTTACTATGCCGACGCCTACGAACTCTACATGACCCCACCAGGACACAGTTTTGCCAGATAATATCAGCTCTTAAAGTGACCGACCCACCAAATTGTTACCTGAGGTGTCCAGCCCACCAAATAGGAGGCCGAGGGGCCCCGACCACCACATCGGAGGCCGAGGGGCCCCGACCTCCAAATCGGAGGCCGAGGGGCCCCGACCTCCATATCGGAGGCCGAGGGGCCCCGACCTCCAAATCGGAGGCCGAGGGGCCCCGACCTCCATATCGGAGGCCGAGGGGCCCCGACTTCCAAATCGGAGGCCGAGGGGCCCCGGCCTCCATATCGGAGGCCGAGGGGCCCCGCCCACCAAATCAGACCCCGAGTGGCCCCGCCCAACAAATCGGAGGCCAAGGGGCCCCGACCTCCAAATCAGAGGCCGAGGGGCCCCGACAACCAAATCGGAGGCCGAGGGGCCCCGACCTCCAAATCGGACTCAGAGTGACCCCGCCCACCAAATCGGACCCAGAGTGACCCCGCCCACCAAATCGGACTCAGAGTGACCCCGCCCACCAAATCGGACCCAGAGTGACCCCGCCCACCAAATCGGACTCAGAGTGACCCCGCCCACCAAATCGGACCCCGAGTGGCCCCGCCCAACAAATCGGAGGCCAAGGGGCCCCGACCTCCAAATCAGAGGCCGAGGGGCCCCGACAACCAAATCGGAGGCCGAGGGGCCCCGACCTCCAAATCGGACTCAGAGTGACCCCGCCCACCAAATCGGACCCAGAGTGACCCCGCCCACCAAATCGGACCCAGAGTGACCCCGCCCACCAAATGTGACCCAGTGACCCCGCCCACCAAATGTGACCCAGAGTGACCCCGCCCACCAAATGTGACCCAGAGTGACCCCGCCCACCAAATGTGACCCAGAGTGACCCCGCCCACCAAATGTGACCCCGAGTGACCCCGCCCACCAAATGTGACCCCGAGTGACCCCGCCCACCAAATGTGACCCAGAGTGACCCCGCCCACCAAATGTGACCCAGAGTGACCCCGCCCACCAAATGTGACCCAGAGTGACCCCGCCCACCAAAGGTGACCCAGAGTGACCCCGCCCACCAAATCGGACCCAGAGTGACCCCGCCCACCAAATCTGACCCAGAGTGACCGCGCCCACCAAATCTGACCCAGTGACCGCGCCCACCAAATCTGACCCAGAGTGACCCCGCCCACCAAATCGGACCCGGAGTGATCCCGCCCACCAAATCGGACCCGGAGTGACCCCGCCCACCAAATCGGACCCGGAGTGACCCCGCCCACCAAATCGGACTCAGAGTGACCCCGCCCACCAAATCGGACCCAGTGACCCCGCCCACCAAATCTGACCCAGAGTGACCCCGCCCACCAAATCGGACCCAGTGACCCCGCCCACCAAATCGGACCCAGAGTGACCCCGCCCACCAAATCGGACCCAGAGTGACCCCGCCCACCAAATGTGACCCAGAGTGACCCCGCCCACCAAATCGGACCCAGAGTGACCCCGCCCACCAAATGTGACTCAGAGTGACCCCGCCCACCAAATGTGACCCAGAGTGACCCCGCCCACCAAATGTGACCCAGAGTGACCCCGCCCACCAAATGTGACAGAGTGACCCCGCCCACCAAATGTGACCCGCCCACCAAATGTGACCCCGAGTGGCCCCGCCCACCAAATCAGACCGCGAGTGGCCCCGCCCACCAAATCGGACCCAGAGGTGCCCCGCCCACCAAATCGGACCCAGAGTGACCCCGCCCACCAAATCGGACCCAGAGTGACCCCGCCCACCAAATGTGACCCAGAGTGACCCCGCCCACCAAATGTGACCCAGAGTGACCCCGCCCACCAAATGTGACCCAGAGTGACCCCGCCCACCAAATGTGACCCCGCCCACCAAATGTGACCCCGAGTGGCCCCTCCCACCAAATCAGACCGCGAGTGGCCCCGCCCACCAAATCGGACCCAGAGGTGACCCGCCCACCAAATCGGACCCAGAGTGACCCCGCCCACCAAATCGGACCCAGAGTGACCCCGCCCACCAAATGTGACCCAGAGTGACCCCGCCCACCAAATGTGACCCAGAGTGACCCCGCCCACCAATTGTGACCCACAGTGACCCCGCCCACCAAATGTGACCCAGAGTGACCCCGCCCACCAAATGTGACCCAGAGTGACCCCGCCCACCAAATGTGACCACGCCCACCAAATGTGACCCAGAGTGACCCCGCCCACCAAATGTGACCCAGAGTGACCCCGCCCACCAAATGTGACCCAGAGTGACCCCGCCCACCAAATGTGACCCAGAGGTGCCCCGCCCACCAAATCTGACCCAGAGGTGCCCCGCCCACCAAATCTGACCCAGAGGTGCCCCGCCCACCAAATCTGACCCAGAGGTGCCCCGCCCACCAAATCTGACCCAGAGGTGCCCCGCCCACCAAATCTGACCGAGGTGCACTGCCCACCAAATCTGACCCAGAGGTGCTCTGCCCACCAAATCTGACCCAGAGTGGCCCCGCCCACCAAATCTGACCCAGAGTGGCCCCGCCCACCAAATCGGACCCAGAGTGGTCCCGTCTACCAAATCGGACACAGAGTGGCCCCGCCCACCAAATCATCCCCTGAGGGGCCCCGCCCACCAAACCATCGCCTGAGGGGCACCCAAGTGTGAAAGTCTTGCAGGGGCAGCCCGGGCACCATTACAAAGCACTATCTGTAGTTCCTTCAGGAAATACCCATCTAGTTATAGTGCTTTGTAAAAAGCACTATATTGTTATTCCACCGTAGTAAACTTCTTATTCTTCTTATTCTTATTATTATTAGGCTTTTTTCCGCAATTAATGCGGCCCGAACCGCTGCACGCACAGACTCCAGTGAGGTGTCATTTCGAAGCCAGCGTCCATGAGAGGTGTGCTAAGTATTTTTCGTGTCGATCGGATTTGTAGTTTTGGCGCAATGTGCGTTTAAAAATTGATTCCCCCTCATTGGAAAGCATTGCCGCTATGCATTTCAATAGAGAAATTTTGACATAAGGTATAATGGCTGATATCTGAGGCAATTTTAAAATAACTGCCAACTGCCACCTGGCTGATTAGCTCATTGATATGCGAAGTCAGATCCAGTTACTATGCCAACGCGTACGAACTCTACATGACCCCACCAGGACACAGTTTTGCCAGATAATATTAGCTCTTAAAGTGACCCGCGCACCAAATTGGCACCTGAGGTGCGCAGCCCACCAAATCGGACCCGAGTGGCCCCGCCCACCAAATCGGACCCAGAGTGACCCCGCCCACCAAATCGGACCCAGAGTGACCCCGCCCACCAAATGTGATCCAGAGTGACCCCGCCCACCAAATGTGATCCAGAGTGACCCCACCCACCAAATGTGACCCAGAGTGACCCCGCCCACCAAATGTGACCCTGAGGGGCCCCGCCCACCAAATCGGACCCAGAGTGACCCCGCCTACCAAATCGGACCCAGAGTGACCCCGCCCACCAAATGTGACCCAGAGTGACCCCGCCCACCAAATGTGACCCAGAGTGACCCCGCCCACCAAATGTGACCCAGAGTGACCCCGCCCACCAAATGTGACCCAGAGTGACCCCGCCCACCAAATGTGACCCAGAGTGACCCCGCCCACCAAATGTGACCCAGAATGACCCCACCCACCAAATATGACCCAGAGTGACCCCGCCCACCAAATGTGACCCAGAGTGACCCCGCCCACCAAATGTGACCCAGAGTGACCCCGCCCACCAAATCGGACCCAGAGTGACCCCGCCCACCAAATGTGACCCTGGGGGGCCCCGTCCACCAAATCGGACCCTGAGGGGAACCGCCCACCAAATCGGACCCTGAGGGGCCCCGCCCACCAAATCGGACCCTGAGGGGCCCCGCCCACCAAATCGGACCCTGAGGTGCCCCGCCCACCAAATTGGACCCTGAGGTGCCCAGCCCACCAAATCGGATCCTGAGGGGCCCCGCCCACCAAATCGGACCCTGAGGGGCCCCGCCCACCAAATCGGACCCTGAGGGGCCCCGCCCACCAAATCGGACCCTGAGGTGCCCCGCCCACCAAATCGGACCCTGAGGTGCCCCGCCCACCAAATCGGACCCTGAGGGGCCCCGTCCACCAAATCGGACCCAGAGTGACCCCGCCCACCAAATCGGACCCAGAGTGACCCCGCCCACCAAATCGACCCAGAGTGACCCCGCCCACCAAATCGGACCCAGAGTGGCCCCGCCCACCAAATCGGACCCAGAGTGGCCCCGCCCACCAAATCAGCACCTGAGGGGCACCCAAATGTGAAAGTCTTGCAGGGGCAGCCCGGGCACCATTCCAAAGCACTATCTGTAGTTCCTTCAGGAAATACCCATCTAGTTATAGTGCTTTTGTAAAAAGCACTATATTGTTATTCCACCGTAGTCAACTTATTCTTCTTCTTCTTATTATTCAGTCCGCAATTAATGCGGCCCGAACCGCTGCACGCACAGACTCCAGTGAGGTGTCATTTCGAAGCCAGCGTTCCTGGCAGGTGTGCTAAGTATTTTTCGTGTTGATCGGATTTGTAGTTTTGGCGCAATTTGCGTTTGAAAATGTTGTCTCAATGCATTTCAATAGGGAAATCTTGCCATAAGCTTATAATGGCAGTTATTTTGAAATTGCCTCAGAAATCAGCCCAACTGCCACCTGGCTGATTAGCTCATTGATATGCGAAGTCAGACCCAGTTACTATGCCAACGCCTATGAACTCTACATGACCCCACTAGGACACAGGTTTGTCAGATAATATCAGCTCTTAAAGTGACCCGCGCACCAAATCGGACCCTGAGGTGCCAGCCCACCAAATTGTTACCTGAGGTGTCCAGCCCACCAAATAGGAGGCCGAGGGGCCCCAACCACAACATCGGAGGCCGAGGGGACCCAACCACCACATCGGAGGCCGAGGGGCCCCGACCTCCAAATCGGAGGCCGAGGGGCCCCGACCTCCAAATCGGACCCTGAGGGGCCCCGACCACCAAATCGGACCCTGAGGGGCCCCGACCACCAAATCGGACCCTGAGGTGCCCCGACCTCCAAATCGGACCCTGAGGGGCCCCGACCTCCAAATCGGACCCTGAGGGGCCCCGACCACCAAATCGGGTCCTGAGGGGCCCCGACCACCAAATCGGACCCTGAGGGGCCCCGACCACCAAATCGGACCCTGAGGGGCCCCAACCACCAAATCGGACCCTGAGGGGCCCCGACCACCAAATCGGACCCTGAGGGGCCCCGACCTCCAAATCGAACCCTGAGGGGCCCCGACCTCCAAATCGGACCCTGAGGGGCCCCGACCTCCAAATCGGACCCTGAGGGGCCCCGACCACCAAATCGGACCCTGAGGGGCCCCGACCACCAAATCGGACCCTGAGGGGCCCCGACCACCAAATCGGACCCTGAGGGGCCCCGACCACCAAATCGGACCATGAGGGGCCCCGACCTCCAAATCGGACCTTGAGGGGCCCCGACCTCCAAATCGGGCCCTGAGGGGCCCCGACCACCAAATCGGACCCTGAGGGGCCCCGACCACCAAATCGGACCCTGAGGGGCCCCGACCACCAAATCGGACCCTGAGGGGCCCGACCTCCAAATCGGACCCTGAGGGGCCCCGACCTCCAAATCGAACCCTGAGGGGCCCCGACCTCCAAATCGGACCCTGAGGGGCCCCGACCACCAAATCGGACCCTGAGGGGCCCCGACCACCAAATCGGACCCTGAGGGGCCCCGACCACCAAATCGGACCCTGAGGGGCCCCGACCACCAAATCGGACCCTGAGGGGCCCCGACCTCCAAATCGGGCCCTGAGGGGCCCCGCCCACCAAATCTGACCCAGAGTGACCCCGCCCACCAAATCAGACCCAGAGTGACCCCGCCCACCAAATCGGACCCAGAGGGAACCCGCCCATCAAATCGGACCCAGAGTGACCCCGCCCACCAAATCGGACCTAGAGTGACCCCGCCCACCAAATCGGACCTAGAGTGACCCCGCCCACCAAATCGGACCCAGAGTGACCCCACCCACCAAATCGGACTCAGAGTGACCCCGCCCACCAAATCGGACCCAGAGTGACCAAGCCCACCAAACCAGTGCCTGAGGGGCACCCAAGTGTGAAAGTCTAGCAGGGGCAGCCCGGGCACCATTCCAAAGCACTATCTGTAGTTCCTTCAGGAAATAGCCATCTAGTTATAGTGCTTTTGTAAAAAGCACTATATTGTTATTCCACCGTAGTCAACTTATTCTTCTTCTTATTATTATTCAGTCCGCAATTAATGCGGCCCGAACCGCTGCACGCACAGACTCCAGTGAGGTGTCATTTCGAAGCCAGCGTTCCTGGCAGGTGTGCTAAGTATTTTTCGTGTTGATCGGATTTGTAGTTTTGGCGCAATTTGCGTTTGAAAATGTTGTCTCAATGCATTTCAATAGGGAAATCTTGCCATAAGCTTATAATGGCAGTTATTTTGAAATTGCCTCAGAAATCAGCCCAACTGCCACCTGGCTGATTAGCTCATTGATATGCGAAGTCAGACCCAGTTACTATGCCAACGCCTATGAACTCTACATGACCCCACTAGGACACAGGTTTGTCAGATAATATCAGCTCTTAAAGTGACCCGCGCACCAAATCGGACCCTGAGGTGCCAGCCCACCAAATTGTTACCTGAGGTGTCCAGCCCACCAAATAGGAGGCCGAGGGGCCCCAACCACCACATCGGAGGCCGAGGGGACCCAACCACCACATCGGAGGCCGAGGGGCCCCGACCACCAAATCGGACCCTGAGGGGCCCCGACCTCCAAATCGAACCCTGAGGGGCCCCGACCTCCAAATCGGACCCTGAGGGGCCCCGACCTCCAAATCGGACCCTGAGGGGCCCCGACCACCAAATCGGACCCTGAGGGGCCCCGACCACCAAATCGGACCCTGAGGGGCCCCGACCACCAAATCGGACCCTGAGGGGCCCCGACCACCAAATCGGACCATGAGGGGCCCCGACCTCCAAATCGGACCCTGAGGGGCCCCGACCTCCAAATCGGGCCCTGAGGGGCCCCGACCACCAAATCGGACCCTGAGGGGCCCCGACCACCAAATCGGACCCTGAGGGGCCCCGACCACCAAATCGGACCCTGAGGGGCCCCGACCTCCAAATCGGACCCTGAGGGGCCCCGACCTCCAAATCGGACCCTGAGGGGCCCCGACCTCCAAATCGGACCCTGAGGGGCCCCGACCACCAAATCGGACCCTGAGGGGCCCCGACCACCAAATCGGACCCTGAGGGGCCCCGACCACCAAATCGGACCCTGAGGGGCCCCGACCACCAAATCGGACCCTGAGGGGCCCCGACCACCAAATCGGACCCTGAGGGGCCCCGACCACCAAATCGGACCCTGAGGGGCCCCGACCACCAAATCGGACCCTGAGGGGCCCCGACCACCAAATCGGACCCTGAGGGGCACCGACCACCAAATCGGACCCTGAGGGGCCCCGACCTCCAAATCGGACCCTGAGGGGCCCCGACCTCCAAATCGGACCCTGAGGGGCCCCGACCACCAAATCGGACCCTGAGGGGCCCCGACCACCAAATCGGACCCTGAGGGGCCCCGACCACCAAATCGGACCCTGAGGGGCCCCGACCACCAAATCGGACCCTGAGGGGCCCCGACCACCAAATCGGACCCTGAGGGGCCCCGACCACCAAATCGGACCCTGAGGGGCCCCGACCACCAAATCGGACCCAGAGTGGTCCCGTCTACCAAATCGGACACAGAGTGGCCCCGCCCACCAAATCATCCCCTGAGGGGCCCCGCCCACCAAACCAGCGCCTGAAGGGCACCCAAGTGTGAAAGTCTTGCAGGGGCAGCCCGGGCACCATTACAAAGCACTATCTGTAGTTCCTTCAGGAAATACCCATCTAGTATTATTATTGTAATCCGAACGTGGTAAACTTATTCAGTTTTTTTCCGCAATTAATGCGGCCCGAACCACTGTACGCACAGACTCCAGTGAGGCGTAATTTCGAAGCCTGCGTCCACAAGAGGTGTGCTAAGTATTTTTCGTGTCAATCCGATTTGTAGTTTTTTTTTTAAATTGCATTTAAAAAAAAAAAAATTCCCATAGGAAATAATGGCAAATTTCCATTACCCCCAACTTGACCTTCCAAAGATGGCAGCTATGCAAATGTATGGTGTCCATTTTAGGACATGATCATTTATCAAAGTCAAACATCAGAATAAAGTGACTATGACACCCTCTCATCCCGTGTGTGAAAAGTAAGTGCACCCCTGATCCCGTGTGTGAAAAGTAAGTGCACCGAGTGGCCCGGCCCACCAAATCGGACCTTGAGTGGCCCCGCCCACTAAATTGGACCCCGAGTGGCCTGGCCCACCAAATCGGACCCAGAGTGACCCCGCCCACCAAATCGGACCCAGAGTGACCCCGCCCACCAAATTGGACCCAGAGTGGCTTCGCCCACCAAATCGGACCCAGAGTGACCCCGCCCACCAAATCGGACCCCGAATTACACCGCCCACCAAATCGGATCTAGAGTGACCCCGCCCATCAAATCGGTCCATGAGGTGCCCCGCCCACCAAATCGGACCCTGAGGTGCCCCGTCCACCAAGTTGGACCCAGAGTGACCCCACCCACCAAATCGGACCCAGAGTGACCCCGCCCACCAAATCGGTCCCTGAGGTGCCCCGCCCACCAAATCGGACCCCGAGTGGCCCGGCCCACCAAATCGGACCTTGAGTGGCCCCGCCCACTAAATCGGACCCCGAGTGGCCCGACCCACCAAATCGGACTTTGAGTGGCCCCGTCCACCAAATCAGACCCAGAGTGACCCCGCCCACCAAATGGGACCCAGAGTGACCCCGCCCACCAAATGGGACCCAGAGTGACCCCCCCCACCAAATGGGACCCAGAGTGACCCCGCCCACCAAATGGGACCCAGAGTGACCCCGCCCACCAAATGGGACCCAGAGTGACCCCGCCCACCAAATGGGACCCAGAGTGACACCGCCAACCAAATGTGACCCAGAGTGACCCCGCCCACCAAATGTGACCCAGAGTGACCCCGCCCACCAAATGTGACCCAGAGTGACCCCGCCAACCAAATGTAACCCAGAGTGACCCCGCCCACCAAATGTGACCCAGAGTGACCCCGCCCACCAAATGTGACCCAGAGTGACCCCGCCCACCAAATGTGACCCAGAGTGACCCCGCCCACCAAATGTGACCCAGAGTGACCCCGCCCACCAAATGTGACCCAGAGTGACCCCGCCCACCAAATGTGACCCCGCCCACCAAATGTGACCCCGCCCACCAAATCTGACCCCGAGTGGCCCCGCCCACCAAATCGGACCGCGAGTGGCCCCGCCCACCAAATCTGACCCAGAGGTGCCCCGCCCACCAAATCGGACCCAGAGTAACCCCGCCCACCAAATCGGACCCAGAGTGACCCCGCCCACCAAATCGGACCCAGAGTGACCCCGCCCACCAAATGTGACCCAGAGTGACCCCGCCCACCAAATGTGACTCAGAGTGACCCCGCCCACCAAATGTGACCCAGAGTGACCCCGCCCACCAAATGTGACCCAGAGTGACCCCGCCCACCAAATGTGACCCAGAGTGACCCCGCCCACCAAATGTGACCCAGAGTGACCCCGCCCACCAAATGTGACCCAGAGTGACCCCGCCCACCAAATGTGACCCAGAGTGACCCCGCCCACCAAATGTGACCAAGAGTGACCCCGCCCACCAAATGTGACCCAGAGTGACCCCGCCCACCAAATGTGACCCAGAGTGACCCCGCCCACCAAATGTGACCCAGAGTGACCCCGCCCACCAAATGTGACCCAGAGTGACCCCGCCCACCAAATGTGACCCAGAGTGACCCCGCCCACCAAATGTGACCCAGAGTGACCCCGCCCACGAAATGTGACCCAGAGTGACCCCGCCCACCAAATGTGACCCAGAGTGACCCCGCCCACCAAATGTGACCCAAAGTGACCCCGCCCACCAAATGTGACCCAAAGTGACCCCGCCCACCAAATGTGACCCAGAGTGACCCCGCCCACCAAATGTGACCCAGAGTGACCCCGCCCACCAAATCGGACCCAGAGTGACCCCGCCCACCAAATCTGACCCAGAGGTGCCCCACCCACCAAATCTGACCGAGGTGCCTGCCCACCAAATCTGACCCAGAGGTGCTCTGCCCACCAAATCTGACCCAGAGTGGCCCCACCCACCAAATCTGACCCAGAGTGGCCCCGCCCACCAAATCGAACCCAGAGTGGTCCCGTCTACCAAATCGGACACAGAGTGGCCCCGCCCACCAAATCATCCCCTGAGGGGCCCCGCCCACCAAACCAGCGCCTGAAGGGCACCCAAGTGTGAAAGTCTTGCAGGGGCAGCCCGGGCACCATTACAAAGCACTATCTGTAGTTCCTTCAGGAAATACCCATCTAGTTATAGTGCTTTTGTAAAAAGCACTATATTGTTATTCCCCCGTAGACAACTTCTTATTCTTCTTATTCTTATTATTATTAGGCTTTTTTCCGCAATTAATGCGACCCGAACCGCTGCACGCACAGACTCCAGTGAGGTGTCATTTCGAAGCCAGCGTCCATGAGAGGTGTGCTAAGTATTTTTCGTGTCGATCGGATGTGTAGTTTTGGCGCAATTAACGTTTGAAAATTGTTTTTCTCTCATTGGAATGCATTGCCAATGCATTTCAATAGGGAAATTTTGCCATAAGGTATAATGGCTGATTACTGAGGCAATTTAAAAAATAACTGCCAACTGCCACCTGGCTGATCAGCTCATTGATATGCGAAGCCAGACCCAGTTACTATGACAACGCCTACGAACTCTACATGACCCCACCAGGACACAGTTTTGCCAGATAATATCAGCTCTTAAAGTGACCCGCACACCAAATCTGACCCTGAGGTGCCCAGTGCACCCCCGATCCCGTCTGTGAAAAGTAAGTGCACCCCCAGTCCCGTGTGTGAATAGTAAGTGCACCCCCGTTCCTGGTGTGAAAAGTAAGTGCACCCCGGTCCCATGTGTGTGAAAAGTAAGTGCACCCCCGGTCCCTTGTGTGAAAAGTAAGTGCACCCCGATCCCGTTTGTGAAAAGTAAGTGCACCCCCGGTCCTGAGTGTGAAAAGTAAGCGCACCCCAGGTCCCGTAAGTGAAAAGTAAGTGCACCCTCGGTCCCGTGGGTGAAAAGTAAGTGCACCCCGGTCCCGTGTGTGAAAAGTAAGTGCATCCCTGGTCCCGGGTGTGAAAAGTAAGTGCACCCCCGGTCCCGTGGTTGAAAAGTAAGTGCACCCCCGGTCCCGTGTGTGAAAAATAAGGGCACCCTCGGTCCCGTGGGTGAAAAGTAAGTGCACCCCGATCCCGTGTGTGAAAAGTAAGTGCATCCCTGGTCCCGGGTGTGAAAAGTAAGTGCACCCCCGGTCCCGTGGGTGAAAAGTAAGTGCACCCCCGGTCCGGTGTGTGAAAAATAAGTGCACCCCAGTCCCATGGGTGAAAAGTAAGTGCACCCCCTGTCCCGTGGGTGAAAAGTAAGTGCACCCCCCCATGTGTGAAAAGTAAGTGCACTCCCGGTCCATGGGTGAAAAGTAAGTGCACCCCCGGTCCCGTGGGTGAAAAGTAAGTGCACCTCCGGTCCCGTGAGTGAAAAGTAAGTGCACCCCTGGTCCCGTGGGTGAAAAGTAATTGCACCCCCGGTCCCGTGGGTGAAAAGTAAGTGCACCCCCGGTCCCGTGGGTGAAAAGTAAGTGCACCCCCGTTCCCGTGAGAGAAAAGTAAGTGCACCCCCGTTCCCGTGTGTGAAAAGTAAGTGCACCCCCGATCCCGGGTGTGAAAAGTAAGTGCACCCCAGGTCCCGTGGGTGAAAAGTAAGTGCACCCCCAGTCCCATGGGTGAAAAGTGCACCCCCGCTCCCGTGGGTGAAAAGTATTGCACCCCGATCCCGTGTGTGAAAAGTAAGTGCACCCCCGGACTCGTGGGTGAAAAGTAAGTGCACCCCCGTACCCGTGGGTGAAAAGTAAGTGCACCCCCGGTCCCGTGGGTGAAAAGTAAGTGCACCCCCGGTCCCGTGGGTGAAAAGTAAGTGCACCCCCCCTCCCGTGGGTGAAAAGTAAGTGCACACCCGGTCCCGTGGGTGAAAAGTAAGTGCACCCCCGGTCCCGTGGGTGAAAAGTAAGTGCACCCCCGGTCCCGTGGGTGAAAAGTAAGTGCACCCCCGGTCCCGTGGGTGAAAAGTAAGTGCACCCCCGGTCCCGTGGGTGAAAAGTAAGTGCACCCCCGGTCCCGTGGGTGAAAAGTAAGTGCACCCCCGGTCCCGTGTGTGAAAAGTAAGTGCACCCCCGGTCCCGTGGGTGAAAAGTAAGTGCACCCCCGATCCCGTGGGTGAAAAGTAAGTGCACCCCCGATCCCGTGGGTGAAAAGTAAGTGCACCCCCGGTCCCGTGGGTGAAAAGTAAGTGCACCCAGGTCCCGTGTGTGAAAAAGTAAGTGCGCCCCCGCCCCCCAAATCGGACCCTGAGTCACCCCGCCCCCGAATCGGACCCCGAGTGACCCGGACCCCCGAATCGGACCCCGAGTGGCCCCGCCCCCCAAATTGGACCCAGAGTGACCCCGCCCACCAAATCTGACCCAGAGTAACCCCGCCCACCAAATCTGACCCAGAGTGGCCCCGCCCACCAAATCTGACCCAGAGTGGCCCCGCCCACCAAATCTGACCCAGAGTAACCCCGCCCACCAAATCTGACCCAGAGTGGCCCCGCCCACCAAATCTGACCCAGAGTGGCCCCGCCCACCAAATCTGACCCAGAGTGGCCCCGCCCACCAAATCGGACCCAGAGTGACCCCGCCCACCAAATCGGACCCAGAGTGACCCCGCCCACCAAATCGGACCCAGAGAGACCCCGCCCACCAAATCGGACCCAGAGTGACCCCGCCCACCAAATCGGACCCAGAGTGACCCCGCCCACCAAATCGGACCCGGAGTGACCCCGCCCACCAAATCGGACCCGGAGTGACCCCGCCCACCAAATGTGACCCGGAGTGACCTCGCCCACCAAATGTGACCCAGAGTGACCCCGCCCACCAAATGTGACCCAGAGTGACCTCGCCCACCAAATGTGACCCAGAGTGACCCCGCCCACCAAATGTGACCCAGAGTGACCCCGCCCACCAAATGTGACCCAGAGTGACCCCGCCCACCAAATCGGACCCAGAGTGACCCCGCCCACCAAATCGGACCCAGAGTGACCCCGCCCACCAAATGTGACCCAGAGTGACCCCGCCCACCAAATGTGACCTAGAGTGACCTCGCCCACCAAATGTGACCCCGAGTGACCCCGCCCACCAAATGTGACCCAGAGTGACCCCGCCCACCAAATGTGACCCAGAGTGACCCCGCCCACCAAATGTGACCCAGAGTGACCCCGCCCACCAAATGTGACCCAGAGTGACCCCGCCCACCAAATGTGACCCAGAGTGACCCCGCCCACCAAATGTGACCCAGAGTGACCCCGCCCACCAAATGTGACCCAGAGTGACCCCGCCCACCAAATGGGACCCAGAGTGACCCCGCCCACCAAATGTGACCCAGAGTGACCCCGCCCACCAAATGTGACCCAGAGTGACCCCGCCCACCAAATGTGACCCAGAGTGACCCCGCCCACCAAATGTGACCCAGAGTGACCCCGCCCACCAAATGTGACCCAGAGTGACCCCGCCCACCAAATGTGACCCAGAGTGACCCCGCCCACCAAATGTGACCCAGAGTGACCCCGCCCACCAAATGTGACCCAGAGTGACCCCGCCCACCAAATGTGACCCAGAGTGACCCCGCCCACCAAATGTGACCCAGAGTGACCCCGCCCACCAAATGTGACCCGGAGTGACCTCGCCCACCAAATGTGACCCAGAGTGACCCCGCCCACCAAATGTGACCCAGAGTGACCTCGCCCACCAAATGTGACCCAGAGTGACCCCGCCCACCAAATGTGACCCAGAGTGACCCCGCCCACCAAATGTGACCCAGAGTGACCCCGCCCACCAAATCGGACCCAGAGTGACCCCGCCCACCAAATGTGACCCAGAGTGACCCCGCCCACCAAATGTGACCCAGAGTGACCTCGCCCACCAAATGTGACCCAGAGTGACCCCGCCCACCAAATGTGACCCAGAGTGACCCCGCCCACCAAATGTGACCCAGAGTGACCCCGCCCACCAAATGTGACCCAGAGTGACCCCGCCCACCAAATGTGACCCAGAGTGACCCCGCCCACCAAATGTGACCCAGAGTGACCCCGCCCACCAAATGTGACCCAGAGTGACCCCGCCCACCAAATGTGACCCAGAGTGACCCCGCCCACCAAATGGGACCCAGAGTGACCCCGCCCACCAAATGTGACCCAGAGTGACCCCGCCCACCAAATGTGACCCAGAGTGACCCCGCCCACCAAATGTGACCCAGAGTGACCCCGCCCACCAAATGTGACCCAGAGTGACCCCGCCCACCAAATGTGACCCAGAGTGACCCCGCCCACCAAATGTGACCCAGAGTGACCCCGCCCACCAAATGTGACCCAGAGTGACCCCGCCCACCAAATGTGACCCAGAGTGACCCCGCCCACCAAATGTGACCCAGAGTGACCCCGCCCACCAAATGTGACCCAGAGTGACCCCGCCCACCAAATGTGACCCCGCCCACCAAATGTGACCCGGCCCACCAAATGTGACCCAGAGTGACCCCGCCCACCAAATGTGACCCAGAGTGACCCCGCCCACCAAATGTGACCCAGAGTGACCCCGCCCACCAAATGTGACCCAGAGTGACCCCGCCCACCAAATGTGACCCAGAGTGACCCCGCCCACCAAATGTGACCCAGAGTGACCCCGCCCACCAAATGTGACCCAGAGTGACCCCGCCCACCAAATGTGACCCAGAGTGACCCCGCCCACCAAATGTGACCCAGAGTGACCCCGCCCACCAAATGTGACCCAGAGTGACCCCGCCCACCAAATGTGACCCAGAGTGACCCCGCCCACCAAATGTGACCCAGCGTGACCCCGCCCACCAAATGTGACCCCGCCCACCAAATGTGACCCCGAGTGGCCCCGCCCACCAAATCGGACCGCGAGTGGCCCCGCCCACCAAATCGGACCCAGAGGTGCCCAGCCCACCAAATCGGACCCAGAGTGACCCCGCCCACCAAATGTGACCCAGAGTGACCCCGCCCACCAAATGTGACTCAGAGTGACCCCGCCCACCAAATGTGACCCAGAGTGACCCCGCCCACCAAATGTGACCCAGAGTGACCCCGCCCACCAAATGTGACCCAGAGTGACCCCGCCCACCAAATGTGACCGAGTGACCCCGCCCACCAAATGTGACCCAGAGTGACCCCGCCCACCAAATGTGACCCAGAGTGACCCCGCCCACCAAATGTGACCCAGAGTGACGCCGCCCACCAAATGTGACCCAGAGTGACCCCGCCCACCAAATGTGACCCAGAGTGACCCCGCCCACCAAATGTGACCCAGAGTGACCCCGCTTACCAAATGTGACCCAGAGTGACTCCGCCCACCAAATGTGACCCAGAGTGACCCCGCCCACCAAATGTGACCCAGAGTGACCCCGCCCACCAAATGTGACCCAGAGTGACCCCGCCCACCAAATGTGACCCAGAGTGACCCCGCCCACCAAATGTGACCCAGAGTGACCCCGCCCACCAAATGTGACCCAGAGTGACCCCGCCCACCAAATGTGACCCAGAGTGACCCCGCCCACCAAATGTGACCCAGAGTGACCCCGCCCACCAAATGTGACCCAGAGTGACCCCGCCCACCAAATGGGACCCAGAGTGACCCCGCCCACCAAATGTGACCCAGAGTGACCCCGCCCACCAAATGTGACCCAGAGTGACCCCGCCCACCAAATGTGACCCAGAGTGACCCCGCCCACCAAATGTGACCCAGAGTGACCCCGCCCACCAAATGTGACCCAGAGTGACCCCGCCCACCAAATGTGACCCAGAGTGACCCCGCCCACCAAATGTGACCCAGAGTGACCCCGCCCACCAAATGTGACCCAGAGTGACCCCGCCCACCAAATGTGACCCAGAGTGACCCCGCCCACCAAATGTGACCCAGAGTGACCCCGCCCACCAAATGTGACCCCGCCCACCAAATGTGACCCGGCCCACCAAATGTGACCCAGATGCATTTCAATAGGGAAATTTTGCCATAAGGTATAATGGCTGATTACTGAGGCAATTTAAAAAATAACTGCCAACTGCCACCTGGCTGATCAGCTCATTGATATGCGAAGCCAGACCCAGTTACTATGCCAACGCCTACGAACTCTACATGACCCCACCAGGACACAGTTTTGCCAGATAATATTAGCTCTTAAAGTGACCTGCACACCAAATCTGACCCTGAGGTGCCCAGTGCACCCCCGATCCCGTCTGTGAAAAGTAAGTGCACCCCCGGTCCCGTGTGTGAAAAGTAAGTGCACCCCCGTTCCTGGTGTGAAAAGTAAGTGCACCCCGGTCCCATGTGTGTGAAAAGTAAGTGCACCCCCGTTCCTGGTGTGAAAAGTAAGTGCACCCCGGTCCCATGTGTGTGAAAAGTAAGTGCACCCCCGGTCCCTTGTGTGAAAAGTAAGTGCACCCCGGTCCCATGTGTGTGAAAAGTAAGTGCACCCCGATCCCGTTTGTGAAAAGTAAGTGCACCCCCAGTCCCGTGGGTGAAAATTAAGTGCACCCCAGTCCCGTGTGTGAAAAGTAAGTGCACCCCCGGTCCTGAGTGTGAAAAGTAAGCGCACCCCAGGTCCCGTAAGTGAAAAGTAAGTGCACCCTCGGTCCCGTGGGTGAAAAGTAAGTGCATCCCCGGACCCGTGTGTGAAAAGTAAGTGCATTCCCGGTCCCGGGTGTGAAAAGTAAGTGCACCCCCGGTCCCGTGGTTGAAAAGTAAGTGCACCCCCGGTCCCGTGTGTGAAAAATAAGTGCACCCTCGGTCCCGTGGGTGAAAAGTAAGTGCACCCCGATCCCGTGTGTGAAAAGTAAGTGCATCCCTGGTCCAGGGTGTGAAAAGTAAGTGCACCCCCGGTCCCGTGGGTGAAAAGTAAGTGCACCCCCGGTCCCGTGTGTGAAAAATAAGTGCACCCCAGTCCCGTGGGTGAAAAGTAAGTGCACCCCCTGTCCCGTGGGTGAAAAGTAAGTGCACCCCCCCATGTGTGAAAAGTAAGTGCACTCCCGGTCCATGGGTGAAAAGTAAGTGCACCCCGGGTCCCGTGGGTGAAAAGTAAGTGCACCTCCGGTCCCGTGGGTGAAAAGTAATTGCACCCCCGGACCCGTGGGTGAAAAGTAAGTGCACCCCGGTCCCGTGGGTGAAAAGTAAGTGCACCCCCGTTCCCGCGAGTGAAAAGTAAGTGCACCCCCGTTCCCGTGTGTGAAAAGTAAGTGCACCCCCGATCCCGTGTGTGAAAAGTAAGTGCACCCCCGGACTCGTGGGTGAAAAGTAAGTGCACCCCCTGTACCATGGGTGAAAAGTAAGTGCACCCCCGGTCCCGTGGGTGAAAAGTAAGTGCACCCCCGGTCCCGTGGGTGAAAAGTAAGTGCACCCCCGGTCCCGTGGGTGAAAAGTAAGTGCACCCCCGGTCCCGTGGGTAAAAAGTAAGTGCACCCCGGTCCTGTGGGTGAAAAGTAAGTGCACCCCCGGTCCCGTGTGTGAAAAGTAAGTGCACCCCCGGAACTATGGGTGAAAAGTAAGTGCACCCCCGATCCCGTGGGTGAAAAGTAAGTGCACCCCTGGTCCCGTGGGTGAAAAGTAAGTGCACCCTTGGTCCCGTGGGTGAAAAGTAAGTGCACCCAGGTCCCGTGTGTGAAAAAGTAAGTGCGCCCCCGCCCCCCAAATCGGACCCTGATTGACCCCGCCCCCGAATCGGACCCCGAGTGACCCGGACCCCCGAATCGGACCCCGAGTGGCCCCGCCCCCCAAATTGGACCCAGAGTGACCCCGCCCACCAAATCTGACCCAGAGTAACCCCGCCCACCAAATCTGACCCAGAGTAACCCCGCCCACCAAATCTGACCCAGAGTGGCCCCGCCCACCAAATCGGACCCAGAGTGACCCCGCCCACCAAATCGGACCCAGAGTGACCCCGCCCACCAAATCGGACCCAGAGTGACCCCGCCCACCAAATCGGACCCAGAGTGACCCCGCCCACCAAATCGGACCCAGAGTGACCCCGCCCACCAAATCGGACCCAGAGTGACCCCGCCCACCAAAACGGACCCAGAGTGACCCCGCCCACCAAATCGGACCCAGAGTGACCCCGCCCACCAAATCGGACCCAGAGTGACCCCGCCCACCAAATCGGACCCAGAGTGGCCCCGCCCACCAAATCGGACCCAGAGTGACCCCGCCCACCAAATCGGACCCAGAGTGACCCCGCCCACCAAATCGGACCCAGTGTGACCCCGCCCACCAAATCGGACCCTGAGGGGCCCCGCCCACCAAATCGGACCCTGAGGGGCCTCGCCCACCAAATCAGCACCTGAAGGGCACCCAAGTGTGAAAGTCTTGCAGGGGTAGCCCGGGCACCATTCCAAAGCACTATCTGTAGTTCCTTCAGGAAATACACATCTAGTATTATTATTGTAATCCGAACATGGTAAATTTATTATTCAGTTTTTTTCCGCAATTAATGCGGCCCGAACCGCTGCACGCACAGACTCCAGTGAGGTGTCATTTCGAAGCCAACGTCCATGAGAGGTGTGCTAAGTATTTTTCGTGTCGATCGGATTTGTAGTTTTGGCACAATTGTCGTTTGAAATTTTTTTTTTTCTCATTGGAAAGCATTGCCTAAGGTATAATGGCTGATTTCTGAGGCAATTTAAAAATAACTGCCAACTGCCACCTGGCTGATCAGCTCATTGCTATGTGCAGTCAGACCCAGTTACTATGCCAACAGTTTTGCCAGATAATATCAGCTCTTAAAGTGACCGACCCACCAAATTGTTACCTGAGGTGTCCAGCTCACCAAATCGGAGGCCGAGAGGCCTCGCCCACCAAATCAGACCCCGAGTGGCCCCGACCATCAAATCGGAGGCCGAGGGTCCCCGCCCACCAAATCGGAGGCCGAGAAACCCCGCCCACCAAATCGGAGGCAGAGGGGCCCCGCCCACCAAATCGGAGGCCGAGGGCCCCCGCCCACCAAATCGGAGGCCGAGGGCCCCCGCCCACCAAATCGGAGGCAGAGGGGCCCCGCCCACCAAATCGGAGGCCGAGGGCCCCCGCCCACCAAATCAGAGGCCGAGGGCCCCCGCCCACCAAATCGGAGGCTGAGGGCCCCCGCCCACCAAATCGGAGGCAGAGGGGCCCCGCCCACCAAATCGTAGGCCGAGGGGCCCCGTCCACCAAATCGTAGGCCAAGTGGCCCCGCCCACCAAATCGGAGGCCGAGGGCCCCCGCCCACCAAATCGGACCCTGAGGGGCCCCGACCTCCAAATCGGACCCTGAGGGGCCCCGACCACCAAATCGGACCCTGAGGGGCCCCGACCACCAAATCGGACCCTGAGGGGCCCCGACCACCAAATCGGACCCTGAGGGGCCCCGACCACCAAATCGGACCCTGAGGGGCCCTGACCACCAAATCGGACCCTGAGGGGCCCCACTTACGAAATCGGACCCTGAGGGGCCCCACTTACCAAATCGGACCCTGAGGGGCCCCGACCACCAAATCGGACCCTGAGGGGCCCCGACCACCAAATCGGACCCTGAGGGGCCCCGACCACCAAATCGGACCCTGAGGGGCCCCGACCACCAAATTGGACCCTAAGGGGCCCCGACCACCAAATCGGACCCTGAGGGGCCCCGACCACCAAATCGGACCCTGAGGGGCCCCGACCACCAAATCGGACCCTGAGGGGCCCCACTTACCAAATCGGACCCTGAGGGGCCCCACTTACCAAATCGGACCCTGAGGGGCCCCACTTACCAAATCGGACCCTGAGGGGCCCCGACCACCAAATCGGACCCTGAGGGGCCCCGACCACCAAATCGGACCCTGAGGGGCCCCGACCACCAAATCGGACCCTGAGGGGCCCCGACCACCAAATCGGACCCTGAGGGGCCCGGACCACCAAATCGGACCCTGAGGGGCCCGACCACCAAATCGGACCCTGAGGGGCCCCACTTACCAAATCAGACCCTGAGGGGCCCCACTTACCAAATCGGACCCTGAGGGGCTCCGACCACCAAATCGGACCCTGAGGGGCCCCGACCACCAAATCGGACCCTGAGGGGCCCCAATCACCAAATCGGACCCTGAGGGGCCCCGACCACCAAATTGGACCCTGAGGGGCCCCGACCACCAAATCGGACCCTGAGGGGCCCCGACCACCAAATCGGACCCTGAGGGGCCCCACTTACCAAATCGGACCCTGAGGGGCCCCACTTACCAAATCGGACCCTGAGGGGCCCCGACCACCAAATCGGACCCTGAGGGGCCCCGACCACCAAATCGGACCCTGAGGGGCCCCGACCACCAAATCGGACCCTGAGGGGCCCCACTTACCAAATCAGACCCTGAGGGGCCCCACTTACCAAATCGGACCCTGAGGGGCCCCACTTACCAAATCGGACCCTGAGGGGCCCCATTTACCAAATCGGCGCCTGAAGGGCACCCAAGTGTGAAAGTCTTGCAGGGCAGCCCGGGCACCATTCCAAAGCACTATCTGTAGTTCCTTCAGGAAATACCCATCTAGTTATTATTATTATTATTCAGTCGGCAATTAATGCGGCCCGAACCGCTGCAAGCACAGACTCCAGTGAGGTGTCATTTCGAAGCTTGCGTTCCTGGCAGGTGTGCTAAGTATTTTTCGTGTCGATCGGATTTGTAGTTTTGGCGCAATTGGCGTTTGAAAATTTTGTCTCAATGCATTTCAATGGGGAAATGGCTGATTTCTGAGGCAATTTCAAAATAACTGCCAACTGCCACCTGGCTGATCAGCTCATTGATATGCGAAGTCAGACCCAGTTACTATGCCGACGCCTACGAACTCTACATGACCCCACCAGGACACAGTTTTGCCAGATAATATCAGCTCTTAAAGTGACCCGCACACCAAATGTGACCCTGAGGTGCCCCGCCCACCAAATTGGACACAGAGTGACCCCGCCCGCCAAATGTGACCCAGAGTGACCCCGCCCACCAAATGTGACCCAGAGTGACCCCGCCCACCAAATGTGACCCAGAGTGACCCCGCCCACCAAATCGGACCCAGAGTGACCCCGCCCACCAAATGTGACCCAGAGTGACCCCGCCCACCAAATGTGACCCAGAGTGACCCCGCCCACCAAATGTGACCCAGAGGGACCCCGCCCACCAAATGTGACCCAGAGTGACCCCGCCCACCAAATGTGACCCAGAGTGACCCCGCCCACCAAATGTGACCCAGAGTGACCCCGCCCACCAAATGTGACCCAGAGTGACCCCGCTCACCAAATGTGACCCAGAGTGACCCCGCCCACCAAATGTGACCCAGAGTGACCCCGCCCACCAAATGTGACCCAGAGTGACCCCGCCCACCAAATGTGACCCAGAGTGACCCCGCCCACCAAAGGTGACCCAGAGTGACCCCGCCCACCAAATGTGACCCAGAATGACCCCGCCCACCAAATGTGACCCAGAGTGACCCCGCCCACCAAATGTGACCCAGAGTGACCCCGCCCACCAAATGTGACCCCGCCCACCAAATGTGACCCAGAGTGGCCCCGCCCACCAAATCGGACCGCGAGTGGCCCCGCCCACCAAATCGGACCCAGAGGTGCCCCGCCCACCAAATCGGACCCAGAGTGACCCCGCCCACCAAATCGGACCCGGAGTGACCCCGCCCACCAAATCAGACCCAGAGTGACCCCGCCCACCAAATCGGACCCAGAGTGACCCCGCCCACCAAATGTGACCCAGAGTGACCCCGCCCACCAAATCGGACCCAGAGTGACCCCGCCCACCAAATGTGACTTAGAGTGACCCCGCCCACCAAATGTGACCCAGAGTGACCCCGCCCACCAAATGTGACCCAGAGTGACCCCGCCCACCAAATGTGACCCAGAGTGACCCCGCCCACCAAATGTGACCCAGAGTGACCCCGCCCACCAAATGTGACCCAGAGTGACCCCGCCCACCAAATGTGACCCAGAGTGACCCCGCCCACCAAATGTGACCCAGAGTGACCCCGCCCACCAAATGTGACCCAGAGTGACCCCGCCCACCAAATGTGACCCAGAGTGACCCCGCCCACCAAATGTGACCCCGCCCACCAAATGTGACCCAGAGTGGCCCCGCCCACCAAATCAGACCGCGAGTGGCCCCGCCCACCAAATCGGACCCAGAGGTGCCCCGCCCACCAAATCGGACCCAGAGTGACCCCGCCCACCAAATCGGACCCGGAGTGACCCCGCCCACCAAATCAGACCCAGAGTGACCCCGCCCACCAAATCGGACCCAGAGTGACCCCGCCCACCAAATGTGACCCAGAGTGACCCTGCCCACCAAATCGGACCCAGAGTGACCCCGCCCACCAAATGTGACCCAGAGTGACCCCGCCCACCAAATGTGACCCAGAGTGACCCCGCCCACCAAATGTGACCCAGAGTGACCCCGCCCACCAAATGTGACCCAGAGTGACCCCGCCCACCAAATGTGACCCAGAGTGACCCCGCCCACCAAATGTGACCCAGAGTGACCCCGCCCACCAAATGTGACCCAGAGTGACCCCGCCCACCAAATGTGACCCAGAGTGACCCCGCCCACCAAATGTGACCCAGAGTGACCCCGACCACCAAATGTGACCCAGAGTGACCCCGCCCACCAAATGTGACCCAGAGTGACCCCGCCCACCAAATGTGACCCAGAGTGACCCCGCCCACCAAATGTGACCCAGAGTGACCCCGCCCACCAAATGTGACCCAGAGTGACCCCGCCCACCAAATGTGACCCAGAGTGACCCCGCCCACCAAATGTGACCCAGAGGTGCCCCGCCCACCAAATCTGACCGAGGTGCCCTGCCCACCAAATCTGACCCAGAGGTGCTCTGCCCACCAAATCTGACCCAGAGTGGCCCCGCCCACCAAATCTGACCCAGAGTGGCCCCGCCCACCAAATCGGACCCAGAGTGGTCCCGTCTACCAAATCGGACACAGAGTGGCCCCGCCCACCAAATCATCCCCTGAGGGGCCCCGCCCACCAAACCAGCGCCTGAGGGGCACCCAAGTGTGAAAGTCTTGCAGGGGCAGCCCGGGCACCATTACAAAGCACTATCTGTAGTTCCTTCAGGAAATACCCATCTAGTATTAATATTGTAATCCGAACGTGGTTAACTTCTTATTATTTTTAGGCTTTTTTCCGCAATTAATGCGGCTCGAACCGCTGCACGCACAGACTCCATTGAGGTGTCGTTTCGAAGCCAGCGTCCACGAGAGGTGTGCTAAGTATTTTTCATGTTGATCCGATTTGTAGTTTTTTTTAAAAATCGCATTTAAAAAAAAAAAAATTCCCATAGGAAATAATGGCGAACTTTCCATTACCCCCAACTTGACCTTCCAAAGATGGCAGCTATGCAAATGTACAGTGTCCATTTTAGGACATGATCATTTATCAAAGTCAAACATCAGAATAAGGTGACTATGACACCCTCCCGTCCCGTGGGTCGGGACCCCCGGTCCCCCGCACCCCCGGTCCCCTGTGTGAAAAGTAAGTGCGCCCCCGGCCCCCAAATCATACCCCGAGTGACCCCGCCCACCAAATCGGACCCCAAGTGACCCCGCCCACCAAATCGGACCCAGTGTGACCCCGCCCACCAAATCTGACCCCGCCCACCAAATCTGACCCAGAGTGGCCCAGCCCACCAAATCTGACCCAGAGTGGCCCCGCCCACCAAATCTGACCCAGAGGTGCCCCGCCCATTAAATCTGACCCAGAGGTGCCCCGCCCACCAAATCTGACCCAGAGGTGCCCCGCCCACCAATTCTGACCCACAGGTGCCCCGCCCACCAAATCTGACCCAGAGGTGCCCCGCCCATCAAATCTGACCCAGAGGTGCCCCGCTCACCAAATCTGACCCAGAGGGGCCCCGCCCACCAAATCTGACCCCCAGGGGCCCCGCCCACCAAATCTCACTCCCAGGGGCCCCACCCACCAAATCTGACCCAGAGGTGCCCCGCCCACCAAATCTGACCCAGAGGTGCCCCGCCCACCAAATCTGACCCAGAGGTGCCCCGCCCACCAAATCTGACCCAGAGGTGCCCCGCCCATCAAATCTGACCCAGAGGTGCCCCGCCCACAAAATCTGACCCAGAGGTGCCCCGCCAACCAAATCTGACCCAGAGGTGCCCCGCCCATCAAATCTGACCCAGAGGTGCCCCGCCCACAAAATCTGACCCAGAGGTGCCCCGCCAACCAAATCTGACCCAGAGGTGCCCCGCCCACCAAATCTGACCCAGAGGTGCCCCGCCCACCAAATCGGACCCAGTGTGACCCCGCCCACCAAATCTGACCCAGAGTGGCCCAGCCCACTAAATCTGACCCAGAGGTGCCCCGCCCAACAAATCTGACCCAGAGGTGCCCCGCCCAACAAATCTGACCCAGAGGTGCCCCGCCCACCAAATCTGACCCAGAGTTGCCCCGCCCACCAATTCTGACCCAGAGGTGCCCCGCCCACCAAATCTGACCCAGAGGTGCCCCGCCCACCAAATCTGACCCAGAGGTGCCCCGCCCATCAAATCTGACCCAGAGGGGCCCCGCCCACCAAATCTGACCCAGAGGGGCCCCGCCCACCAAATCTGACCCCCAGGGGCCCCGCCCACCAAATCTCACTCCCAGGGGCCCCACCCACCAAATCTGACCCAGAGGTGCCCCGCCCACCAAATCTGACCCAGAGGTGCCCCGCCCATCAAATCTGACCCAGAGGTGCCCCGCCCCCCAAATCTGACCGAGGGGCCCCGCCCACCAAATCTGACCCAGAGGGGCCCCGCCCACCAAATCTGACCCAGAGGGGTCCCGCCCACCAAATCTGACCCAGAGGGGCCCCGCCCACCAAATCGGACCCAGAGGTACCCCGCCCACCAAATCGGACCCAGAGGTGCCCCGCCCACCAAATCGGACCCAGAGGTGCCCCGCCCACCAAATCGGACCCAGAGGTGCCCCGCCCACCAAATCTGACCCAGGTGTGCCCCGCCCACTAAATCTGACCCAGAGGTGCCCCGCCCATCAAATCTGACCCAGAGGTGCCCCGCCCATCAAATCTGACCCAGAGTGACCCCACCCACCAAATCAGCCCAAGAGTGACACCGCCCACCAAACCAGCGCCTGAGGGGCACCCAAGTGTGAAAGTCTTGCAGGGGCAGCCCAGGCACCATTCCAAAGCACTATCTGTAGTTCCTTCAGGAAATACCCATCTAGTTATTATTATTATTCAGTCCGCAATTAATGCGGCCCGAACCGCTGCACGCACAGACTCCAGTGAGGTGTCATTTCGAAGCTTGCGTTCCTGGCAGGTGTGCTAAGTATTTTTCGTGTCGATCAGATTTGTAGTTTTGGCGCAATTGGCGTTTGAAAATTTTGTCTCAATGCATTTCAATGGGGAAATGGCTGATTTCTGAGGCAATTTCAAAATAACTGCCAACTGCCACCTGGCTGATCAGCTCATTGATATGCGAAGTCAGATCCAGTTACTATGCCAACGCCTACGAACTCTACATGACCCCACCAGGACACAGTTTTGCCAGATAATATCAGCTCTTAAAGTGACCCGCACACCAAATGTGACCCTGAGGTGCCCCGCCCACCAAATTGGACACAGAGTGACCCCGCCCACCAAATGTGACCCAGAGTGACCCCGCCCACCAAATGTGACCCAGAGTGACCCCGCCCACCAAATGTGACCCAGAGTGACCCCGCCCACCAAATGTGACCCAGAGTGACCCCGCTCACCAAATGTGACCCAGAGTGACCCCGCCCACCAAATGTGACCCAGAGTGACCCCGCTCACCAAATGTGACCCAGAGTGACCCCGCCCACCAAATCTGACCCAGAGGTGCCCCGCCCACCAAATCGGACCCAGTGTGACCCCGCCCACCAAATCTGACCCAGAGTGGCCCAGCCCACTAAATCTGACCCAGAGGTGCCCCGCCCAACAAATCTGACCCAGAGGTGCCCCGCCCAACAAATCTGACCCAGAGGTGCCCCGCCCACCAAATCTGACCCAGAGTTGCCCCGCCCACCAATTCTGACCCAGAGGTGCCCCGCCCACCAAATCTGACCCAGAGGTGCCCCGCCCACCAAATCTGACCCAGAGGTGCCCCGCCCATCAAATCTGACCCAGAGGGGCCCCGCCCACCAAATCTGACCCAGAGGGGCCCCGCCCACCAAATCTGACCCCCAGGGGCCCCGCCCACCAAATCTCACTCCCAGGGGCCCCACCCACCAAATCTGACCCAGAGGTGCCCCGCCCACCAAATCTGACCCAGAGGTGCCCCGCCCATCAAATCTGACCCAGAGGTGCCCCGCCCCCCAAATCTGACCGAGGGGCCCCGCCCACCAAATCTGACCCAGAGGGGCCCCGCCCACCAAATCTGACCCAGAGGGGTCCCGCCCACCAAATCTGACCCAGAGGGGCCCCGCCCACCAAATCGGACCCAGAGGTACCCCGCCCACCAAATCGGACCCAGAGGTGCCCCGCCCACCAAATCGGACCCAGAGGTGCCCCGCCCACCAAATCGGACCCAGAGGTGCCCCGCCCACCAAATCTGACCCAGGTGTGCCCCGCCCACTAAATCTGACCCAGAGGTGCCCCGCCCATCAAATCTGACCCAGAGGTGCCCCGCCCATCAAATCTGACCCAGAGTGACCCCACCCACCAAATCAGCCCAAGAGTGACACCGCCCACCAAACCAGCGCCTGAGGGGCACCCAAGTGTGAAAGTCTTGCAGGGGCAGCCCAGGCACCATTCCAAAGCACTATCTGTAGTTCCTTCAGGAAATACCCATCTAGTTATTATTATTATTCAGTCCGCAATTAATGCGGCCCGAACCGCTGCACGCACAGACTCCAGTGAGGTGTCATTTCGAAGCTTGCGTTCCTGGCAGGTGTGCTAAGTATTTTTCGTGTCGATCAGATTTGTAGTTTTGGCGCAATTGGCGTTTGAAAATTTTGTCTCAATGCATTTCAATGGGGAAATGGCTGATTTCTGAGGCAATTTCAAAATAACTGCCAACTGCCACCTGGCTGATCAGCTCATTGATATGCGAAGTCAGATCCAGTTACTATGCCAACGCCTACGAACTCTACATGACCCCACCAGGACACAGTTTTGCCAGATAATATCAGCTCTTAAAGTGACCCGCACACCAAATGTGACCCTGAGGTGCCCCGCCCACCAAATTGGACACAGAGTGACCCCGCCCACCAAATGTGACCCAGAGTGACCCCGCCCACCAAATGTGACCCAGAGTGACCCCGCCCACCAAATGTGACCCAGAGTGACCCCGCCCACCAAATGTGACCCAGAGTGACCCCGCTCACCAAATGTGACCCAGAGTGACCCCGCCCACCAAATGTGACCCAGAGTGACCCCGCTCACCAAATGTGACCCAGAGTGACCCCGCCCACCAAATGTGACCCAGAGTGACCCCGCCCACCAAATGTGACCCAGAGTGACCCCGCCCACCAAATGTGACCCAGAGTGACCCCGCCCACCAAATGTGACCCAGAGTGACCCCGCCCACCAAATCGGACCCAGAGTGACCCCGCCCACCAAATGTGACCCAGAGTGACCCCGCCCACCAAATGTGACTCAGAGTGACCCCGCCCACCAAATGTGACCCAGAGTGACCCCGCCCACCAAATGTGACCCAGAGTGACCCCGCCCACCAAATGTGACCCAGAGTGACCCCGCCCACCAAATGTGACCCAGAGTGACCCCGCCCACCAAATGTGACCTAGAGTGACCCCGCCCACCAAATGTGACCCAGAGTGACCCCGCCCACCAAATGTGACCCAGAGTGACACCGCCCACCAAATGTGACCCAGAGTGACCCCGCCCACCAAATGTGACCCAGAGTGACCCCGCCCACCAAATGTGACCCAGAGTGACCCCGCCCACCAAATGTGACCCAGAGTGACCCCGCTCACCAAATGTGACCCAGAGTGACCCCGCCCACCACATGTGACCCAGAGTGACCCCGCCCACCAAATGTGACCCAGAGTGACCCCGCCCACCAAATGTGACCCAGAGTGACCCCGCCCACCAAAGGTGACCCAGAGTGACCCCGCCCACCAAAGGTGACCCAGAGTGACCCCGCCCACCAAATGTGACCCAGAATGACCCCGCCCACCAAATGTGACCCAGAGTGACCCCGCCCACCAAATGTGACCCAGAGTGACCCCGCCCACCAAATGTGACCCAGAGTGACCCCGCCCACCAAATCGGACCGCGAGTGGCCCCGCCCACCAAATCGGACCCAGAGGTGCCCCGCCCACCAAATCGTACCCAGAGTGACCCCGCCCACCAAATCGGACCCAGAGTGACCCCGCCCACCAAATGTGACCCAGAGTGACCCCGCCCACCAAATGTGACCCAGAGTGACCCCGCCCACCAAATGTGACCCAGAGTGACCCCGCCCACCAAATGTGACCCAGAGTGACCCCGCCCACCAAATGTGACCCAGAGTGACCCCGCCCACCAAATGTGACCCAGAGTGACCCCGCCCACCAAATGTGACCCAGAGTGACCCCGCCCACCAAATGTGACCCAGAGTGACCCCGCCCACCAAATGTGACCCAGAGTGACCCCGCCCACCAAATGTGACCCAGAGTGACCCCGCCCACCAAATGTGACCCAGAGTGACCCCGCCCACCAAATGTGACCCAGAGTGACCCCGCCCACCAAATGTGACCCAGAGTGACCCCGCCCACCAAATGTGACCCAGAGTGACCCCGCCCACCAAATGTGACCCAGAATGACCCCGCCCACCAAATGTGACCCAGAGTGACCCCGCCCACCAAATGTGACCCAGAGTGACCCCGCCCACCAAATGTGACCCCGCCCACCAAATGTGACCCAGAGTGGCCCCGCCCACCAAATCAGACCGCGAGTGGCCCCGCCCACCAAATCGGACCCAGAGGTGCCCCGCCCACCAAATCGGACCCAGAGTGACCCCGCCCACCAAATCGGACCCAAAGTGACCCCGCCCACCAAATCGGACCCAGAGTGACCACGCCCACCAAATTGGACCCAGAGTGACCCCGCCCACCAAATCGGACCCAGAGTGACCCCGCCCACCAAATCGGACCCAGAATGACCCCGCCCACCAAATCGGACCCAGAGTGACCCCGCCCACCAAATCGGACCCAGAGTGACCCCGCCCACCAAATCGGACCCAGAGTGACCCCGCCCACCAAATCGGACCCAGAGTGACCCCGCCCACCAAATCGGACCCAGAGTCGCCCCGCCCACCAAATTGGCCCCCTGAGCGGCCCCGAACACCAAATCGGACCCAGAGTGACCCGGCCCACCAAATCGGACCCAGAGTGACCCCGCCCAAAAAATCGGACCCAGAGTGACCCCGCCCACCAAATCGGACCCAGAGTGACCCCCGCCCACCAAATCGGACCCAGATTGACACCGCCCACCAAATCGGCCCCTGAGGGGCCCCAACCACCAAACGGGCACCTGAGGGGCACTCAAGTGTGAAAGCCTTGCAGGGGCAGCCCGGGCACCATTCCAAAGCACTATCTGTAGTTCCTTCAGGAAATACCCATCTAGTTCTTATTATTATTCTTATTATTAGGCTTTTTTCCGCAATTAATGCGGCCCGAACCGCTGCACGCACAGACTCCAGTGAGGTGTCATTTCGAAGCCAGCGTCCATGAGAGGTGTGCTAAGTATTTTTCGTGTCGATCGGATTTGTAGTTTTGGCGCAATGTGCGATTGAAAATTGTTTTTCCCTCATTGGAAAGCATTGTCAATGCATTTCAATAGGGAAATTTTGCCATAAGCTATAATGGCTGATATCTGAGGCAATTTAAAAAATAACTGCCAACTGCCACCTGGCTGATCAGCTCATTGATATGCGAAGTCAGACCAAGTTACTATGCCAACGCGTACAAACTCTACATGACCCCACCAGGACACAGTTTTGCCAGATAATATCAGCTCTTAAAGTGACCTACCCACCAAATTGTTACCTGAGGTGTCAGCCCACCAAATCGGACCGAGTGACCCCGCCCACCAAATTGGACCCAGAGGGTAAGTGCACCCCCGCCCCGTGTGTGCAAAAGTAAGTGCACCCCTTGTGTATGCAAAACTAAGTTCACCCCCACCCCAAGTGTATAAAAGTAAGTGCACCCCCGCCCTGTGTGTGCAAAAGTAACTGCACCCCCGCCCCCGTGTGTGCAAAAGTAAGTGCACCCCCGCCCCCGTGTGTGAAAAGTAAGTGCGCCCCCGGCCCTGGATGTGCAAAAGTAAGTGCACCCCCGACCCCGTGTGTGAAAAGTAAGTGCGCCCCCGGCCCCGGATGTGCAAAAGTAAGTGCACCCCCGGTCCCAGTTGTGCAAAAGTAAGTGCGCCCCCGCCCCCGTGTGTGCAAAAGTAAGTACGCCCCCACCCCCGTGTGTGCAAAAGTAAGTGCACCCTGCCCCGTGTGTGAGAAGTAAGTGCGCCCCCGGCCCAGGATGTGCAAAAGTAAGTGCGCCCCCGGCCCCGGGTATGCAAAAGTAAGAGCGCCCCGGCCCCGGGTGTGCAAAAGTGTGCCCCGGGTGTGCAAAAGTAAGTGCGCCCCGGGTGTGCAAAAGTAAGTGTGCCCCGGGTGTGCAAAAGTAAGAGCGCCCCGACCCCATGTGTGCAAAAGTAAGTGCGCCCCCGGCCCCGGGTGTGCAAAATTAAGTGCGCCCCCGGCCCCGGATGTGCAAAAGTAAGTGCACCCCCGGTCCCAGGTGTGCAAAAGTAAGTGCGCCCCTGCCCCCGTGTGTGCAAAAGTAAGTACACCCCCGCCCCCGTGTGTGCAAAAGTAAGGGCACCCTGCCCCGTGTGTGAGAAGTAAGTGCGCCCCCAGCCCAGGATGTGCAAAAGTAAGTGCGCCCCCGGCCCCGGGTATGCAAAAGTAAGTGCGCCCCGGCCCCGGGTGTGCAAAAGTAAGTGTGCCCCGGGTGTGCAAAAGTAAGTGCGCCCCGGGTGTGCAAAAGTAAGTGGGCCCCGGCTGTGCAAAAGTAAGTGCGCCCCGGGTGTGCAAAAGTAACAGCGCCCCCGACCCCATGTGTGCAAAAGTAAGTGCGCCCCCGGCCCCGGGTGTGCAAAATTAAGTGCGCCCCCGGCCCCGGGTGTGAAAAGTAAGTGCACCCCCGGTCCCGGGTGTGAAAAGTAAGTGCACCCCCAATTCTGTGGGTGAAAAGTAAGTGCACCACCGCTCCCATGGGTGAAAAGGAAGTGCACCCTCGGTCCCGTGGGTGAAAAGTAAGTGCACCCCCGGTCCCGTGAGTTAAAAGTAAGTGCAACCCCGGTCCCGGGTATGCAAAAGTAAGAGCGCCCCGGCCCCGGGTGTGCAAAAGTGTGCCCGGGGTGTGCAAAAGTAAGTGCGCCCCGGGTGTGCAAAAGTAAGTGTGCCCCGGGTGTGCAAAAGTAAGAGCGCCCCGACCCCATGTGTGCAAAAGTAAGTGCGCCCCCGGCCCCGGGTGTGCAAAATTAAGTGCGCCCCCGGCCCCGGGTGTGCAAAAGTAAGTGCACCCCCGGTCCCAGGTGTGCAAAAGTAAGTGCGCCCCCGCCCCCGTGTGTGCAAAAGTAAGTACACCCCCGCCCCCGTGTGTGCAAAAGTAAGGGCACCCTGCCCCGTGTGTGAGAAGTAAGTGCGCCCCCAGCCCAGGATGTGCAAAAGTAAGTGCGCCCCCGGCCCCGGGTATGCAAAAGTAAGTGCGCCCCGGCCCCGGGTGTGCAAAAGTAAGTGTGCCCCGGGTGTGCAAAAGTAAGTGCGCCCCGGGTGTGCAAAAGTAAGTGCGCCCCGGGTGTGCAAAACTAAGTGCGCCCCGGGTGTGCAAAACTAACTGGGCCCCGAGTGACCCCACCAGGACACAGTTTTGCCAGATAATATCAGCTCTTAAAGTGACCCGACCACCAAATCGGACCCTGAGGGGCCCCGCCCACCAAATCGGCCCCTGAGGGGCCCCGCCCACCAAATCGGCCCCTGAGGGGCCCCGCCCACCAAATCGGCCCCTGAGGGGCCCCGCCCACCAAATCGGACCCAGAGTGACCCCGCCCACCAAATCGGACCCAGAGTGACCCCGCCCACCAAATCGGACCCAAAGTGACCCCGCCCACCAAATCGGACCCAGAGTGACCCCGCCCACCAAATTGGACCCAGAGTGACCCCGCCCACCAAATCGGACCCAGAGTGACCCCGCCCACCAAATCGGACCCAGAATGACCCCGCCCACCAAATCGGACCCAGAGTGACCCCGCCCACCAAATCGGACCCAGAGTGACCCCGCCCACCAAATCGGACCCAGAGTGACCCCGCCCACCAAATCGGACCCAGAGTCGCCCCGCCCACCAAATTGGCCCCCTGAGCGGCCCCGAACACCAAATCGGACCCAGAGTGACCCGGCCCACCAAATCGGACCCAGAGTGACCCCGCCCAAAAAAATCGGACCCAGAGTGACCCCGCCCACCAAATCGGACCCAGAGTGACCCCCGCCCACCAAATCGGACCCAGATTGACACCGCCCACCAAATCGGCCCCTGAGGGGCCCCAACCACCAAACGGGCACCTGAGGGGCACTCAAGTGTGAAAGCCTTGCAGGGGCAGCCCGGGCACCATTCCAAAGCACTATCTGTAGTTCCTTCAGGAAATACCCATCTAGTATTATTATTGTAATCCGAACGTGGTATACTTATTCAGTTTTTTTCCGCAATTAATGCGGCCTGAACCGCTGCACGCACAGACTCCAGTGAGGCGTCATTTCGAAGCCAGCGTCCACGAGAGGTGTGCTAAGTATTTTTCATTTCGATCCGATTTGTAGTTTTTTTTAAAATCGCATTTAAAAAAAAAAATTTCCCATAGGAAATAATGGCGAACTTTCCATTACCCCCAACTTGACATTCCAAAGATTGCAGCTATGCAAATGTGCAGTGTCCATTTTAGGACATGATCTTTTATCAAAGTCAAACATCAGAATAAAGTGACTATGACACCCTCTCGTCCTGTGTATGAAAAGTAAGTGCATCCTCGGTCCCGTGTGTGAAAAGTAAGTGCGCCACCGGCCCCCAAATCGGACCCCGAGTGACCCCGCCCCACAAATCGGACCCAGAATGACCCCGCCCCATAAATCGGACCCCGAGTGACCCCGCCCCACAAACCGGACCCCGAGTGACCCCGCCCCCCAAACCGGACACCGAGTGACCCCGCCCCAAAACCAGACCCCGAGTGACCCCGCCCACCAAATCTGACCCACAGGCGCCCCGCCCACCAAATCTGACCCAGAGGCGCCCCGCCCACCGAATCTGACCCAGAGGTGCCCCGCCCACCGAATCTGACCCAGATGTGCCCCGCCCACCGAATCTGACCCAGAGGTGCCCCGCCCACCGAATCTGACCCAGAGGTGCCCCGCCCACCAAATCTGACCCAGAGGTGCCCCGCCCACCAAATCTGACCCAGAGGTGCCCCGCCCACCAAATCTGACCCAGAGGTGCCCCGCCCACCAAATCTGACCCAGAGGTGCCCCGCCCACCAAATCTGACCCTGAGGTGCCCCGCCCACCAAATCTGACCCAGAGGTGCCCCGCCCACCAAATCTGACCCTGAGGTGCCCCGCCCACCAAATCGGACCCAGAGGGGCCCCACCCACCAAATCAGAACCAAAGGGTCCCCACCCACCAAATCGGACCCAGAGGGGCCCCGCCCACCAAATCGGACACAGAGTGGCCCCGCCCACCAAATCATCCTCTGAGGGGCCCCGCCCACCAAACCAGCACCTGAGGGGCACCCAAGTGTGAAAGTCTTGCAGGTGCAGCCCGGGCACCATTCCAAAGCACTATCTGTAGTTCCTTCAGGAAATACCCATCTAGTTCTTATTCTTCTTATTATTATTATTAGGCTTTTTTCTGCAATTAATGCGGCCCGAACCGCTACACGCACAGACTCCAGTGAGGTGTCATTTCGAAGCCAGCGTCCATGAGAGGTGTGCTAAGTATTTTTCATGTCGATCAGATTTGTAGTTTTGGCGCAATTAGCGTTTGAAAATTGTTTTCCCCTCATTGGAAAGCATTGCCTCCAATGCATTTCAATAGGGAAATCTTGCCATAAGCTTTATAATGGCTGTTTTCTGAGGCAATTTAAAAATAACTGCCAACTGCCACCTGGCTGATTAGCTCACTGCTATGTGCAGTCAGACCCAGTTACTATGACAACGCCTACGAACTCTACATGACCCCACCAGGACACAGTTTTGCCAGATAATATCAGCTCTTAAAGTGACCAACCCACCAAATTGTTACCTGAGGTGTTCAGCCCACCAAATCGGAGGCCGAGGGGCCCCAACCACCACATCGGAGGCCGAGGGGCCCCGACCACCAAATCGGAGGCCGAGGGGCCCCGACCTCCAAATCGGAGGCCGAGAGGCCCCGACCACCAAATCGGAGGCCGAGGGGCCCCGACCACCAAATCGGAGGCCGAGGGGCCCCGACCTGCAAATCGGACCCTGAGGGGCCCCGACCTCCAAATCGGACCCTGAGGGGCCCCGACCTCCAAATCGGACCCTGAGGGGCCCCGACCTCCAAATCGGACCCTGAGGGGCCCCGACCTCCAAATCGGACCCTGAGGGGCCCCGACCTCCAAATCGGACCCTGAGGGGCCCCGACCTCCAAATCGGACCCTGAGGGGCCCCGACCTCCAAATCGGACCCTGAGGGGCCCCGACCACCAAATCGGACCCTGAGGGGCCCCGACCACCAAATCGGACCCTGAGGGGCCCCGACCACCAAATCGGACCCTGAGGGGCCCCGACCTCCAAATCGGACCCTGAGGGGCCCCGACCTCCAAATCGGACCCTGAGTTGCCCCGACCTCCAAATCGGACCCTGAGGGGCCCCGACCTCCAAATCGGACCCTGAGGGGCCCCGACCTCCAAATCGGACCCTGAGGGGCCCCGACCACCAAATCGGACCCTGAGGGGCCCCGACCTCCAAATCGGACCCTGAGGGGCCCCGACCACCAAATCGGACCCTGAGGGGCCCCGACCACCAAATCGGACCCTGAGGGGCCCCGACCACAAAATCGGACCCTGAGGGGCCCCGACCACCAAATCGGACCCTGAGGGTCCCCGACCACCAAATCGGACCCTGAGGGTCCCCGACCACCAAATCGGACCCTGAGGGTCCCCGACCACCAAATCGGACCGAGGGGCCCCGACCTCCAAATCGGACCCTGAGGGGCCCCGACCTCCAAATCGGACCCTGAGGGGCCCCGACCACCAAATCGGACCCTGAGGGGCCCCGACCACCAAATCGGACCCTGAGGGGCCCCGACCACCAAATCGGACCCTGAGGGGCCCCGACCACCAAATCGGACCCTGAGGGGCCCCGACCTCCAAATCGGACCCTGAGGGGCCCCGACCTCCAAATCGGACCCTGAGTTGCCCCGACCTCCAAATCGGACCCTGAGGGGCCCCGACCTCCAAATCGGACCCTGAGGGGCCCCGACCTCCAAATCGGACCCTGAGGGGCCCCGACCACCAAATCGGACCCTGAGGGGCCCCGACCTCCAAATCGGACCCTGATGGGCCCCGACCACCAAATCGGACCCTGAGGGGCCCCGACCACCAAATCGGACCCTGAGGGGCCCCGACCACAAAATCGGACCCTGAGGGGCCCCGACCACCAAATCGGACCCTGAGGGGCCCCGACCACCAAATCGGACCCTGAGGGTCCCCGACCACCAAATCGGACCCTGAGGGTCCCCGACCACCAAATCGGACCGAGGGGCCCCGACCTCCAAATCGGACCCCGAGGGGCCCCGACCACCAAATCGGACCCCGAGGGGCCCCGACCACCAAATCGGACCCCGAGGGGCCCCGACCACCAAATCGGACCCTGAGGGGCCCCGGCCCCCAAATCGGACCCTGAGGGGCCCCGACCACCAAATCGGACCCTGAGGGGCCCCGACCACCAAATCGGACCCTGAGGGGCCCCGACCACCAAATCGGACCCTGAGGGGCCCCGACCACCAAATCGGACCCTGAGGGGCCCCGACCACCAAATCGGACCCTGAGGGGCCCCGACCACCAAATCGGACCCTGAGGGGCCCCGACCTCCAAATCGGACCCTGAGGGGCCCCGACCACAAAATCGGACCCTGAGGGGCCCCGACCACCAAATCGGACCCTGAGGGGCCCCGACCACCAAATCGGACCCTGAGGGTCCCCGACCACCAAATCGGACCCTGAGGGTCCCCGACCACCAGATCGTACCCTGAGGGGCCCCGACCACCAGATCGGACCCTGAGGGGCTCCGACCTCCAGATCGGACCCTGAGGGGCCCCAACCACCAGATCGGACCTTGAGGGGCCCCGACCACCAGATCGGACCCTGAGGGGCCCCGACCTCCAGATCGGACCCTGAGGGGCCCCGACCTCCAAATCGGACCCTGAGGGGCCCCGACCACCAAATCGGACCCTGAGGGGCCCCACTTACCAAATCAGCGCCTGAAGGGCACCCAAGCGTGAAAGTCTTGCAGGGGCAGCACGGGCACCATTCCAAAGCACTATCTGTAGTTCCTTCAGGAAATACCCATCTAGTTATTATTCTTATTCTTATTATTAGGCTTTTTTCCGCAATTAATGCGGCCCGAACCGCTGCACGCACAGACTCCAGTGAGGTGTCATTTCGAAGCCAGCGTCCATGAGAGGTGTGCTAAGTATTTTTCGTGTCGATCGGATTTGTAGTTTTGGCGCAATGTGCGATTGAAAATTGTTTTTCCCTCATTGGAAAGCATTGTCAATGCATTTCAATAGGGAAATTTTGCCATAAGCTATAATGGCTGATATCTGAGGCAATTTAAAAAATAACTGCCAACTGCCACCTGGCTGATCAGCTCATTGATATGCGAAGTCAGACCAAGTTACTATGCCAACGCGTACAAACTCTACATGACCCCACCAGGACACAGTTTTGCCAGATAATATCAGCTCTTAAAGTGACCTACCCACCAAATTGTTACCTGAGGTGTCAGCCCACCAAATCGGACCGAGTGACCCCGCCCACCAAATTGGACCCAGAGGGTAAGTGCACCCCCGCCCCGTGTGTGCAAAAGTAAGTGCACCCCTTGTGTATGCAAAACTAAGTTCACCCCCACCCCAAGTGTATAAAAGTAAGTGCACCCCCGCCCTGTGTGTGCAAAAGTAACTGCACCCCCGCCCCCGTGTGTGCAAAAGTAAGTGCACCCCCGCCCCCGTGTGTGAAAAGTAAGTGCGCCCCCGGCCCTGGATGTGCAAAAGTAAGTGCACCCCCGACCCCGTGTGTGAAAAGTAAGTGCGCCCCCGGCCCCGGATGTGCAAAAGTAAGTGCACCCCCGGTCCCAGTTGTGCAAAAGTAAGTGCGCCCCCGCCCCCGTGTGTGCAAAAGTAAGTACGCCCCTGCCCCCATGTGTGCAAAAGTAAGTGCACCCTGCCCCGTGTGTGAGAAGTAAGTGCGCCCCCGGCCCAGGATGTGCAAAAGTAAGTGCGCCCCCGGCCCCGGGTATGCAAAAGTAAGAGCGCCCCGGCCCCGGGTGTGCAAAAGTGTGCCCCGGGTGTGCAAAAGTAAGTGCGCCCCGGGTGTGCAAAAGTAAGTGTGCCCCGGGTGTGCAAAAGTAAGCGCCCCGACCCCATGTGTGCAAAAGTAAGTGCGCCCCCGGCCCCGGATGTGCAAAATTAAGTGCGCCCCCGGCCCCGGATGTGCAAAAGTAAGTGCACCCCCGGTCCCAGGTGTGCAAAAGTAAGTGCGCCCCTGCCCCCGTGTGTGCAAAAGTAAGTACACCCCCGCCCCCGTGTGTGCAAAAGTAAGGGCACCCTGCCCCGTGTGTGAGAAGTAAGTGCGCCCCCAGCCCAGGATGTGCAAAAGTAAGTGCGCCCCCGGCCCCGGGTATGCAAAAGTAAGTGCGCCCCGGCCCCGGGTGTGCAAAAGTAAGTGGGCCCCGGCTGTGCAAAAGTAAGTGCGCCCCGGGTGTGCAAAAATAAGAGCGCCCCCGACCCCATGTGTGCAAAAGTAAGTGCGCCCCCGGCCCCGGGTGTGCAAAATTAAGTGCGCCCCCGGCCCCGGGTGTGAAAAGTAAGTGCACCCCCGGTCCCGGGTGTGAAAAGTAAGTGCACCCCCAATTCTGTGGGTGAAAAGTAAGTGCACCACCGCTCCCATGGGTGAAAAGGAAGTGCACCCTCGGTCCCGTGTGTGAAAAGCAAGTGCACCCCCGGTCCCGTGAGTTAAAAGTAAGTGCAACCCCGGTCCCGGGTATGCAAAAGTAAGAGCGCCCCGGCCCCGGGTGTGCAAAAGTGTGCCCCGGGTGTGCAAAAGTAAGTGCGCCCCGGGTGTGCAAAAGTAAGTGTGCCCCGGGTGTGCAAAAGTAAGAGCGCCCCGACCCCATGTGTGCAAAAGTAAGTGCGCCCCCGGCCCCGGGTGTGCAAAATTAAGTGCGCCCCCGGCCCCGGGTGTGCAAAAGTAAGTGCACCCCCGGTCCCAGGTGTGCAAAAGTAAGTGCGCCCCTGCCCCCGTGTGTGCAAAAGTAAGTACACCCCCGCCCCGTGTGTGCAAAAGTAAGGGCACCCTGCCCCGTGTGTGAGAAGTAAGTGCGCCCCCAGCCCAGGATGTGCAAAAGTAAGTGCGCCCCCGGCCCCGGGTATGCAAAAGTAAGTGCGCCCCGGCCCCGGGTGTGCAAAAGTAAGTGTGCCCCGGGTGTGCAAAAGTAAGTGCGCCCCGGGTGTGCAAAAGTAAGTGCGCCCCGGGTGTGCAAAACTAAGTGCGCCCCGGGTGTGCAAAACTAAGTGGGCCCCGAGTGACCCCACCAGGACACAGTTTTGCCAGATAATATCAGCTCTTAAAGTGACCCGACCACCAAATCGGACCCTGAGGGGCACCGCCCACCAAATCGGACCCTGAGGGGCCCCGCCCACCAAATCGGCCCCTGAGGGGCCCCGCCCACCAAATCGGCCCCTGAGGGGCCCCGCCCACCAAATCGGACCCAGAGTGACCCCGCCCACCAAATCGGACCCAGAGTGACCCCGCCCACCAAATCGGACCCAAAGTGACCCCGCCCACCAAATCGGACCCAGAGTGACCCCGCCCACCAAATTGGACCCAGAGTGACCCCGCCCACCAAATCGGACCCAGAGTGACCCCGCCCACCAAATCGGACCCAGAATGACCCCGCCCACCAAATCGGACCCAGAGTCGCCCCGCCCACCAAATTGGCCCCCTGAGCGGCCCCGAACACCAAATCGGACCCAGAGTGACCCGGCCCACCAAATCGGACCCAGAGTGACCCCGCCCAAAAAATCGGACCCAGAGTGACCCCGCCCACCAAATCGGACCCAGAGTGACCCCCGCCCACCAAATCGGACCCAGATTGACACCGCCCACCAAATCGGCCCCTGAGGGGCCCCAACCACCAAACGGGCACCTGAGGGGCACTCAAGTGTGAAAGCCTTGCAGGGGCAGCCCGGGCACCATTCCAAAGCACTATCTGTAGTTCCTTCAGGAAATACCCATCTAGTATTATAGTGCTTTGGCACAAAGCACTATATTGTTATTCCACCGTAGTCAACTTCTTATTCTTATTCTTCTTCTTATTATTATTAGGCTTTTTTCCGCAATTAATGCGGCCCGAACCGCTGCACGCACAGACTCCAGTGGGGTGTCATTTCGAAGCCAGCGTCCACGAGAGGTGTGCTAAGTATTTTTCGTGTCGATCCGATTTGTAGTTTTTTTAAAAATCGCATTTAAAAAAAAAAAATTCCCATAGGAGATAATTGGAAACTTTCCATTATCCCCAACTTGACCTTCCAAAGATGGCAGCTATGCAAATGTACGGTGTCCATTTTAGGACATGATCATTTATCAAAGTCAAACATCAGAATAAAGTGACTACGACACCTTCTCGTTCCGTGTATGAAAAGTAAGTGCACCCCCGCTCCCGTGTGTGAAAAGTAAGTGCACCCTCGGTCCCGTGTGTGAAAAGTAAGTGCACCCTCGGTCCCGTGTGTGAAAAGTAAGTGCACCCCTGGTCCCGTGTGTGAAAAGTAAGTGCACCCTCCGGTCCCATGGGTGAAAAGTAAGTGCATTCCCAGTCCCGGGTGTGAAAAGTAAGTGCACCCCCAATCCTGTGGGTGAAAAGTAAGTGCACCACCGGTCCCGTGGGTGAAAAGTAAGTGCACCCTCGGTCCCGTGGGTGAAAAGTAAGTGCGCCCCCGGCCCCCAATTCGGACCCCGAGTGGCCCCGCCCACCAATTCGGACCCCGAGTGGCCCCGCCCACCAAATTGGCCCCCGAGGGGCCCCGCCCACCAAATTGGACCCAGAGTGACTCCGCCCACCAAATTGGACCCAGAGTGACCCCGCCCACCAAATTGGACCCAGAGTGACCCCGCCCACCGAATTGGACCCAGAGTGACCCCGCCCACTAAATTGGACCCAGAGTGACCCCGCCCACCAAATTGAACCCAGAGTGACCCCGCCCACCAAATTGGACCCTGAGGGGCCCCGCCCACCAAATCGGACCCTGAGGGGCCCCGCCCACCAAATCGGACCCTGAGGGGCCCCGCCCACCAAATCGGCCCCTGAGGGGCCCCGCCCACTAAATCGGCCCCTGAGGGGCCCCGCCCACCAAATGGGACCCTTAGGGGCCCTGCCCACCAAATGGGACCCTGAGGGGCCCCACCCACCAAATCGGCCCAAGAGGGGCCACGCCCACCAAATCGGACCCTGAGGGGCCCCGCCCACCAAATCGGACCCTGAGGGGCCCCGCCCACCAAATCGGACCCTGAGGGGCCCCGCCCACCAAATCGGACCCTGAGGGGCCCCGCCCACTAAATCGGCCCCTGAGGGGCCCCGCCCACCAAATGGGACCCTTAGGGGCCCCGCCCACCAAATGGGACCCTGAGGGGCCCCGCCCACCAAATCGGCCCCTGAGGGGCCACGCACACCAAATCGGACCCTGAGGGGCCCCGCCCACCAAATCGGACCCTGAGGTGCCCCGCCCACCAAATCGGACCCTGAGGGGCCCCGCCCACCAAATCGGACCCTGAGGGGCCCCGCCCACCAAATCGGACCCTGAGGGGCCCCGCTCACCAAATTGGACCCTGAGGGGCCCCGCCCACCAAATCGGACCCTGAGGGGTCCCGCCTACCAAATCGGACCCTGAGGGGCCCCGCCCACCAAATCGGACCCTGAGGGGCCCCGCCCACCAAATCGGACCCTGAGGGGCCCCGCCCACCAAATGGGACCCTGAGGGGACCCGCCCACCAAATCGGACCCTTAGGGGCCCCGCCCACCAAATGGGACCCTGAGGGGCCCCGCCCACCAAATCTTACCCTGAGGGGCCCCACCCACAAATTCGGTCCCTGAGGGGCCCCGCCCACCAAATCGGACCCTGAGGGGCCCCGCCACCAAATCGGCCCCTGAGGGGCCTCACCCACCAAATTGGACCCTGAGGGGCCCCGCCCACCAAATCGGACCCTGAGGGGACCCGCCCACCAAATCGGCCCCTGAGGGGCCCCGCACACCAAATCGGACCCTGAGGGGCTCCGCCCACCATATCGGCCCCTGAGGGGCCCCGCCCACCAAATGGGACCCTTAGGGGCCCCGCCCACCAAATCAGACCCTGAGGTGCCCCGCCCACCAAATCGGACCCTGAGGGGCCCCGCCCACCAAATTGGACCCTGAGGGGCCCCGCCCACCAAATCGGACCCTGAAGGGCCCCGTCCACCAAATCGGACTCTGAGGGGCCCCGCACCATTCCAAAGCACTATCTGTAGTTCCTTCAGGAAATACCCATCTAGTTATAGTGCTTTGGAACAAAGCACTATATTGTTATTCCACCGTCGTCAACTTATTCTTATTATTATTCTTATTATTAGGCTTTTTTCCGCAATTAATGCGGCCCGAACCGCTGCACGCACAGACTCCAGTGAGGTGTCATTTCGAAGCCAGCGTCCATGAGAGGTGTGCTAAGTATTTTTCGTGTCGATCAGATTTGTAGTTTTGGCGCAATGTGCGATTGAAAATTGTTTTTCCCTCATTGGAAAGCATTGTCAATGCATTTCAATAGGGAAATTTTGCCATAAGGTATAATGGCTGATATCTGAGGCAATTTAAAAAATAACTGCCAACTGCCACCTGGCTGATCAGCTCATTGATATGCGAAGTCAGACCCAGTTACTATGCCAACGCGTACGAACTCTACATGACCCCACCAGGACACAGTTTTGCCAGATAATATCAGCTCTTAAAGTGACCTGCCCACCAAATTGTTACCTGAGGTGTCAGCCCACCAAATCGGACCGAGTGACCCCGCCCACCAAATTGGACCCAGAGGGTAAGTGCACCCCCGCCCCGTGTGTGCAAAAGTAAGTGCACCCCTGCCCCATGTGTGCAAAAGTAAGTGCACCCCTTGTGTATGCAAAACTAAGTTCACCCCCACCCCAAGTGTATAAAAGTAAGTGCACCCCGCCCTGTGTGTGCAAAAGTAACTGCACCCCCGCCCCCCTGTGTGCAAAAGTAAGTGCACCCCCGACCCCGTGTGTGAAAAGTAAGTGCGCCCCCGGCCCTGGATGTGCAAAAGTAAGTGCACCCCCGCCCCCGTGTGTGAAAAGTAAGTGCGCCCCCGGCCCCGCATGTGCAAAAGTAAGTGCACCCCCGGTCCCAGTTGTGCAAAAGTAAGTGCGCCCCCGCCCCCGTGTGTGCAAAAGTAAGTACGCCCCCGCCCCCGTGTGTGCAAAAGTAAGTGCACCCTGCCCCGTGTGTGAGAAGTAAGTGCGCCCCCGGCCCAGGATGTGCAAAAGTAAGTGCGCCCCCGGCCCCGGGTATGCAAAAGTAAGAGCGCCCCGGCCCCGGGTGTGCAAAAGTGTGCCCCGGGTGTGCAAAATTAAGTGCGCCCCCGGCCCCGGGTGTGAAAAGTAAGTGCACCCCCGGTCCCGGGTGTGAAAAGTAAGTGCACCCCCAATTCTGTGGGTGAAAAGTAAGTGCACCACCGCTCCCATGGGTGAAAAGGAAGTGCACCCTCGGTCCCGTGTGTGAAAAGTAAGTGCACCCCCGGTCCCGTGAGTTAAAAGTAAGTGCAACCCCGGTCCCGGGTATGCAAAAGTAAGAGCGCCCCGGCCCCGGGTGTGCAAAAGTGTGCCCCGGGTGTGCAAAAGTAAGTGCGCCCCGGGTGTGCAAAAGTAAGTGTGCCCCGGGTGTGCAAAAGTAAGAGCGCCCCGACCCCATGTGTGCAAAAGTAAGTGCGCCCCCGGCCCCGGGTGTGCAAAATTAAGTGCGCCCCCGGCCCCGGGTGTGCAAAAGTAAGTGCACCCCCGGTCCCAGGTGTGCAAAAGTAAGTGCGCCCCTGCCCCCGTGTGTGCAAAAGTAAGTACACCCCCGCCCCGTGTGTGCAAAAGTAAGGGCACCCTGCCCCGTGTGTGAGAAGTAAGTGCGCCCCCAGCCCAGGATGTGCAAAAGTAAGTGCGCCCCCGGCCCCGGGTATGCAAAAGTAAGTGCGCCCCGGCCCCGGGTGTGCAAAAGTAAGTGTGCCCCGGGTGTGCAAAAGTAAGTGCGCCCCGGGTGTGCAAAAGTAAGTGCGCCCCGGGTGTGCAAAACTAAGTGCGCCCCGGGTGTGCAAAACTAAGTGGGCCCCGAGTGACCCCACCAGGACACAGTTTTGCCAGATAATATCAGCTCTTAAAGTGACCCGACCACCAAATCGGACCCTGAGGGGCACCGCCCACCAAATCGGACCCTGAGGGGCCCCGCCCACCAAATCGGCCCCTGAGGGGCCCCGCCCACCAAATCGGCCCCTGAGGGGCCCCGCCCACCAAATCGGACCCAGAGTGACCCCGCCCACCAAATCGGACCCAGAGTGACCCCGCCCACCAAATCGGACCCAAAGTGACCCCGCCCACCAAATCGGACCCAGAGTGACCCCGCCCACCAAATTGGACCCAGAGTGACCCCGCCCACCAAATCGGACCCAGAGTGACCCCGCCCACCAAATCGGACCCAGAATGACCCCGCCCACCAAATCGGACCCAGAGTCGCCCCGCCCACCAAATTGGCCCCCTGAGCGGCCCCGAACACCAAATCGGACCCAGAGTGACCCGGCCCACCAAATCGGACCCAGAGTGACCCCGCCCAAAAAATCGGACCCAGAGTGACCCCGCCCACCAAATCGGACCCAGAGTGACCCCCGCCCACCAAATCGGACCCAGATTGACACCGCCCACCAAATCGGCCCCTGAGGGGCCCCAACCACCAAACGGGCACCTGAGGGGCACTCAAGTGTGAAAGCCTTGCAGGGGCAGCCCGGGCACCATTCCAAAGCACTATCTGTAGTTCCTTCAGGAAATACCCATCTAGTATTATAGTGCTTTGGCACAAAGCACTATATTGTTATTCCACCGTAGTCAACTTCTTATTCTTATTCTTCTTCTTATTATTATTAGGCTTTTTTCCGCAATTAATGCGGCCCGAACCGCTGCACGCACAGACTCCAGTGGGGTGTCATTTCGAAGCCAGCGTCCACGAGAGGTGTGCTAAGTATTTTTCGTGTCGATCCGATTTGTAGTTTTTTTAAAAATCGCATTTAAAAAAAAAAAATTCCCATAGGAGATAATTGGAAACTTTCCATTATCCCCAACTTGACCTTCCAAAGATGGCAGCTATGCAAATGTACGGTGTCCATTTTAGGACATGATCATTTATCAAAGTCAAACATCAGAATAAAGTGACTACGACACCTTCTCGTTCCGTGTATGAAAAGTAAGTGCACCCCCGCTCCCGTGTGTGAAAAGTAAGTGCACCCTCGGTCCCGTGTGTGAAAAGTAAGTGCACCCTCGGTCCCGTGTGTGAAAAGTAAGTGCACCCCTGGTCCCGTGTGTGAAAAGTAAGTGCACCCTCCGGTCCCATGGGTGAAAAGTAAGTGCATTCCCAGTCCCGGGTGTGAAAAGTAAGTGCACCCCCAATCCTGTGGGTGAAAAGTAAGTGCACCACCGGTCCCGTGGGTGAAAAGTAAGTGCACCCTCGGTCCCGTGGGTGAAAAGTAAGTGCGCCCCCGGCCCCCAATTCGGACCCCGAGTGGCCCCGCCCACCAAATCGGACCCCGAGTGGCCCCGCCCACCAAATTGGCCCCCGAGGGGCCCCGCCCACCAAATTGGACCCAGAGTGACTCCGCCCACCAAATTGGACCCAGAGTGACCCCGCCCACCAAATTGGACCCAGAGTGACCCCGCCCACCGAATTGGACCCAGAGTGACCCCGCCCACTAAATTGGACCCAGAGTGACCCCGCCCACCAAATTGAACCCAGAGTGACCCCGCCCACCAAATTGGACCCTGAGGGGCCCCGCCCACCAAATCGGACCCTGAGGGGCCCCGCCCACCAAATCGGACCCTGAGGGGCCCCGCCCACCAAATCGGCCCCTGAGGGGCCCCGCCCACTAAATCGGCCCCTGAGGGGCCCCGCCCACCAAATGGGACCCTTAGGGGCCCTGCCCACCAAATGGGACCCTGAGGGGCCCCACCCACCAAATCGGCCCAAGAGGGGCCACGCCCACCAAATCGGACCCTGAGGGGCCCCGCCCACCAAATCGGACCCTGAGGGGCCCCGCCCACCAAATCGGACCCTGAGGGGCCCCGCCCACCAAATCGGACCCTGAGGGGCCCCGCCCACCAAATCGGACCCTGAGGGGCCCCGCCCACTAAATCGGCCCCTGAGGGGCCCCGCCCACCAAATGGGACCCTTAGGGGCCCCGCCCACCAAATGGGACCCTGAGGGGCCCCGCCCACCAAATCGGCCCCTGAGGGGCCACGCACACCAAATCGGACCCTGAGGGGCCCCGCCCACCAAATCGGACCCTGAGGTGCCCCGCCCACCAAATCGGACCCTGAGGGGCCCCGCCCACCAAATCGGACCCTGAGGGGCCCCGCCCACCAAATCGGACCCTGAGGGGCCCCGCTCACCAAATTGGACCCTGAGGGGCCCCGCCCACCAAATCGGACCCTGAGGGGTCCCGCCCACCAAATCGGACCCTGAGGGGCCCCGCCCACCAAATCGGACCCTGAGGGGCCCCGCCCACCAAATCGGACCCTGAGGGGCCCCGCCCACCAAATGGGACCCTGAGGGGACCCGCCCACCAAATCGGACCCTTAGGGGCCCCGCCCACCAAATGGGACCCTGAGGGGCCCCGCCCACCAAATCTTACCCTGAGGGGCCCCACCCACAAATTCGGTCCCTGAGGGGCCCCGCCCACCAAATCGGACCCTGAGGGGCCCCGCCACCAAATCGGCCCCTGAGGGGCCTCACCCACCAAATTGGACCCTGAGGGGCCCCGCCCACCAAATCGGACCCTGAGGGGACCCGCCCACCAAATCGGCCCCTGAGGGGCCCCGCACACCAAATCGGACCCTGAGGGGCTCCGCCCACCATATCGGCCCCTGAGGGGCCCCGCCCACCAAATGGGACCCTTAGGGGCCCCGCCCACCAAATCAGACCCTGAGGTGCCCCGCCCACCAAATCGGACCCTGAGGGGCCCCGCCCACCAAATTGGACCCTGAGGGGCCCCGCCCACCAAATCGGACCCTGAAGGGCCCCGTCCACCAAATCGGACTCTGAGGGGCCCCGCACCATTCCAAAGCACTATCTGTAGTTCCTTCAGGAAATACCCATCTAGTTATAGTGCTTTGGAACAAAGCACTATATTGTTATTCCACCGTCGTCAACTTATTCTTATTATTATTCTTATTATTAGGCTTTTTTCCGCAATTAATGCGGCCCGAACCGCTGCACGCACAGACTCCAGTGAGGTGTCATTTCGAAGCCAGCGTCCATGAGAGGTGTGCTAAGTATTTTTCGTGTCGATCGGATTTGTAGTTTTGGCGCAATGTGCGATTGAAAATTGTTTTTCCCTCATTGGAAAGCATTGTCAATGCATTTCAATAGGGAAATTTTGCCATAAGGTATAATGGCTGATATCTGAGGCAATTTAAAAAATAACTGCCAACTGCCACCTGGCTGATCAGCTCATTGATATGCGAAGTCAGACCAAGTTACTATGCCAACGCGTACAAACTCTACATGACCTCACTAGGACACAGTTTTGCCAGATAATATCAGCTCTTAAAGTGACCTACCCACCAAATTGTTACCTGAGGTGTCAGCCCACCAAATCGGACCGAGTGACCCCGCCCACCAAATTGGACCCAGAGGGTAAGTGCACCCCCGCCCCGTGTGTGCAAAAGTAAGTGCACCCCTTGTGTATGCAAAACTAAGTTCACCCCCACCCCAAGTGTATAAAAGTAAGTGCACCCCCGCCCTGTGTGTGCAAAAGTAACTGCACCCCCGCCCCCGTGTGTGCAAAAGTAAGTGCACCCCCGCCCCCGTGTGTGAAAAGTAAGTGCGCCCCCGGCCCTGGATGTGCAAAAGTAAGTGCACCCCCGACCCCGTGTGTGAAAAGTAAGTGCGCCCCCGGCCACGGATGTGCAAAAGTAAGTGCACCCCCGGTCCCAGTTGTGCAAAAGTAAGTGCGCCCCCGCCCCCGTGTGTGCAAAAGTAAGTACGCCCCCGCCCCCGTGTGTGCAAAAGTAAGTGCACCCTGCCCCGTGTGTGAGAAGTAAGTGCGCCCCCGGCCCAGGATGTGCAAAAGTAAGTGCGCCCCCGGCCCCGGGTATGCAAAAGTAAGAGCGCCCCGGCCCCGGGTGTGCAAAAGTGTGCCCCGGGTGTGCAAAAGTAAGTGCGCCCCGGGTGTGCAAAAGTAAGTGTGCCCCGGGTGTGCAAAAGTAAGAGCGCCCCGACCCCATGTGTGCAAAAGTAAGTGCGCCCCCGGCCCCGGGTGTGCAAAATTAAGTGCGCCCCCGGCCCCGGATGTGCAAAAGTAAGTGCACCCCCGGTCCCAGGTGTGCAAAAGTAAGTGCGCCCCTGCCCCCGTGTGTGCAAAAGTAAGTACACCCCCGCCCCCGTGTGTGCAAAAGTAAGGGCACCCTGCCCCGTGTGTGAGAAGTAAGTGCGCCCCCAGCCCAGGATGTGCAAAAGTAAGTGCGCCCCCGGCCCCGGGTATGCAAAAGTAAGTGCGCCCCGGCCCCGGGTGTGCAAAAGTAAGTGTGCCCCGGGTGTGCAAAAGTAAGTGCGCCCCGGGTGTGCAAAAGTAAGTGGGCCCCGGCTGTGCAAAAGTAAGTGCGCCCCGGGTGTGCAAAAGTAAGAGCGCCCCCGACCCCATGTGTGCAAAAGTAAGTGCGCCCCCGGCCCCGGGTGTGCAAAATTAAGTGCGCCCCCGGCCCCGGGTGTGAAAAGTAAGTGCACCCCCGGTCCCGGGTGTGAAAAGTAAGTGCACCCCCAATTCTGTGGGTGAAAAGTAAGTGCACCACCGCTCCCATGGGTGAAAAGGAAGTGCACCCTCGGTCCCGTGGGTGAAAAGTAAGTGCACCCCCGGTCCCGTGAGTTAAAAGTAAGTGCAACCCCGGTCCCGGGTATGCAAAAGTAAGAGCGCCCCGGCCCCGGGTGTGCAAAAGTAAGTGCGCCCCGGGTGTGCAAAAGTAAGTGTGCCCCGGGTGTGCAAAAGTAAGAGCGCCCCCGACCCCATGTGTGCAAAAGTAAGTGCGCCCCCGGCCCCGGGTGTGCAAAATTAAGTGCGCCCCCAGCCCCGGATGTGCAAAAGTAAGTGCACCCCCGGTCTCAGGTGTGCAAAAGTAAGTGCGCCCCCGCCCCCGTGTGTGCAAAAGTAAGTACACCCCCGCCCCCGTGTGTGCAAAAGTAAGGGCACCCTGCCCCGTGTGTGAGAAGTAAGTGCGCCCCCAGCCCAGGATGTGCAAAAGTAAGTGCACCCCCGGCCCCGGGTATGCAAAAGTAAGTGCGCCCCAACCCCGGGTGTGCAAAAGTAAGTGTGCCCCGGGTGTGCAAAAGTAAGTGCGCCCCGGGTGTGCAAAAGTAAGTGCGCCCCGGGTGTGCAAAACTAAGTGCGCCCCGGGTGTGCAAAACTAAGTGGGCCCCGGCTGTGCAAAAGTAAGTGCGCCCCGGGTGTGCAAAAGTAAGAGCGCCCCCGACCCCATGTGTGCAAAAGTAAGTGCGCCCCCGGCCCCGGGTGTGCAAAATTAAGTGCGCCCCGGGTGTGAAAAGTAAGTGCACCCCCGGTCCCGGGTGTGAAAAGTAAGTGCACCCCCAATTCTGTGGGTGAAAAGTAAGTGCACCACCGCTCCCATGGGTGAAAAGGAAGTGCACCCTCGGTCCCGTGGGTGAAAAGTAAGTGCACCCCTGGTCCCGTGAGTTAAAAGTAAGTGCAACCCCGGTCCCGTGTGTGAAAAGTAAGTGCACCCCCGATCCCGTGTGTGAAAAGTAAGTGCACCCCCGATCCCGTGTGTGAAAAGTAAGAGCACCCCGGCCCCGGGTGTGCAAAAGTAAGTGCGCCCCCAGCCCCCAATTCGGACCCAGAGCCAGAGTAACCCCGCCCACCAAATCGGACCCAGAGTGACCCCGCCCACCAAATCGGACCCAGAGTGACCCCGCCCACCAAATGTGACCTAGAGTGACCCCGCCCACCAAATGTGACTCAGAGTGACCCCGCCCACCAAATGTGACCCAGAGTGACCCCGCCCACTAAATGTGACCCAGAGTGACCCCGCCCACCAAATGTGACCCAGAGTGACCCCGCCCACCAAATGTGACCCAGAGTGACCCCGACCACCAAATGTGACCCAGAGTGACTCCGCCCACCAAATGTGACCCAGAGTGACCCCGCCCACCAAATGTGACCCAGAGTCACCCCGCCCACCAAATGTGACCCAGAGTGACCCCGCCCACCAAATGTGACCCAGAGTGACCCCGCCCACCAAATGGGACCCAGAGTGACTCCGCCCACCAAATGTGTCTCAGAGTGACCCCGCCCACCAAATGTGACCCAGAGTGACCCCGCCCACCAAATGTGACCCAGAGTGACCCCGCCCACCAAATGTGACCCAGAGTGACCCCGCCCACCAAATGTGACCCAGAGTGACCCCGCCCACCAAATGTGACCCAGAGTGACCCCGCCCACCAAATGTGACCCAGAGTGACCCCGCCCACCAAATGTGACCCAGAGAGACCCCGCCCACCAAATGTGACCCAGAGAGACCCCGCCCACCAAATGTGACCCAGAGTGACCCCGCCCACCAAATGTGACCCAGAGTGACCCCGCCCACCAAATGTGACCCAGAGTGACCCCGCCCACCAAATGTGACCCAGAGTGACCCCGCCCACCAAATGTGACCCAGAGTGACCCCGCCCACCAAATGTGACCCAGAGTGACCCCGCCCACCAAATGTGACCCAGAGTGACCCCGCCCACCAAATGTGACCCAGAGTGACCCCGCCCACCAAATGTGACCCAGAGAGACCCCGCCCACCAAATGTGACCCAGAGTGACCCCGCCCACCAAATGTGACCCAGAGTGACCCCGCCCACCAAATGTGACCCAGAGTGACCCCTCCCACCAAATGTGACCCAGAGTGACCCCGCCCACCAAATGTGACCCAGATTGACCCCGCCCACCAAATGTGACCCAGAGTGACCCCGCCCACCAAATGTGACCCAGAGTGACCCCGCCCACCAAATGTGACCCAGAGTGACCCCGCCCACCAAATGTGACCCAGAGTGACCCCGCCCACCAAATGTGACCCAGAGTGACCCCGCCCACCAAATGTGACCCAGAGTGACCTCGCCCACCAAATGTGACCCAGAGTGACCCCGCCCACCAAATGTGACCCAGAGTGACCCCGCCCACCAAATGTGACCCAGAGTGACCCCGCCCACCAAATGTGACCCAGAGTGACCCCGCCCACCAAATGTGACCCAGAGTGACCCCGCCCACCAAATGTGACCCAGAGTGACCCCGCCCACCAAATGTGACCCAGAGTGACCCAGCCCACCAAATGTGACCCAGAGTGACCCCGCTCACCAAATCGGACCCAGAGTGACCCCGCCTACCAAATCGGACCCAGAGTGACCCCGCCCACCAAATCGGACCCAGAGTGACCCCGCCCACCAAATCGGACCCTGAGGGGCCCCGCCCACCAAATCGGACCCAGAGTGACCACGCCCACCAAATCGACCCAGAGTGACCCCGCCCACCAGATCGGACCCTGAGGGGCCCCGCCCACCAAATCAGCACCTGAGGGGCACCCAAGTGTGAAAGTCTTGCAGGGGCAGCCTGGGCACCATTCCAAAGCACTATCTGTAGTTCCTTCAGGAAATACCCATCTAGTATTATTATTGTAATCCGAACGTGGTAAACTTATTATTATTCCGTTTTTTTCTGCAATTAATGCGGCCCGAACTGCTGCACGCACAGACTCCAGTGAGGCGTCATTTCGAAGCCAGCGTCCATGAGAGGTGTGCTAAGTATTTTTCGTGTCGATCCGATGTGTAGTTTTTTTTTAAAATGGCATTTTTAAAAAAAAAAATTCCCATAGGAAATAATGGCAAACTTTCCATTACCCCCAACTTGACCTTCCAAAGATGGCAGCTATGCAAATGTACGGTGTCCATTTTAGGACATGATCATTTATCAAAGTCAAACATCAGAATAAAGTGACTATGACACCCTCTCATCCCGTGTGTGAAAAGTAAGTGCACCCCCGATACCATGTGTGAAAAGTAAGTGCACCGAGTGACCCCGCCCACCAATTCGGACCCAGAGTGACCCCGCCCACCAATTCGGACCCAGAGTGACCCCGCCCACCAATTCGGACCCAGAGTGACCCCGCCCACCAAATCGGACCCAGAGTGACCCCGCCCACCAAATCGGACCCAGAGTGACCCCGCCCACCAAATCGGACCCAGAGTGACCGCGCCCACCAAATCTGACCCAGAGTGACCCCGCCCACCAAATCTGACCCAGAGTAACCCCGCCCACCAAATGTGACCCAGAGTGACCCCGCCCACCAAATGTGACCCAGAGTGACCCCGCCCACCAAATGTGACCCAGAGTGACCCCGCCCACCAAATGTGACCCAGAGTGACCCCGCCCACCAAATGTGACCCAGAGTGACCCCGCCCACCAAATGTGACCCAGAGTGACCCCGCCCTCCAAATGTGACCCAGAGTGACCCCGCCCACCAAATGTGACCCAGAGTGACCCCGCCCACCAAATGTCACCCAGAGTGACCCCGCCCACCAAATGTGACCCAGAGTGACCCCGCCCACCAAATGTGACCCAGAGTGACCCCCGCCCACCAAATCGGACCCAGAGTGACCCCGCCCACCAAATCGGACCCAGAGTGACTCCGCCCACCCAATGTGACTCAGAGTGACCCCGCCCACCAAATGTGACCCAGAGTGACCCCGCCCACCAAATGTGACCCAGAGTGACCCCGCCCACCAAATGTGACCTAGAGTGACTCCGCCCACCAAATGTGACCCAGAGTGACCCCGCCCACCAAATGTGACCCAGTGTGACACCGCCCACCAAATCGGATCCAGAGTGACACCGCCCACCAAATGTGACCCAGAGTGACCCCGCCCACCAAATGTGACCCAGAGTGACCCCGCCCACCAAATGTGACCCAGAGTGACCCCGCCCACCAAATGTGACCCAGAGTGACCCCGCCCACCAAATGTGACCCAGAGTGACCCCGCCCACGAAATGTGACCCAGAGTGCCCCCTGCCCACCAAATGTGACCGAGTGACCCCGCCCACCAAATGTGACCCAGAGTGACCCCACCCACCAAATGTGACCCAGAGTGACCCCGCCCACCAAATGTGACCCAGAGTGACCCCGCCCACCAAATGTGACCCAGAGTGACCCCGCCCACCAAATGTGACTCAGAGTGACCCCGCCCACCAAATCGGACCCAGAGTGACCCCCGCCCACCAAATCGAACCCAGAGTGACTCCGCCCACCCAATGTGACTCAGAGTGACCCCGCCCACCAAATGTGACCCAGAGTGACCCCGCCCACCAAATGTGACCCAGAGTGACCCCGCCCACCAAATGTGACCCAGAGTGACCCCGCCCACCAAATGTGACCCAGAGTGACCCCGCCCACCAAATGTGACCTAGAGTGACCCCGCCCACCAAATGTGACCCAGAGTGACCCCGCCCACCAAATGTGACCCAGAGTGACCCCGCCCACCAAATGTGACCCAGAGTGACCCCGCCCACCAAATTGGACCCAGAGTGACCCCGTCCACCAATTCGGACCCAGAGTGACCCCGCCCACCAAATGTGACTCAGAGTGACCCCGCCCACCAAATGTGACCCAGAGTGACCCCGCCCACCAATTGTGACCCAGAGTGACCCCGCCCACCAAATGTGACCGAGAGTGACCCCGCCCACCAAATGTGACCCAGAGTGACCCCGCCCACAAATGTGACCCAGAGTGACCCCGCCCACCAAATGTGACCCAGAGTGACCCCGCCCACCAAATGTGACCCAGAGTGACCCCGCCCACCAAATGTGACCCAGAGTGACCCCGCCCACCAAATGTGACCCAGAGTGACCCCGCCCACCAAATGTGACCCAGAGTGACCCCGCCCACCAAATGTGACCCAGAGTGACCCCGCCCACCAAATGTGACCCAGAGTGACCCCGCCCACCAAATCGGACCCAGAGTGACCCCGCCCACCAAATCGGAAACAGAGTGACTCCGCCCACCAAATGTGACTCAGAGTGACCCCGCCCACCAAATGTGACCCAGAGTGACCCCGCCCACCAAATGTGACCCAGAGTGACCCCGCCCACCAAATGTGACCCAGAGTGACCCCGCCCACCAAATGTGACCCAGAGTGACACCGCCCACCAAATGTGACCCAGAGTGACCCCGCCCACCAAATGTGACCCAGAGGTGCCCCACCCACCAAATCTGACCCAGAGGTGCCCCGCCCACCAAATCTGACCCAGAGGTGCCCCACCCACCAAATCTGACCGAGGTGCCCTGCCCACCAAATCTGACCCAGAGGTGCTCTGCCCACCAAATCTGACCCAGAGTGGCCCCGCCCACCAAATCTGACCCAGAGTGGCCCCGCCCACCAAATCGGACCCAGAGTGCCCCCTGCCCACCAAATGTGACCCAGAGTGACCCCGCCCACCAAATCATCCCCTGAGGGGCCCCGCCCACCAAACCAGCGCCTGAGGGGCACCCAAGTATGAAAGTCTTGCAGGGGCAGCCCGGGCACCATTACAAAGCACTATCTGTAGTTCCTTCAGGAAATACCCATCTAGTTATAGTGCTTTGTAAAAAGCACTGTATTGTTATTCCACCGTAGACAACTTCTTATTCTTATTCTTCTTATTATTATTAGGCTTTTTTCCGCAATTAATGCGGCCCGAACCGCTACACGCACAGACTCCAGTGAGGTGTCATTTCGAAGCCAGCGTCCCCAAGAGGTGTGCTAAGTATTTTTCGTGTCGATCGGATTTGTAGTTTTGGCGCAATTAACGTTTGAAAATTGTTTTTCTCTCATTGGAATGCATTGCCAATGCATTTCAATAGGGAAATTTAGCCATAAGGTATAATGGCTGATTACTGAGGCAATTTAAAAAATAACTGCCAACTGCCACCTGGCTGATCAGCTCATTGATATGTGCAGTCACACCCAGTTACTATGACAACGCCTACGAACTCTACATGACCCCACCAGGACACAGTTTTGCCAGATAATATCAGCTCTTAAAGTGACCAACCCACCAAATTGTTACCTGAGGTGTCCAGCCCACCAAATAGGAGGCCGAGGGGCCCCGACCACCACATCGGAGGCCGAGGGGCCCCGACCTCCAAATCGGAGGCCGAGGGGCCCCGACCTCCATATCGGAGGCCGAGGGGCCCCGACCTCCAAATCGGAGGCCGAGGGGCCCCGACCTCCATATCGGAGGCCGAGGGGCCCCGACTTCCAAATCGGAGGCCGAGGGGCCCCGGCCTCCATATCGGAGGCCGAGGGGCCCCGACCTCCAAATCGAAGGCCGAGGGGCCCCGACCTCCATATCGGAGGCCGAGGGGCCCCGGCCCCCATATCGGAGGCCGAGGGGTCCCGACCTCCATATCGGAGGCCTAGGGGCCCCGATCTCCATATCGGAGGCCGAGGGGCCCCGGCCTCCATGTCGGAGGCCGAGGGGCCCCGGCCTCCAAATCGGAGGCCGAGGGGCCCCGGCCTCCAAATCGGAGGCCGAGGCGCCCCGGCCTCCAAATCGGAGGCCGAGGGGCCCCGGCCTCCAAATCGGAGGCCGAGGGGCCCCGGCCTCCAAATCGGAGGCCGAGGGGCCCCGACCTCCAAATCGGAGGCCGAGGGGCCCCGGCCTCCAAATCGGAGGCCGAGGGGCCCCGACCTCCAAATCGGAGGCCGAGGGGCCCCGGCCTCCAAATCGGAGGCCGAGGGGCCCCGGCCTCCAAATCGGAGGCCGAGGCGCCCCGGCCTCCAAATCGGAGGCCGAGGGGCCCCGGCCTCCAATTCGGAGGCCGAGGCCCCCCGGCCTCCAAATCGGAGGCCGAGGGGCCCCGGCCTCCAAACCGGAGGCCGAGGGGCCCCGGCCTCCAAACCGGAGGCCGAGGGGCTCCGGCCTCCAAATCGGAGGCCGAGGCGCCCCGGCCTCCAAATCGGAGGCCGAGGGGCCCCGGCCTCCAAATCGGAGGCCGAGGGGCCCCGGCCTCCAAATCGGAGGCTGAGGGGCCCCGGCCTCCAAATCGGAGGCCGAGGGGCCCCGGCCTCCAAATCGGAGGCCGAGGGGCCCCGGCCTCCAAATCGGAGGCCGAGGGGCCCCGGCCTCCAAATCGGAGGCCGAGGGACCCCGGCCTCCAAATCGGACCCTGAGGGGCCCCGACCTCCAAATCGGACCCTGAGGGGCCCCGACCACCAAAGTGGACCCTGAGGGGCCCCGACCTCCAAATCGGACCCTGAGGGGCCCCGACCACCAAATCGGACCCTGAGGGGCCCCGACCTCCAAATCGGACCCTGAGGGGCCCCGACCACCAAATCGGACCCTGAGGGGCTCCGACCACCAAATCGGACCCTGAGGGGCCCCGACCACCAAATCGGACCCTGAGGGGCCCCGACCACCAAATCGGACCCTGAGGGGCCCCGACCACCAAATCGGACCCTGAGGGGCCCCGACCACCAAATCGGACCCTGAGGGGCCCCGACCACCAAATCGGACCCTGAGGGGCCCCGACCACCAAATCGGACCCTGAGGGGCCCCGACCACCAAATCGGACCCTGAGGGGCCCCGACCACCAAATCGGACCCTGAGGTGCCCCGACCTCCAAATCGGACCCTGAGGGGCCCCGACCACCAAATCGGACCCTGAGGGGCCCCGACCTCCAAATCGGACCCTGAGGGGCCCCGACCACCAAATCGGACCCTGAGGGGCCCCGACCACCAAATCGGACCCTGAGGGGCCCCGACCACCAAATCGGACCCTGAGGGGCCCCGACCACCAAATCGGACCCTGAGGGGCCCCGACCACCAAATCGGACCCTGAGGGGCCCCGACCACCAAATCGGACCCTGAGGGGCCCCGACCACCAAATCGGACCCTGAGGGGCCCCGACCACCAAATCGGACCCTGAGGGGCCCCGACCTCCAAATCGGACCCTGAGGGGCCCCGACCACCAAATCGGACCCTGAGGGGCCCCGACCACCAAATCGGACCCTGAGGGGCCCCGACCACCAAATCGGAACCTGAGGGGCCCCGACCTCCAAATCGGACCCTGAGGGGCCCCGACCACCAAATCGGACCCTGAGGGGCCCCGAACACCAAATGTGACCCAGAGTGACCCCGCCCACCAAATGTGACCCCGCCCACCAAATGTGACCCCGCCCACCAAATGTGACCCCGAGTGGCCCCGCCCACCAAATGGGACCGCGAGTGGCCCCGCCCACCAAATCGGACCCAGAGGTGCCCCGCCCACCAAATCGGACCCAGAGTGACCCCGCCCACCAAATCGGACCCAGAGTGACCCCGCCCACCAAATCGGACCCAGAGTGACCCCGCCCACCAAATGTGACCCAGAGTGACCCCGCCCACCAAATGTGACTCAGAGTGACCCCGCCCACCAAATGTGACCCAGAGTGACCCCGCCCACCAAATGTGACCCAGAGTGACCCCGCCCACCAAATGTGACCCAGAGTGACCCCGCCCACCAAATGTGACCCAGAGTGACCCCGCCCACCAAATGTGACCCAGAGTGACCCCGCCCACCAAATGTGACCCAGAGTGACCCCGCCCACCAAATGTGACCCAGAGTGACCCCGCCCACCAAATGTGACCCAGAGTGACCCCGCCCACCAAATGTGACCCAGAGTGACCCCGCCCACCAAATCTGACCGAGGTGCCCCGCCCACCAAATCTGACCCAGAGGTGCTCTGCCCACCAAATCTGACCCAGAGTGGCCCCGCCCACCAAATCTGACCCAGAGTGGCCCCGCCCACCAAATCGGACCCAGAGTGGTCCCGTCTACCAAATCGGACACAGAGTGGCCCCGCCCACCAAATCATCCCCTGAAGGGCCCCGCCCACCAAACCAGCGCCTGAAGGGCACCCAAGTGTGAAAGTCTTGCAGGGGCAGCCCGGGCACCATTACAAAGCACTATCTGTAGTTCCTTCAGGAAATACCCATCTAGTATTATTATTGTAATCCAAATGTGGTTAACTTATTATTTTTAGGCTTTTTTCCGCAATTAATGCGGCCCGATCCGCTGCACGCACAGACTCCATTGAGGTGTCGTTTCGAAGCCAGCATCCACGAGAGGTGTGCTAAGTATTTTTCGTGTCGATCGGATTTGTAGTTTTGGTGCAAAATGCGTTTGAAAATGTCTCAATGCATTTCAATGGGGAAATTGTTCCAATAGAGTATAATGGCTGATTTCTGAGGCAATTTCAAAATAACTGCCAACTGCCACCTGGCTGATCAGCTCATTGATATGCGAAGCCAGACCCAGTTACTATGCCAACGCCTACGAACTCTACATGACCCCACCAGGACACAGTTTTGCCAGATAATATTAGCTCTTAAAGTGACCCGCACACCAAATCTGACCGTGAGGTGCCCAGTGCACCCCCGATCCCGTCTGTGAAAAGTAAGTGCACCCCCGGTCCCGTGTGTGAAAAGTAAGTGCACCCCTGTTCCTGGTGTGAAAAGTAAGTGCACCCCGGTCCCATGTGTGTGAAAAGTAAGTGCACCCCGATCCCGTTTGTGAAAAGTAAGTGCACCCCCAGTCCCGTGGGTGAAAATTAAGTGCACCCCAGTCCCGTGTGTGAAAAGTAAGTGCACCCCCGGTCCTGAGTGTGAAAAGTAAGCGCACCCCAGGTCCCGTGTGTGAAAAGTAAGTGCACCCCCGGTCCCTTGTGTGAAAAGTAAGTGCACCCCGGTCCCATGTGTGTGAAAAGTAAGTGCACCCCGATCCCGTTTGTGAAAAGTAAGTGCACCCCCAGTCCCGTGGGTGAAAATTAAGTGCACCCCAGTCCCGTGTGTGAAAAGTAAGTGCACCCCCGGTCCTGAGTGTGAAAAGTAAGCGCACCCCAGGTCCCGTGTGTGAAAAGTAAGTGCACCCCCGGTCCTGAGTGTGAAAAGTAAGCGCACCCCAGGTCCCGTAAGTGAAAAGTAAGTGCACCCTCGGTCCCGTGGGTGAAAAGTAAGTGCACCCCGGTCCCGTGTGTGAAAAGTAAGTGCATCCCTGGTCCCGGGTGTGAAAAGTAAGTGCACCCCCGGTCCCGTGGTTGAAAAGTAAGTGCACCCCCGGTCCCGTGTGTGAAAAATAAGGGCACCCTCGGTCCCGTGGGTGAAAAGTAAGTGCACCCCGATCCCGTGTGTGAAAAGTAAGTGCATCCCTGGTCCCGGGTGTGAAAAGTAAGTGCACCCCCGGTCCCGTGGGTGAAAAGTAAGTGCACCCCCGGTCCGGTGTGTGAAAAATAAGTGCACCCCAGTCCCATGGGTGAAAAGTAAGTGCACCCCCTGTCCCGTGGGTGAAAAGTAAGTGCACCCCCCCATGTGTGAAAAGTAAGTGCACTCCCGGTCCATGGGTGAAAAGTAAGTGCACCCCCGGTCCCGTGGGTGAAAAGTAAGTGCACCTCCGGTCCCGTGAGTGAAAAGTAAGTGCACCCCTGGTCCCGTGGGTGAAAAGTAATTGCACCCCCGGTCCCGTGGGTGAAAAGTAAGTGCACCCCCGGTCCCGTGGGTGAAAAGTAAGTGCACCCCCGTTCCCGTGAGTGAAAAGTAAGTGCACCCCCGTTCCCGTGTGTGAAAAGTAAGTGCACCCCCGATCCCGGGTGTGAAAAGTAAGTGCACCCCAGGTCCCGTGGGTGAAAAGTAAGTGCACCCCCAGTCCCATTGGTGAAAAGTAAGTGCACCCCCGCTCCCGTGGGTGAAAAGTATTGCACCCCGATCCCGTGTGTGAAAAGTAAGTGCACCCCCGGACTCGTGGGTGAAAAGTAAGTGCACCCCCGTACCATGGGTGAAAAGTAAGTGCACCCCCGGTCCCGTGGGTGAAAAGTAAGTGCACCCCCGATCCCGTGGGTGAAAAGTAAGTGCACCCCTGGTCCCGTGGGTGAAAAGTAAGTGCACCCAGGTCCCGTGTGTGAAAAAGTAAGTGCGCCCCCGCCCCCCAAATCGGACCCTGAGTGACCCTGCCCCCGAATCGGACCCCGAGTGACCCGGACCCCCGAATCGGACCCCGAGTGGCCCCGCCCCCCAAATTGGACCCAGAGTGACCCCGCCCACCAAATCTGACCCAGAGTAACCCCGCCCACCAAATCTGACCCAGAGTGGCCCCGCCCACCAAATCTGACCCAGAGTGGCCCCGCCCACCAAACCAGCACCTGAGGGGCACCCAAGTGTGAAAGTCTTGCAGGGGCAGCCCGGGCACCATTCCAAAGCACTATCTGTAGTTCCTTCAGGAAATACCCATCTAGTTATAGTGCTTTGTAAAAAGCACTATATTGTTATTCCACCGTAGTAAACTTCTTATTCTTCTTCTTCTTATTCTTATTATTATTAGGCTTTTTTCCGCAATTAATGCGGCCCGAACCGCTACACGCACAGACTCCAGTGAGGTGTCATTTCGAAGCCAGCGTCCATGAGAGGTGTGCTAAGTATTTTTCGTGTCGATCGGATTTGTAGTTTTAGCGCAATGTGCGTTTAAAAATTGATTCCCCCTCATTGGAAATCATTGCCGCTATGCATTTCAATAGAGAAATTTTGACATAAGGTATAATGGCTGATTTCTGAGGCAATTTAAAAATAACTGCCAACTGCCACCTGGCTGATTAGCTCATTGATATGCGAAGTCAGATCCAGTTACTATGCCAACGCGTACGAACTCTACATGACCCCACCAGGACACAGTTTTGCCAGATAATATCAGCTCTTAAAGTGACCCGCGCACCAAATTGGCACCTGAGGTGCCCAGTGCACCAAATCGGACCCGGGTGGCCCCGCCCACCAAATCGGACCCCGAGTGGCCCCGCCCACCAAATCGGACCCAGAGTGACCCCGCCCACCAAATCGGACCCAGAGTGACCCCGCCTACCAAATCGGACCCAGAGTGACCCCGCCCACCAAATGTGACCCAGAGTGACCCTGCCCACCAAATGTGACCCAGAGTGACCCTGCCCACCAAATGTGACCCAGAGTGACCCCGCCCACCAAATGTGACCCAGAGTGACCCCGCCCACCAAATGTGACCCAGAGTGACCCCGCCCACCAAATGTGACCCAGAGTGACCCCGCCCACCAAATGTGACCCAGAGTGACCCCGCCCACCAAATGTGACCCAGAGTGACCCCGCCCACCAAATGTGACCCAGAGTGACCCCGCCCACCAAATGTGACCCAGAGTGACCCCGCCCACCAAATGTGACCCAGAGTGACCCCGCCCACCAAATGTGACCCAGAGTGACACCGCCCAACAAACCGGACCCAGAGTGACCCCGCCCACCAAATGTGACCCAGAGTGACCCCGCCCACCAAATGTGACCCAGAGTGACACCGCCCAACAAACCGGACCCAGAGTGACCCCGCCCACCAAATGTGACCCAGAGTGACCCCGCCCACCAAATGTGACCCAGAGTGACCCCGCCCACCAAATGTGACCCAGAGTGACCCCGCCCACCAAATGTGACCCAGAGTGACCCCGCCCACCAAATGTGACCCAGAGTGACCCCGCCCACCAAATGTGACCCAGAGTGACCCCGCCCACCAAATGTGACCCAGAGTGACCCCGCCCACCAAATCGGACCCTGAGGGGCCCCGCCCACCAAATCGGACCCAGAGTGACCCCGCCCACCAAATCGACCCAGAGTGACCCCGCCCACCAAATCGGACCCTGAGGGGCCCCGCCCACCAAATCGGATCCAGAGTGACCCCGCCCACCAAATCGGATCCAGAGTGACCCCGCCCACCAAATCGGACCCAGAGTGACCCCGCCCACCAAATCGGACCCAGAGTGACCCCGCCCACCAAATCGGACCCAGAGTGGCCCCGCCCACCAAATCGGACCCTGAGTGACCCCGCCCACCAAATCGACCCAGAGTGACCCCGCCCACCAAATCGGACCCAGAGTGGCCCCGCCCACCAAATCGGACCCTGAGGGGCCCCGCCCACCAAATCGGACCCAGAGTGACCCCGCCCACCAAATCGACCCAGAGTGACCCCGCCCACCAGATCGGACCCTGAGGGGCCCCGCCCACCAAATCGGATCCAGAGTGACCCCGCCCACCAAATGTGACCCAGAGTGACCCCGCCCACCAAATGTGACCCAGAGTGACCCCGCCCACCAAATGTGACCCAGAGTGACCCCGCCCACCAAATGTGACCCAGAGTGACCCAGCCCACCAAATGTGACCCAGAGTGACCCCGCCCACCAAATCGGACCCAGAGTGACCCCGCCTACCAAATCGGACCCAGAGTGACCCCGCCCACCAAATCGGACCCAGAGTGACCCCGCCCACCAAATCGGACCCTGAGGGGCCCCGCCCACCAAATCGGACCCAGAGTGACCACGCCCACCAAATCGACCCAGAGTGACCCCGCCCACCAGATCGGACCCTGAGGGGCCCCGCCCACCAAATCAGCACCTGAGGGGCACCCAAGTGTGAAAGTCTTGCAGGGGCAGCCTGGGCACCATTCCAAAGCACTATCTGTAGTTCCTTCAGGAAATACCCATCTAGTATTATTATTGTAATCCGAACGTGGTAAACTTATTCATTTTTTTCCCGCAATTAATGCGGCCCGAACCACTGCACGCACAGACTCCAGTGAGGCGTCATTTCGAAGCCAGCGTCCACAAGAGGTGTGCTAAGTATTTTTCGTGTCAATCCGATTTGTAGTTTTTTAAAAATTGCATTTAAAAAAAAAAAATTCCTATAGGAAATAATGGCAAATTTCCATTACCCCCAACTTGACCTTCCAAAGATGGCAGCTATGCAAATGTATGGTGTCCATTTTAGGACATGATCATTTATCAAAGTCAAACATCAGAATAAAGTGACTATGACACCCTCTCATCCCTTGCGTGAAAAGTAAGTGCACCCCCGATCCCGTGTGTGAAAAGTAAGTGCACCGATTGGCCCCGCCCCCAAATAAGACTCCCGAGTGGCCCGGCCCACCAAATCGAACCTTGAGTGGCCCCGCCCACCAAATCGGACCCAGAGTGACCCCGCCCACCAAATGTGACTCAGAGTGACCCCGCCCACCAAATGTGACCCAGAGTGACCCCGCCCACCAAATGTGACCCAGAGTGACCCCGCCCACCAAATCGGACCCAGAGTGACCTCGCCCACCAAATCGGACCCAGAGGTGCCATGCCCACCAAATCGGACCCAGTGGTGCCCCGCCCACCAAATCGGACCCAGAGATGCCCCGCCCACCAAATCGGTCCGAGAGGTGCCCCGCCCACCAAATGTGACCCAGAGTGACCCCGCCAACCAAATGTGACCCAGAGTGACCCCGCCCACCAAATGTGACCCAGAGTGACCCCGCCCACCAAATGTGACCCAGAGTGACCCCGCCCACCAAATGTGACCCAGAGTGACCCTGCCCACCAAATGTGACCGAGTGACCCCGCCCACCAAATGTGACCAAGTGACCCCGCCCACCAAATGTGACCCAGAGTGACCCCGCCCACCAAATGTGACCTAGAGTGACCCCGCCCACCAAATGTGACCCAGAGTGACCCCGCCCACCAAATGTGACCCAGAGTGACCCCGCCCACCAAATGTGACCCAGAGTGACCCCGCCCACCAAATGTGACCCAGAGTGACCCCGCCCACCAAATGTGACCCAGAGTGACCCCGCCCACCAAATGTGACCCAGAGTGACCCCGCCCACCAAATGTGACCCAGAGTGACCCCGCCCACCAAATGTGACCCAGAGTGACCCCGCCCACCAAATGTGACCCAGAGTGACCCCGCCCACCAAATCCGACCCAGAGTGACCCCGCCCACCAAATCCGACCCAGAGTGACCCCGCCCACCAAATCGGACCCAGAGTGACCCCGCCCACCAAATCGGACCCAGAGTGACCCCGCCCACCAAATCGGACCCAGAGTGACCCCGCCCACCAAATCGGACCCAGAGTGACCCCGCCCACCAAATCGGACCCAGAGTGACCCCGCCCACCAAATCGGACCCAGAGGTGCCATGCCCACCAAATCGGACCTAGAGGTGCCCCGCCCACCAAATCGGACCCAGAGGTGCCTCGCCCACCAAATCGGACCCAGAGTGGCCCCGCCCACCAAATCGGACCCAGAGGTGCCATGCCCACCAAATCGGACCCAGTGGTGCCCCGCCCACCAAATGTGACCCAGAGTGACCCCGCCCACCAAATGTGACCCAGAGTGACCCCGCCCACCAAATCGGACCCAGAGTGACCCCGCCCACCAAATGTGACCCAGAGTGACCCCGCCCACCAAATGTGACTCAGAGTGACCCCGCCCACCAAATGTGACCCAGAGTGACCCTGCCCACCAAATGTGACCCAGAGTGAACCGGCCCACCAAATGTGACCGAGTGACCCCGCCCACCAAATGTGACCCAGAGTGACCCCGCCCACCAAATGTGACCCAGAGTGACCCCGCCCACCAAATGTGACCCAGAGGGACCCCGCCCACCAAATGTGCCCCCGAGCGGCCCCGACCACCAAATCAGACCCAGAGTGCCCCACGCACCAAGTAGTCCCCTGAGGGCCCCCCCACCAAATTAGCGCCTGAGGGGAACCCAAGTGTGAAAGTCTTGCAGGGGCAGCCCGGGCACCATTCCAAAGCACTATCTGTAGTTCCTTCAGGAAATACCCATCTAGTTATAGTGCTTTGTAAAAAGCACTATATTGTTATTCCACCGTAGTAAACTTCTTATTCTTCTTCTTATTATTCTTATTATTATTAGGCTTTTTTCCGCAATTAATGCGGCCCGAACCGCTGCACGCACAGACTCCAGTGAGGTGTCATTTCGAAGCCAGCGTCCATGAGAGGTGTGCTAAGTATTTTTCGTGTCGATCGGATTTGTAGTTTTGGCGCAATGTGCGTTTAAAAATTGATTGCCCCTCATTGGAAAGCATTGCCGCTATGCATTTCAATAGAGAAATTTTGACACAAGGTATAATGGCTGATTTCTGAGGCAATTTTAAAATAACTGCCAACTGCCACCTGGCTGATTAGCTCATTGATATGCGAAGTCAGATCCAGTTACTATGCCAACGCGTACGAACTCTACATGACCCCACCAGGACACAGTTTTGCCAGATAATATCAGCTCTTAAAGTGACCCGCGCACCAAATTGGCACCTGAGGTGCGCAGCCCACCAAATCGGACCCGAGTGGCCCCGCCCACCAAATGTGACCCCGAGTTGCCACGCCCACCAAATGTGACCCCGAGTTGCCCCGCCCACCAAATGTGACCCCGAGTTGCCCCGCCCACCAAATGTGACCCAGAGTGACCCCGCCCACCAAATGTGACCCAGAGTGACCCCGCCCACCAAATGTGACCCAGAGTGACCCCGCCCACCAAATGTGACCCAGAGTGACCCCGCCCACCAAATGTGACCCAGAGTGACCCCGCCCACCAAATCGGACCCAGAGTGACCCCGCCCACCAAATCGGACCCAGAGTGACCCCGCCCACCAAATCGGACCCAGAGTGACCCCGCCCACCAAATCGGACCCAGAGTGGCCCCGTCCACCAAATCGGACCCAGAGGGGCCCCGTCCACCAAATCGGACCCTGAGGGGCCCCGCCCACCAAATCGGACCCTGAGGGGCCCCGCCCACCAAATCGGACCCTGAGGGGCCCCGCCCACCAAATCGGACCCTGAGGGGCCCCGCTCACCAAATCGGACCCAGAGTGACCCCGCCCACCAAATCGGACCCAGAGTGACCCCGCCCACCAAATCGGACCCAGAGTGACCCCGCCCACCAAATCGGACCCAGAGTGACTCCGCCCACCAAATCGGACCCAGAGTGACCCCGCCCACCAAATCGGACCCAGAGTGACCCCGCCCACCAAATCGGACCCAGAGTCGCCCCGCCCACCAAATCGGCCCTCTAAGCGGCCCCGAACACCAAATCGGACCCAGAGTGACCCGGCCCACCAAATCGGACCCAGAGTGACCCCGCCCAAAAAATCGGACCCAGAGTGACACCGCCCACCAAATCGGCCCCTGAGGGGCCCCACCCACCAAACGGGCACCTGAGGGGCACTCAAGTGTGAAAGCCTTGCAGGGGCAGCCCGGGCACCATTCCAAAGCACTATCTGTAGTTCCTTCAGGAAATACCCATCTAGTTTATTATAGTGCTTTTGTAAAAAGCACTATATTGTTATTCCCCCGTAGACAACTTATTCTTCTTCTTATTATTATTCAGTCCGCAATTAATGCGGCCCGAACCGCTGCACGCACAGACTCCAGTGAGGTGTCATTTCGAAGCCAGCGTTCCTGTGAGGTGTGCTAAGTATTTTTCGTGTCGATCGGATTTGTAGTTTTGGCGCAATTTGCGTTTGAAAATGTTGTCTCAATGCATTTCAATAGGGAAATCTTGCCATAAGCTTATAATGGCAGTTATTTGGAAATTGCCTCAGAAATCAGCCCAACTGCCACCTGGCTGATTAGCTCATTGATATGCGAAGTCAGACCCAGTTACTATGCCAACGCCTACGAACTCTACATGACCCCACCAGGACACAGTTTTGCCAGATAATATCAGCTCTTAAAGTGACCCGCACACCAAATCCGACCCAGAGTGACCCCGGCCACCAAATCGGACCCAGAGTGACCCCGCCCTCCAAATGTGACCCAGAGAGACCCCGCCCATCAAATGTGACCCAGAGTGACCCCGCCCACCAAATGTGACCCAGAGTGACCCCGCCCACCAAATGTGACCCAGAGTGACCCCGCCCACCAAATGTGACCCAGAGTGACCCCGCCCACCAAATGTGACCCAGAGTGACCCCGCCCACCAAATGTGACGCAGAGTGACCCCGCACACCAAATGTGACCCAGAGTGACCCCGCCCACCAAATGTGACCCAGAGTGACCCCGCCCACCAAATGTGACCCAGAGTGACCCCGCCCACCAAATGTGACCCAGAGTGACCCCGCCCACCAAATCGGACCCAGAGTGACCCCGCCCACCAAATGTGACCCAGAGTGACCCCGCCCACCAAATGTGACCCAGAGTGACCCCGCCCACCAAATGTGACCCAGAGTGACCCCGCCCACCAAATGTGACCCAGAGTGACCCCGCCCACCAAATGTGACGCAGAGTGACCCCGCACACCAAATGTGACCCAGAGTGACCCCGCCCACCAAATGTGACCCAGAGTGACCCCGCCCACCAAATGTGACCCAGAGTGACCCCGCCCACCAAATGTGACCCAGAGTGACCCCGCCCACCAAATCGGACCCAGAGTGACCACGCCCACCAAATGTGACCCAGAGTGACCCCGCCCACCAAATCGGACCCAGAGTGACCCCGCCCACCAAATGTGACTCAGTGACCCCGCCCACCAAATGTGACTCAGTGACCCCGCCCACCAAATGTGACCCAGAGTGACCCCGCCCACCAAATGTGACCCAGAGTGACCCCGCCCACCAAATGTGACCCAGAGTGACCCCGCCCACCAAATGTGACCCAGAGTGACCCCGCCCATCAAATCGGACCCAGAGTGACCCCGCCCACCAAATCGGACCCAGACTGACCCCGCCCACCAAATGTGACCCAGACTGACCCCGCCCACCAAATGTGACCCAGAGTGACCCCGCCCACCAAATGTGACCCAGAGTGACCCCGCCCACCAAATGTGACCCAGAGTGACCCCGCCCACCAAATGTGACCCAGAGTGACCCCGCCCACCAAATGTGACCCAGAGTGACCCCGCCCACCAAATGTGACCCAGAGTGACCCCGCCCACCAAATTTGACCCAGAGTGACCCCGCCCACCAAATCGGACCCAGAGTGACCCCGCCCACCAAATGTGACCCAGAGTGACCCCGCCCACCAAATGTGACCCAGAGTGACCCCGCCCACCAAATGTGACCCAGAGTGACCCCGCCCACCAAATGTGACCCAGAGTGACCCCGCCCACCAAATGTGACCCAGAGTGACCCCGCCCACCAAATGTGACCCAGAGTGACCCCGCCCACCAAATCGGACCCAGAGTGACCCCGCCCACCAAATCGGACCCAGAGTGACTCCGCCCACCAAATGTGACCCAAAGTGACCCCGCCCACCAAATGTGACCCAGAGTGAGACCGCCCAACAAATGTGACCCAGAGGTGCCCCGCCCACCAAATCTGACCCAGAGGTGCCCTGCCCACCAAATCTGACCCAGAGGTGCTCTGCCCACCAAATCTGACCCAGAGTGGCCCCGCCCACCAAATCTGACCCAGAGTGGCCCCGCCCACCAAATCGGACCCAGAGTGGTCCCGTCTACCAAATCGGACACAGAGTGGCCCCGCCCACCAAATCATCCCCTGAGGGGCCCCGCCCACCAAACCAGCGCCTGAGGGGCACCCAAGTGTGAAAGTCTTGCAGGGGCAGCCCGGGCACCATTACAAAGCACTATCTGTAGTTCCTTCAGGAAATACCCATCTAGTATTAATATTGTAATCCGAACGTGGTTAACTTCTTATTATTTTTAGGCTTTTTCCCGCAATTAATGCGGCCCGAACCACTGCACGCACAGACTCCATTGAGGTGTCGTTTCGAAGCCAGCGTCCACTAGAGGTGTGCTAAGTATTTTTCGTGTCGATTCGATTTGTAGTTTTGGTGCAATTGGCGTTTGAAAATTTTGTCTCAATGCATTTCAATAGGGAAATTGTTCCAATAGGGTATAATGGCTGATTTCTGAGGCAATTTCAAAATAACTGCCAACTGACACCTGGCTGATTAGCTCATTGATATGCGAAGCCAGACCCAGTTACTATGCCAACGACTTCGAACTCTACATGACCCCACCAGGACACAGTTTTGCCAGATAATATCAGCTCTTAAAGTGACCCCGCCCACCAAATTGTTTCCTGAGGTGCCCAGCCCACCAAATCGGACCCAGAGGGTAAGTGCGCCCCTGCCCCCCAAATCGGACCCTGAGTGACCCCGCCCACCAAATCGGTCCCAGAGTGACCCCGCCCACCAAATGTGACCCAGAGTGACCCCGCCCACCAAATGTGACCCCGCCCACCAAATGTGACCTCGCCCACCAAATGTGACCCCGCCCACCAAATGTGACCCAAATGTGGCCCACCAAATGTGACCCAGAGTGACCCCGCCCACCAAATGTGACCCAGAGTGACCCCGCCCACCAAATGTGACCCAGAGTGACCCCGCCCACCAAATGTGACCCAGAGTGACCCCGCCCACCAAATGTGACCCAGAGTGACCCCGCCCACCAAATGTGACCCCACCCACCAAATGTGACCCCGCCCACCAAATGTGACCCCACCCACCAAATGTGACCCAGAGTGACCCCGCCCACCAAATGTGACCCAGAGTGACCCCGCCCACCAAATGTGACCCAGAGTGATCTCGCCCACCAAATGTGACCCAGAGTGACCCCGCCCACCAAATGTGACCCAGAGTGACCCCGCCCACCAAATCGGACCCAGAGTGACCTCGCCCACCAAATGTGACCCAGAGTGACCCCGCCCACCAAATGTGACCCAGAGTGACCCCGCCCACCAAATGTGACCCAGAGTGACCCCGCCCACCAAATCGGACCCAGAGTGACCACGCCCACCAAATGTGACCCAGAGTGACCCCGCCCACCAAATCGGACCCAGAGTGACCCCGCCCACCAAATGTGACTCAGTGACCCCGCCCACCAAATGTGACTCAGTGACCCCGCCCACCAAATGTGACCCAGAGTGACCCCGCCCACCAAATGTGACCCAGAGTGACCCCGCCCACCAAATGTGACCCAGAGTGACCCCGCCCACCAAATGTGACCCAGAGTGACCCCGCCCATCAAATCGGACCCAGAGTGACCCCGCCCACCAAATCGGACCCAGACTGACCCCGCCCACCAAATGTGACCCAGACTGACCCCGCCCACCAAATGTGACCCAGAGTGACCCCGCCCACCAAATGTGACCCAGAGTGACCCCGCCCACCAAATGTGACCCAGAGTGACCCCGCCCACCAAATGTGACCCAGAGTGACCCCGCCCACCAAATGTGACCCAGAGTGACCCCGCCCACCAAATGTGACCCAGAGTGACCCCGCCCACCAAATTTGACCCAGAGTGACCCCGCCCACCAAATCGGACCCAGAGTGACCCCGCCCACCAAATGTGACCCAGAGTGACCCCGCCCACCAAATGTGACCCAGAGTGACCCCGCCCACCAAATGTGACCCAGAGTGACCCCGCCCACCAAATGTGACCCAGAGTGACCCCGCCCACCAAATGTGACCCAGAGTGACCCCGCCCACCAAATGTGACCCAGAGTGACCCCGCCCACCAAATCGGACCCAGAGTGACCCCGCCCACCAAATCGGACCCAGAGTGACTCCGCCCACCAAATGTGACCCAAAGTGACCCCGCCCACCAAATGTGACCCAGAGTGAGACCGCCCAACAAATGTGACCCAGAGGTGCCCCGCCCACCAAATCTGACCCAGAGGTGCCCTGCCCACCAAATCTGACCCAGAGGTGCTCTGCCCACCAAATCTGACCCAGAGTGGCCCCGCCCACCAAATCTGACCCAGAGTGGCCCCGCCCACCAAATCGGACCCAGAGTGGTCCCGTCTACCAAATCGGACACAGAGTGGCCCCGCCCACCAAATCATCCCCTGAGGGGCCCCGCCCACCAAACCAGCGCCTGAGGGGCACCCAAGTGTGAAAGTCTTGCAGGGGCAGCCCGGGCACCATTACAAAGCACTATCTGTAGTTCCTTCAGGAAATACCCATCTAGTATTAATATTGTAATCCGAACGTGGTTAACTTCTTATTATTTTTAGGCTTTTTCCCGCAATTAATGCGGCCCGAACCACTGCACGCACAGACTCCATTGAGGTGTCGTTTCGAAGCCAGCGTCCACTAGAGGTGTGCTAAGTATTTTTCGTGTCGATTCGATTTGTAGTTTTGGTGCAATTGGCGTTTGAAAATTTTGTCTCAATGCATTTCAATAGGGAAATTGTTCCAATAGGGTATAATGGCTGATTTCTGAGGCAATTTCAAAATAACTGCCAACTGACACCTGGCTGATTAGCTCATTGATATGCGAAGCCAGACCCAGTTACTATGCCAACGACTTCGAACTCTACATGACCCCACCAGGACACAGTTTTGCCAGATAATATCAGCTCTTAAAGTGACCCCGCCCACCAAATTGTTTCCTGAGGTGCCCAGCCCACCAAATCGGACCCAGAGGGTAAGTGCGCCCCCGCCCCCCAAATCGGACCCTGAGTGACCCCGCCCACCAAATCGGTCCCAGAGTGACCCCGCCCACCAAATGTGACCCAGAGTGACCCCGCCCACCAAATGTGACCCCGCCCACCAAATGTGACCTCGCCCACCAAATGTGACCCCGCCCACCAAATGTGACCCATAGTGACCCCGCCCACCAAATGTGACCCAGAGTGACCCCGCCCACCAAATGTGACCCAGAGTGACCCCGCCCACCAAATGTGACCCAGAGTGACCCCGCCCACCAAATGTGACCCAGAGTGACCCCGCCCACCAAATGTGACCCAGAGTGACCCCGCCCACCAAATGTGACCCAGAGTGACCCCGCCCACCAAATGTGACCCCACCCACCAAATGTGACCCCGCCCACCAAATGTGACCCCACCCACCAAATGTGACCCAGAGTGACCCCGCCCACCAAATGTGACCCAGAGTGACCCCGCCCACCAAATGTGACCCAGAGTGATCTCGCCCACCAAATGTGACCCAGAGTGACCCCGCCCACCAAATGTGACCCAGAGTGACCCCGCCCACCAAATCGGACCCAGAGTGACCTCGCCCACCAAATGTGACCCAGAGTGACCCCGCCCACCAAATGTGACCCAGAGTGACCTCGCCCACCAAATGTGACCCAGAGTGACCCCGCCCACCAAATGTGACCCAGAGTGACCCCGCCCACCAAATGTGACCCAAATGTGACCCAGAGTGACCCCGCCCACCAAATGTGACCCCGCCCACCAAATGTGACCCCGCCCACCAAATGTGACCCAGAGTGACCCCGCCCACCAAATGTGACCCAGAGTGACCCCGCCCACCAAATGTGACCCCGCCCACCAAATGTGGCCCAGAGTGACCCCGCCCACCAAATGTGACCCAGAGTGACCCCGCCCACCAAATGTGACCCAGAGTGACCCCGCCCACCAAATGTGACCCAGAGTGACCCCGCCCACCAAATGTGACCCAGAGTGACCCCGCCCACCAAATGTGACCCAGAGTGACCCCGCCCACCAAATGTGACCCAGAGTGACCCCGCCCACCAAATGTGACCCAGAGTGACCCCGCCCACCAAATGTGACCCAGAGTGACCCCGCCCACCAAATGTGACCCAGAGTGACCCCGCCCACCAAATGTGACCCCGCCCACCAAATGTGACCCAGAGTGACCCCGCCCACCAAATGTGACCCAGAGTGACCCCGCCCACCAAATGTGACCCAGAGTGACCCCGCCCACCAAATGTGACCCAGAGTGACCCCGCCCACCAAATGTGACCCCACCCACCAAATGTGACCCCGCCCACCAAATGTGACCCCACCCACCAAATGTGACCCAGAGTGACCCCGCCCACCAAATGTGACCCAGAGTGACCCCGCCCACCAAATGTGACCCAGAGTGACCCCGCCCACCAAATGTGACCCAGAGTGACCCCGCCCACCAAATGTGACCCCACCCACCAAATGTGACCCCGCCCACCAAATGTGACCCCACCCACCAAATGTGACCCAGAGTGACCCCGCCCACCAAATGTGACCCAGAGTGACCCCGCCCACCAAATGTGACCCAGAGTGATCTCGCCCACCAAATGTGACCCAGAGTGACCCCGCCCACCAAATGTGACCCAGAGTGACCCCGCCCACCAAATCGGACCCAGAGTGACCTCGCCCACCAAATGTGACCCAGAGTGACCCCGCCCACCAAATGTGACCCAGAGTGACCCCGCCCACCAAATGCGACCCAAATGTGACCCCGCCCACCAAATGTGACCCCGCCCACCAAATGTGACCCCGCCCACCAAATGTGACCCAGAGTGACCCCGCCCACCAAATGTGACTCAGAGTGACCCCGCCCACCAAATGTGACCCCGCCCACCAAATGTGACCCAGAGTGACCCCGCCCACCAAATGTGACCCAGAGTGACCCCGCCCACCAAATGTGACCCAGAGTGACCCCGCCCACCAAATGTGACCCAGAGTGACCCCGCCCACCAAATGTGACCCAGAGTGACCCCGCCCACCAAATGTGACCCAGAGTGACCCCGCCCACCAAATGTGACCCAGAGTGACCCCGCCCACCAAATGTGACCCAGAGTGAACCCGCCCACCAAATGTGACCCAGAGTGACCCCGCCCACCAAATGTGACCCAGTGACCCCGCCCACCAAATGTGACCCAGAGTGACCCCGCCCACCAAATGTGACCCCGCCCACCAAATGTGATTCAGAGTGACCCCGCCCACCAAATGTGACCCAGAGTGACCCCGCCCACCAAATGTGACCCAGAGTGACCCCGCCCACCAAATGTGACCCCGCCCACCAAATGTGACCCAGAGTGACCCCGCCCACCAAATCGACCCAGAGTGACCCCGCCCACCAAATCAGACCCAGAGTGGCCCCGCCCACCAAATCGGACCCAGAGTGGCCCCGCCCACCAAATCAGCACCTGAGGGGCACCCAAGTGTGAAAGTCTTGCAGGGGCAGCCTGGGCACCATTCCAAAGCACTATCTGTAGTTCCTTCAGGAAATTCCCATCTAGTTATAGTGCTTTTGTAAAAAGCACTATATTGTTATTCCCCCGTAGACAACTTCTTATTCTTCTTATTCTTATTACTATTAGGCTTTTTTCCGCAATTAATGCGGCCCGAACCGCTGCACGCACAGACTCCAGTGAGGTGTCATTTCGAAGCCAGCGTCCATGAGAGGTGTGCTAAGTATTTTTCGTGTCGATCGGATGTGTAGTTTTGGCGCAATTAACGTTTGAAAATTGTTTTTCTCTCATTGGAATGCATTGCCAATGCATTTCAATAGGGAAATTTAGCCATAAGGTATAATGGCTGATTACTGAGGCAATTTAAAAAATAACTGCCAACTGCCACCTGGCTGATCAGCTCATTGATATGCGAAGCCAGACCCAGTTACTATGACAACGCCTACGAACTCTACATGACCCCACCAGGACACAGTTTTGCCAGATAATATCAGCTCTTAAAGTGACCCGCACACCAAATCTGACCCTGAGGTGCCCAGTGCACCCCCGATCCCGTCTGTGAAAAGTAAGTGCACCCCCAGTCCCGTGTGTGAAAAGTAAGTGCACCCCCGTTCCTGGTGTGAAAAGTAAGTGCACCCCGGTCCCATGTGTGTGAAAAGTAAGTGCACCCCCGGTCCCTTGTGTGAAAAGTAAGTGCACCCCGATCCCGTTTGTGAAAAGTAAGTGCACCCCCAGTCCCGTGGGTGAAAATTAAGTGCACCCCAGTCCCGTGTGTGAAAAGTAAGTGCACCCCCGGTCCTGAGTGTGAAAAGTAAGCGCACCCCAGGTCCCGTAAGTGAAAAGTAAGTGCACCCTCGGTCCCGTGGGTGAAAAGTAAGTGCACCCCGGTCCCGTGTGTGAAAAGTAAGTGCATCCCTGGTCCCGGGTGTGAAAAGTAAGTGCACCCCCGGTCCCGTGGTTGAAAAGTAAGTGCACCCCCGGTCCCGTGTGTGAAAAATAAGGGCACCCTCGGTCCCGTGGGTGAAAAGTAAGTGCACCCCGATCCCGTGTGTGAAAAGTAAGTGCATCCCTGGTCCCGGGTGTGAAAAGTAAGTGCACCCCCGGTCCCGTGGGTGAAAAGTAAGTGCACCCCCGGTCCGGTGTGTGAAAAATAAGTGCACCCCAGTCCCATGGGTGAAAAGTAAGTGCACCCCCTGTCCCGTGGGTGAAAAGTAAGTGCACCCCCCCATGTGTGAAAAGTAAGTGCACTCCCGGTCCATGGGTGAAAAGTAAGTGCACCCCCGGTCCCGTGGGTGAAAAGTAAGTGCACCTCCGGTCCCGTGAGTGAAAAGTAAGTGCACCCCTGGTCCCGTGGGTGAAAAGTAATTGCACCCCCGGTCCCGTGGGTGAAAAGTAAGTGCACCCCCGGTCCCGTGGGTGAAAAGTAAGTGCACCCCCGTTCCCGTGAGAGAAAAGTAAGTGCACCCCCGTTCCCGTGTGTGAAAAGTAAGTGCACCCCCGATCCCGGGTGTGAAAAGTAAGTGCACCCCAGGTCCCGTGGGTGAAAAGTAAGTGCACCCCCAGTCCCATGGGTGAAAAGTAAGTGCACCCCCGCTCCCGTGGGTGAAAAGTATTGCACCCCGATCCCGTGTGTGAAAAGTAAGTGCACCCCCGGACTCGTGGGTGAAAAGTAAGTGCACCCCCGTACCCGTGGGTGAAAAGTAAGTGCACCCCCGGTCCCGTGGGTGAAAAGTAAGTGCACCCCCGGTCCCGTGGGTGAAAAGTAAGTGCACCCCCGGTCCCGTGGGTGAAAAGTAAGTGCACACCCGGTCCCGTGGGTGAAAAGTAAGTGCACCCCCGGTCCCGTGGGTGAAAAGTAAGTGCACCCCCGGTCCTGTGGGTGAAAAGTAAGTGCACCCCCGGTCCCGTGGGTGAAAAGTAAGTGCACCCCCGGTCCCGTGTGTGAAAAGTAAGTGCACCCCCGGTCCTATGGGTGAAAAGTAAGTGCACCCCCGATCCCGTGGGTGAAAAGTAAGTGCACCCCCGATCCCGTGGGTGAAAAGTAAGTGCACACCCGGTCCCGTGGGTGAAAAGTAAGTGCACCCCCGGTCCCGTGGGTGAAAAGTAAGTGCACCCCCGGTCCTGTGGGTGAAAAGTAAGTGCACCCCCGGTCCCGTGGGTGAAAAGTAAGTGCACCCCCGGTCCCGTGTGTGAAAAGTAAGTGCACCCCCGGTCCTATGGGTGAAAAGTAAGTGCACCCCCGATCCCGTGGGTGAAAAGTAAGTGCACCCCCGATCCCGTGGGTGAAAAGTAAGTGTACCCCTGGTCCCGTGGGTGAAAAGTAAGTGCACCCAGGTCCCGTGTGTGAAAAAGTAAGTGCGCCCCCGCCCCCCAAATCGGACCCTGAGTGACCCCGCCCCCGAATCGGACCCCGAGTGACCCGGACCCCCGAATCGGACCCCGAGTGGCCCCGCCCCCCAAATTGGACCCAGAGTGACCCCGCCCACCAAATCTGACCCAGAGTAACCCCGCCCACCAAATCTGACCCAGAGTGGCCCCGCCCACCAAATCTGACCCAGAGTGGCCCCGCCCACCAAATGTGACCCAGAGTGGCCCCGCCCACCAAATCTGACCCAGAGTGGCCCCGCCCACCAAATCGGACCCAGAGTGACCCCGCCCACCAAATCGGACCCAGAGTGACCCCGCCCACCAAATCGGACCCAGAGAGACCCCGCCCACCAAATCGGACCCAGAGTGACCCCGCCCACCAAATAGGACCCAGAGTGACCCCGCCCACCAAATCGGACCCGGAGTGACCCCGCCCACCAAATCGGACCCGGAGTGACCCCGCCCAACAAATCGGACCCGGAGTGGCCCCGCCCACCAAATCGGACCCGGAGTGGCCCCGCCCACCAAATCGGACCCGGAGTGGCCCCGCCCACCAAATCGGACCCGGAGTGACCGCCCACCAAATCGGACCCGGAGTGACCCCGCCCACCAAATCGGACCCAGAGTGACCCCGCCCACCAAATTGGACCCAGAGTGACCCCGTCCACCAAATCGGACCCAGAGTGACCCCGCCCACCAAATCGGACCCAGAGTGACCCCGCCCACCAAATCGGACCCAGAGTGACCCCGCCCACCAAATCGGACCCAGAGTGACCACGCCCACCAAATCGGACCCTGAGGGGCCCCGCCCACCAAATCGGACCCTGAGGGGCACCGTCCACCAAATCGGACCCTGAGGGGCCCCGCCCACCAAATCGGACCCTGAGGGACCCCGCCCACCAAATCGGACCCAGAGTGACCCCGCCCACCAAATCGGACCCAGAGTGACCACGCCCACCAAATCGGACCCTGAGGGGCCCCGCCCACCAAATCGGACCCTGAGGGGCACCGTCCACCAAATCGGACCCTGAGGGGCCCCGCCCACCAAATCGGACCCTGAGGGGCCCCGCCCACCAAATCGGACACTGAGGGGCCCCACCCACCAAATCAGCGCCTGAAGGGCACCCAAGTGTGAAAGTCTTGCAGGGGCAGCCCGGGCACCATTCCAAAGCACCATTCCTTCAGGAAATACCCATCTAGTTATAGTGCGTTGTAAAAAGCACTATATTGTTATTCCACCGTCGTCAACTTATTATAGTGCTTTGTAAAAAGCACTGTATTGTTATTCCACCGTAGACAACTTCTTATTATAGTGCTTTGGAACAAAGCACTATATTGTTATTCCACCGTCGTCAACTTATTCTTATTATTCTTATTATTAGGCTTTTTTCCGCAATTAATGCGGCCCGAACCGCTGCACGCACAGACTCCAGTGAGGTGTCATTTCGAAGCCAGCGTCCATGAGAGGTGTGCTAAGTATTTTTCGTGTCGATCAGATTTGTAGTTTTGGCGCAATGTGCGATTGAAAATTGTTTTTCCCTCATTGGAAAGCATTGTCAATGCATTTCAATAGGGAAATTTTGCCATAAGGTATAATGGCTGATATCTGAGGCAATTTAAAAAATAACTGCCAACTGCCACCTGGCTGATCAGCTCATTGATATGCGAAGTCAGACCCAGTTACTATGCCAACGCGTACGAACTCTACATGACCCCACCAGGACACAGTTTTGCCAGATAATATCAGCTCTTAAAGTGACCTGCCCACCAAATTGTTACCTGAGGTGTCAGCCCACCAAATCGGACCGAGTGACCCCGCCCACCAAATTGGACCCAGAGGGTAAGTGCACCCCCGCCCCGTGTGTGCAAAAGTAAGTGCACCCCTGCCCCATGTGTGCAAAAGTAAGTGCACCCCTTGTGTATGCAAAACTAAGTTCACCCCCACCCCAAGTGTATAAAAGTAAGTGCACCCCCGCCCTGTGTGTGCAAAAGTAACTGCACCCCCGCCCCCGTGTGTGCAAAAGTAAGTGCACCCCCGACCCCGTGTGTGAAAAGTAAGTGCGCCCCCGGCCCTGGATGTGCAAAAGTAAGTGCACCCCCGCCCCCGTGTGTGAAAAGTAAGTGCGCCTCCGGCCCCGCATGTGCAAAAGTAAGTGCACCCCCGGTCCCAGTTGTGCAAAAGTAAGTGCGCCCCCGCCCCCGTGTGTGCAAAAGTAAGTACGCCCCCGCCCCCGTGTGTGCAAAAGTAAGTGCACCCTGCCCCGTGTGTGAGAAGTAAGTGCGCCCCGGCCCAGGATGTGCAAAAGTAAGTGCGCCCCCGGCCCCGGGTATGCAAAAGTAAGAGCGCCCCGGCCCCGGGTGTGCAAAAGTGTGCCCCGGGTGTGCAAAAGTAAGTGCGCCCCGGGTGTGCAAAAGTAAGTGTGCCCCGGGTGTGCAAAAGTAAGAGCGCCCCCGACCCCATGTGTGCAAAAGTAAGTGCGCCCCCGGCCCCGGGTGTGCAAAATTAAGTGCGCCCCCGGCCCCGGATGTGCAAAAGTAAGTGCACCCCCGGTCCCAGGTGTGCAAAAGTAAGTGCGCCCCCGCCCCCGTGTGTGCAAAAGTAAGTACGCCCCCGCCCCCGCCCCCGTGTGTGCAAAAGTAAGGGCACCCTGCCCCGTGTGTGAGAAGTAAGTGCGCCCCCAGCCCAGGATGTGCAAAAGTAAGTGCGCCCCCGGCCCCGGATATGCAAAAGTAAGTGCGCCCCAGCCCCGGGTGTGCAAAAGTAAGTGTGCCCCGGGTGTGCAAAAGTAAGTGCGCCCCGGGTGTGCAAAAGTAAGTGCGCCCCGGGTGTGCAAAACTAAGTGCGCCCCGGGTGTGCAAAACTAAGTGGGCCCCGGCTGTGCAAAAGTAAGTGCGCCCCGGGTGTGCAAAAGTAAGAGCGCCCCCGACCCCATGTGTGGAAAAGTAAGTGCGCCCCCGGCACCGGGTGTGAAAAGTAAGTGCACCCCCGGTCCCGGGTGTGAAAAGTAAGTGCACCCCCAATTCTGTGGGTGAAAAGTAAGTGCACCACCGCTCCCATGGGTGAAAAGGAAGTGCACCCTCGGTCCCGTGGGTGAAAAGTAAGTGCACCCCTGGTCCCGTGAGTTAAAAGTAAGTGCAACCCCGGTCCCGTGTGTGAAAAGTAAGTGCACCCCCGATCCCGTGTGTGAAAAGTAAGTGCACCCCCGATCCCGTGTGTGAAAAGTAAGAGCACCCCGGCCCCGGGTGTGCAAAACTAAGTGCGCCCCCGGCCCCCAATTCGGACCCAGAGCCAGAGTAACCCCGCCCACCAAATCGGACCCAGAGTGACCCCGCCCACCAAATCGGACCCAGAGTGACCCCGCCCACCAAATGTGACCTAGAGTGACCCCGCCCACCAAATGTGACTCAGAGTGACCCCGCCCACCAAATGTGACCCAGAGTGACCCCGCCCACTAAATGTGACCCAGAGTGACCCCGCCCACCAAATGTGACCCAGAGTGACCCCGCCCACCAAATGTGACCCAGAGTGACCCCGCCCACCAAATCGGACCCAGAGTGACTCCGCCCACCAAATGTGTCTCAGAGTGACCCCGCCCACCAAATGTGACCCAGAGTGACCCCGCCCACCAAATGTGACCCAGAGTGACCCCGCCCACCAAATGTGACCCAGAGTGACCCCGCCCACCAAATGTGACCCAGAGTGACCCCGCCCACCAAATGTGACCCAGAGTGACCCCGCCCACCAAATGTGACCCAGAGAGACCCCGCCCACCAAATGTGACCCAGAGTGACCCCGCCCACCAAATGTGACCCAGAGTGACCCCGCCCACCAAATGTGACCCAGAGTGACCCCGCCCACCAAATGTGACCCAGAGTGACCCCGCCCACCAAATGTGACCCAGAGTGACCCCGCCCACCAAATGTGACCCAGAGTGACCCCGCCCACCAAATGTGACCCAGAGTGACCCCGCCCACCAAATGTGACCCAGAGTGACCCCGCCCACCAAATGTGACCCAGAGTGACCCCGCCCACTAAATGTGACCCAGAGAGACCCCGCCCACCAAATGTGACCCAGAGTGACCCCGCCCACCAAATGTGACCCAGAGTGACCCCGCCCACCAAATGTGACCCAGAGTGACCCCTCCCACCAAATGTGACCCAGTGTGACCCCGCCCACCAAATGTGACCCAGAGTGACCCCGCCCACCAAATGTGACCCAGAGTGACCCCGCCCACCAAATGTGACCCAGAGTGACCCCGCCCACCAAATGTGACCCAGAGTGACCCCGCCCACCAAATGTGACCCAGAGTGACCCCGCCCACCAAATGTGACCCAGAGTGACCCCGCCCACCAAATGTGACCCAGAGTGACCCCGCCCACCAAATGTGACCCAGAGTGACCCCGCCCACCAAATGTGACCCAGAGTGACCCCGCCCACCAAATGTGACCCAGAGTGACCCCGCCCACCAAATGTGACCCAGAGTGACCCCGCCCACCAAATGTGACCCAGAGTGACCCCGCCCACCAAATGTGACCCAGAGTGACCCCGCCCACCAAATGTGACCCAGAGTGACCCAGCCCACCAAATGTGACCCAGAGTGACCCCGCCCACCAAATCGGACCCAGAGTGACCCCGCCTACCAAATCGGACCCAGAGTGACCCCGCCCACCAAATCGGACCCAGAGTGACCCCGCCCACCAAATCGGACCCTGAGGGGCCCCGCCCACCAAATCGGACCCAGAGTGACCACGCCCACCAAATCGACCCAGAGTGACCCCGCCCACCAGATCGGACCCTGAGGGGCCCCGCCCACCAAATCAGCACCTGAGGGGCACCCAAGTGTGAAAGTCTTGCAGGGGCAGCCTGGGCACCATTCCAAAGCACTATCTGTAGTTCCTTCAGGAAATACCCATCTAGTTCTTATTCTTATTATTATTAGGCTTTTTTCCGCAATTAATGCGGCCCGAACCGCTACACGCACAGACTCCAGTGAGGTGTCATTTCGAAGCCAGCGTCCCCAAGAGGTGTGCTAAGTATTTTTCGTGTCGATCGGATTTGTAGTTTTGGCGCAATTAACGTTTGAAAATTGTTTTTCTCTCATTGGAATGCATTGCCAATGCATTTCAATAGGGAAATTTAGCCATAAGGTATAATGGCTGATTACTGAGGCAATTTAAAAAATAACTGCCAACTGCCACCTGGCTGATCAGCTCATTGATATGTGCAGTCACACCCAGTTACTATGACAACGCCTACGAACTCTACATGACCCCACCAGGACACAGTTTTGCCAGATAATATCAGCTCTTAAAGTGACCAACCCACCAAATTGTTACCTGAGGTGTCCAGCCCACCAAATAGGAGGCCGAGGGGCCCCGACCACCACATCGGAGGCCGAGGGGCCCCGACCTCCAAATCGGAGGCCGAGGGGCCCCGACCTCCATATCGGAGGCCGAGGGGCCCCGACCTCCAAATCGGAGGCCGAGGGGCCCCGACCTCCATATCGGAGGCCGAGGGGCCCCGACCTCCAAATCGAAGGCCGAGGGGCCCCGACCTCCATATCGGAGGCCGAGGGGCCCCGGCCTCCATATCGGAGGCCGAGGGGCCCCGACCTCCATATCGGAGGCCGAGGGGCCCCGACCTCCAAATCGGAGGCCGAGGGGCCCCGGCCTCCATATCGGAGGCCGAGGGGCCCCGACCTCCAAATCGAAGGCCGAGGGGCCCCGACCTCCATATCGGAGGCCGAGGGGCCCCGGCCTCCATATCGGAGGCCGAGGGGCCCCGACCTCCATATCGGAGGCCGAGGGGCCCCGGTCTCCATATCGGAGGCCGAGGGGCCCCGGCCTCCATATCGGAGGCCGAGGGGCCCCGACCTCCAAATCGGAGGCCGAGGGGCCCCGGCCTCCAAACCGGAGGCCGAGGGGCCCCGGCCTCCAAACCGGAGGCCGAGGCGCCCCGGCCTCCAAATCGGAGGCCGAGGGGCCCCGGCCTCCAATTCGGAGGCCGAGGCCCCCCGGCCTCCAAATCGGAGGCCGAGGGGCCCCGGCCTCCAAATCGGAGGCCGAGGGGCCCCGGCCTCCAAATCGGAGGCCGAGGGACCCCGGCCTCCAAATCGGACCCTGAGGGGCCCCGACCTCCAAATCGGACCCTGAGGGGCCCCGACCACCAAAGTGGACCCTGAGGGGCCCCGACCTCCAAATCGGACCCTGAGGGGCCCCGACCACCAAATCGGACCCTGAGGGGCCCCGACCTCCAAATCGGACCCTGAGGGGCCCCGACCACCAAATCGGACCCTGAGGGGCCCCGACCACCAAATCGGACCCTGAGGGGCCCCGACCACCAAATCGGACCCTGAGGGGCCCCGACCACCAAATCGGACCCTGAGGGGCCCCGACCACCAAATCGGACCCTGAGGGGCCCCGACCACCAAATCGGACCCTGAGGGGCCCCGACCACCAAATCGGACCCTGAGGGGCCCCGACCACCAAATCGGACCCTGAGGGGCCCCGACCACCAAATCGGACCCTGAGGGGCCCCGACCTCCAAATCGGACCCTGAGCGGCCCCGACCTCCAAATCGGACCCTGAGGGGCCCCGACCTCCAAATCGGACCCTGAGGGGCCCCGACCTCCAAATCGGACCCTGAGGGGCCCGACCACCAAATCGGACCCTGAGGTGCCCCGACCTCCAAATCGGACCCTGAGGGGCCCCGACCACCAAATCGGACCCTGAGGGGCCCCGACCTCCAAATCGGACCCTGAGGGGCCCCGACCACCAAATCGGACCCTGAGGGGCCCCGACCACCAAATCGGACCCTGAGGGGCCCCGACCACCAAATCGGACCCTGAGGGGCCCCGACCACCAAATCGGACCCTGAGGGGCCCCGACCACCAAATCGGACCCTGAGGGGCCCCGACCACCAAATCGGACCCTGAGGGGCCCCGACCACCAAATCGGACCCTGAGGGGCCCCGACCACCAAATCGGACCCTGAGGGGCCCCGACCTCCAAATCGGACCCTGAGGGGCCCCGACCTCCAAATCGGACCCTGAGGGGCCCCGACCACCAAATCGGACCCTGAGGGGCCCCGACCACCAAATCGGACCCTGAGGGGCCCCGACCTCCAAATCGGACCCTGAGGGGCCCCGACCTCCAAATCGGACCCTGAGGGGCCCCGACCACCAAATCGGACCCTGAGGGGCCCCGACCACCAAATCGGACCCTGAGGGGCCCCGACCACCAAATCGGACCCTGAGGGGCCCCGACCACCAAATCGGACCCTGAGGGGCCCCGACCACCAAATCGGACCCTGAGGGGCCCCGACCTCCAAATCGGACCCTGAGGGGCCCCGACCACCAAATCGGACCCTGAGGGGCCCCGACCTCCAAATCGGACCCTGAGGGGCCCCGACCTCCAAATCGGACCCTGAGGGGCGCTGACCTCCAAATCGGACCCTGAGGGGCCCCGACAACCAAATCGGACCCTGAGGGGCCCCACTTACCAAATCCGCGCCTGAAGGGCACCCAAGTGTGAAAGTCTTGCAGGGACAGCACGGGCACCATTCCAAAGCACTATCTGTAGTTCCTTCAGGAAATACCCATCTAGTTCTTATTATTCTTATTATTAGGCTTTTTTCCGCAATTAATGCGGCCCGAACCGCTGCACGCACAGACTCCAGTGAGGTGTCATTTCGAAGCCAGCGTCCATGAGAGGTGTGCTAAGTATTTTTCGTGTCGATCAGATTTGTAGTTTTGGCGCAATGTGCGATTGAAAATTGTTTTTCCCTCATTGGAAAGCATTGTCAATGCATTTCAATAGGGAAATTTTGCCATAAGGTATAATGGCTGATATCTGAGGCAATTTAAAAAATAACTGCCAACTGCCACCTGGCTGATCAGCTCATTGATATGCGAAGTCAGACCCAGTTACTATGCCAACGCGTACGAACTCTACATGACCCCACCAGGACACAGTTTTGCCAGATAATATCAGCTCTTAAAGTGACCTGCCCACCAAATTGTTACCTGAGGTGTCAGCCCACCAAATCGGACCGAGTGACCCCGCCCACCAAATTGGACCCAGAGGGTAAGTGCACCCCCGCCCCGTGTGTGCAAAAGTAAGTGCACCCCTGCCCCATGTGTGCAAAAGTAAGTGCACCCCTTGTGTATGCAAAACTAAGTTCACCCCCACCCCAAGTGTATAAAAGTAAGTGCACCCCCGCCCTGTGTGTGCAAAAGTAACTGCACCCCCGCCCCCGTGTGTGCAAAAGTAAGTGCACCCCCGACCCCGTGTGTGAAAAGTAAGTGCGCCCCCGGCCCTGGATGTGCAAAAGTAAGTGCACCCCCGCCCCCGTGTGTGAAAAGTAAGTGCGCCCCCGGCCCCGCATGTGCAAAAGTAAGTGCACCCCCGGTCCCAGTTGTGCAAAAGTAAGTGCGCCCCCGCCCCCGTGTGTGCAAAAGTAAGTACGCCCCCGCCCCCGTGTGTGCAAAAGTAAGTGCACCCTGCCCCGTGTGTGAGAAGTAAGTGCGCCCCCGGCCCAGGATGTGCAAAAGTAAGTGCGCCCCCGGCCCCGGGTATGCAAAAGTAAGAGCGCCCCGGCCCCGGGTGTGCAAAAGTGTGCCCCGGGTGTGCAAAAGTAAGTGCGCCCCGGGTGTGCAAAAGTAAGTGTGCTCCGGGTGTGCAAAAGTAAGAGCGCCCCCGACCCCATGTGTGCAAAAGTAAGTGCGCCCCCGGCCCCGGGTGTGCAAAATTAAGTGCGCCCCCGGCCCCGGATGTGCAAAAGTAAGTGCACCCCCGGTCCCAGGTGTGCAAAAGTAAGTGCGCCCCCGCCCCCGTGTGTGCAAAAGTAAGTACGCCCCCGCCCCCATGTGTGCAAAAGTAAGGGCACCCTGCCCCGTGTGTGAGAAGTAAGTGCGCCCCCAGCCCAGGATGTGCAAAAGTAAGTGCGCCCCCGGCCCCGGGTATGCAAAAGTAAGTGCGCCCCAGCCCCGGGTGTGCAAAAGTAAGTGTGCCCCGGGTGTGCAAAAGTAAGTGCGCCCCGGGTGTGCAAAAGTAAGTGCGCCCCGGGTGTGCAAAACTAAGTGCGCCCCGGGTGTGCAAAACTAAGTGGGCCCCGGCTGTGCAAAAGTAAGTGCGCCCCGGGTGTGCAAAAGTAAGAGCGCCCCCGACCCCATGTGTGCAAAAGTAAGTGCGCCCCCGGCCCCGGGTGTGCAAAATTAAGTGCGCCCCCGGCCCCGGGTGTGAAAAGTAAGTGCACCCCCGGTCCCGGGTGTGAAAAGTAAGTGCACCCCCAATTCTGTGGGTGAAAAGTAAGTGCACCACCGCTCCCATGGGTGAAAAGGAAGTGCACCCTCGGTCCCGTGGGTGAAAAGTAAGTGCACCCCTGGTCCCGTGAGTTAAAAGTAAGTGCAACCCCGGTCCCGTGTGTGAAAAGTAAGTGCACCCCCGATCCCGTGTGTGAAAAGTAAGTGCACCCCCGATCCCGTGTGTGAAAAGTAAGAGCACCCCGGCCCCGGGTGTGCAAAAGTAAGTGCGCCCCCGGCCCCCAATTCGGACCCAGAGCCAGAGTAACCCCGCCCACCAAATCGGACCCAGAGTGACCCCGCCCACCAAATCGGACCCAGAGTGACCCCGCCCACCAAATGTGACCTAGAGTGACCCCGCCCACCAAATGTGACTCAGAGTGACCCCGCCCACCAAATGTGACCCAGAGTGACCCCGCCCACTAAATGTGACCCAGAGTGACCCCGCCCACCAAATGTGACCCAGAGTGACCCCGCCCACCAAATGTGACCCAGAGTGACCCCGCCCACCAAATCGGACCCAGAGTGACTCCGCCCACCAAATGTGTCTCAGAGTGACCCCGCCCACCAAATGTGACCCAGAGTGACCCCGCCCACCAAATGTGACCCAGAGTGACCCCGCCCACCAAATGTGACCCAGAGTGACCCCGCCCACCAAATGTGACCCAGAGTGACCCCGCCCACCAAATGTGACCCAGAGTGACCCCGCCCACCAAATGTGACCCAGAGTGACCCCGCCCACTAAATGTGACCCAGAGAGACCCCACCCACCAAATGTGACCCAGAGTGACCCCGCCCACCAAATGTGACCCAGAGTGACCCCGCCCACCAAATGTGACCCAGAGTGACCCCTCCCACCAAATGTGACCCAGAGTGACCCCGCCCACCAAATGTGACCCAGAGTGACCCCGCCCACCAAATGTGACCCAGAGTGACCCCGCCCACCAAATGTGACCCAGAGTGACCCCGCCCACCAAATGTGACCCAGAGTGACCCCGCCCACCAAATGTGACCCAGAGTGACCCGCCCACCAAATGTGACCCAGAGTGACCCCGCCCACCAAATGTGACCCAGAGTGACCCCGCCCACCAAATGTGACCCAGAGTGACCCCGCCCACCAAATGTGACCCAGAGTGACCCCGCCCACCAAATGTGACCCAGAGTGACCCCGCCCACCAAATGTGACCCAGAGTGACCCCGCCCACCAAATGTGACCCAGAGTGACCCCGCCCACCAAATGTGACCCAGAGTGACCCCGCCCACCAAATGTGACCCAGAGTGACCCAGCCCACCAAATGTTACCCAGAGTGACCCCGCCCACCAAATCGGACCCAGAGTGACCCCGCCTACCAAATCGGACCCAGAGTGACCCCGCCCACCAAATCGGACCCAGAGTGACCCCGCCCACCAAATCGGACCCTGAGGGGCCCCGCCCACCAAATCGGACCCAGAGTGACCACGCCCACCAAATCGACCCAGAGTGACCCCGCCCACCAGATCGGACCCTGAGGGGCCCCGCCCACCAAATCAGCACCTGAGGGGCACCCAAGTGTGAAAGTCTTGCAGGGGCAGCCTGGGCACCATTTCAAAGCACTATCTGTAGTTCCTTCAGGAAATACCCATCTAGTTATAGTGCTTTTGTAAAAAGCACTATATTGTTATTCCACCGTAGTCAACTTATTCTTCTTCTTATTATTATTCAGTCCGCAATTAATGCGGCCCGAACCGCTGCACGCACAGACTCCAGTGAGGTGTCATTTCGAAGCCAGCGTTCCTGGCAGGTGTGCTAAGTATTTTTCGTGTTGATCGGATTTGTAGTTTTGGCGCAATTTGCGTTTGAAAATGTTGTCTCAATGCATTTCAATAGGGAAATCTTGCCATAAGCTTATAATGGCAGTTATTTTGAAATTGCCTCAGAAATCAGCCCAACTGCCACCTGGCTGATTAGCTCATTGATATGCGAAGTCAGACCCAGTTACTATGCCAACGCCTATGAACTCTACATGACCCCACTAGGACACAGGTTTGTCAGATAATATCAGCTCTTAAAGTGACCCGCGCACCAAATCGGACCCTGAGGTGCCAGCCCACCAAATTGTTACCTGAGGTATCCAGCCCACCAAATAGGAGGCCGAGGGGCCCCAACCACCACATCGGAGGCCGAGGGGACCCAACCACCACATCGGAGGCCGAGGGGCCCCGACCTCCAAATCGGAGGCCGAGGGGCCCCGACCTCCAAATCGGACCCTGAGGGGCCCCGACCACCAAATCGGACCCTGAGGGGCCCCGACCACCAAATCGGACCCTGAGGTGCCCCGACCTCCAAATCGGACCCTGAGGGGCCCCGACCTCCAAATCGGACCCTGAGGGGCCCCGACCACCAAATCGGGCCCTGAGGGGCCCCGACCACCAAATCGGACCCTGAGGGGCCCCGACCACCAAATCGGACCCTGAGGGGCCCAGACCACCAAATCGGACCCTGAGGGGCCCCGACCACCAAATCGGACCCTGAGGGGCCCCGACCTCCAAATCGAACCCTGAGGGGCCCCGACCTCCAAATCGGACCCTGAGGGGCCCCGACCTCCAAATCGGACCCTGAGGGGCCCCGACCACCAAATCGGACCCTGAGGGGCCCCGACCACCAAATCGGACCCTGAGGGGCCCCGACCACCAAATCGGACCCTGAGGGGCCCCGACCACCAAATCGGACCATGAGGGGCCCCGACCTCCAAATCGGACCTTGAGGGGCCCCGACCTCCAAATCGGGCCCTGAGGGGCCCCGACCACCAAATCGGACCCTGAGGGGCCCCGACCACCAAATCGGACCCTGAGGGGCCCCGACCACCAAATCGGACCCTGAGGGGCCCGACCTCCAAATCGGACCCTGAGGGGCCCCGACCTCCAAATCGGACCCTGAGGGGCCCCGACCTCCAAATCGGACCCTGAGGGGCCCCGACCACCAAATCGGACCCTGAGGGGCCCCGACCACCAAATCGGACCCTGAGGGGCCCCGACCTCCAAATCGAACCCTGAGGGGCCCCGACCTCCAAATCGGACCCTGAGGGGCCCCGACCACCAAATCGGACCCTGAGGGGCCCCGACCACCAAATCGGACCCTGAGGGGCCCCGACCACCAAATCGGACCCTGAGGGGCCCCGACCACCAAATCGGACCATGAGGGGCCCCGACCTCCAAATCGGACCCTGAGGGGCCCCGACCTCCAAATCGGGCCCTGAGGGGCCCCGACCACCAAATCGGACCCTGAGGGGCCCCGACCACCAAATCGGACCCTGAGGGGCCCCGACCACCAAATCGGACCCTGAGGGGCCCCGACCTCCAAATCGGACCCTGAGGGGCCCCGACCTCCAAATCGGACCCTGAGGGGCCCCGACCTCCAAATCGGACCCTGAGGGGCCCCGACCACCAAATCGGACCCTGAGGGGCCCCGACCACCAAATCGGACCCTGAGGGGCCCCGACCACCAAATCGGACCCTGAGGGGCCCCGACCACCAAATCGGACCCTGAGGGGCCCCGACCACCAAATCGGACCCTGAGGGGCCCCGACCACCAAATCGGACCCTGAGGGGCCCCGACCACCAAATCGGACCCTGAGGGGCCCCGACCACCAAATCGGACCCTGAGGGGCACCGACCACCAAATCGGCCCCTGAGGGGCCCCACCCACCAAATCGGCCCCTGAGGGGCCCCACCCACCAAATCGGCCCCTGAGGGGCCCCGCCCACCAAATCGGACTCTGAGGGGCCCCGCCCACCAAATCAGCACCTGAAGGGCACCCAAGTGTGAAAGTCTTGCAGGGGCAGCCCGGGCACCATCCCAAAGCACTATCTGTAGTTCCTTCAGGAAATACCCATCTAGTATTATTATTGTAATCCAATCTTATTATTATTAGGCTTTTTTCTGCAATTAATGCGGCCCGAACCGCTGCACGCACAGACTCCAGTGAGGCGCCATTTCGAAGCCAGCGCCCACGAGAGGTGTGCTAAGTATTTTTCGTGTCGATCCGATTTGTAGTTTTTTTTTAAATTGCATTTTTTTTTTTAAATTTCCCATAGGAAATAATGGCGAACTTTCCATTACCCCCAATTTGACCTTCCAAAGATGGCAGCTATGCAAATGTACATTTTAGGACATGATCATTTATCAAAGTCAAACATCAGAATAAAGTGACTATGACACCCTCTCGTCTCGTGTGTGAAAAATAAGTGCGCCCCCGGCCCCCAAATCGGACCCCGAGTGACCCCGCCCCCAAATCGGACCCTGAGTGACCACGTCCCCCAAATTGGACCCCGAGTGACCACGCCCCCAAATCGGACCCCGAGTGACCCCGCCCCCCAAACTGGACCCCGAGTGACCCCGCCCCCAAATCGGACCCCGAGTGACCCCGCCCCCCAAATCGGACCCCGAGTGACCCCGCCCCCCAAATCAGACCCAGAGTGATCCCGCCCACCAAATCAGACCCCAAGTGACCCCGCCCACCAAATCGGACCCAGAGTGACCCCGCCCATCAAATCGGTCCCTGAGGGGCCCCGCCCACCAACTCGGTCCCAGAGTGGCCCCGCCCACCAAATTAAACCCATAGTGGCCCCGCCCACCAAATCGGACTCCGAGTGGCCCTGCCCACCAAATCAGACTCTGAGTGGCCTCGCCCACCTAATTGGCCACCGAGTGACCCGCCCACCAAATCGGCCCCTGAGGGGCCCCGCCCACCAAATCGGACCCAGAGTGACCCCACCCACCAAATTGGACTCCGAGTGGCCCTGCCCACCAAATCGGCCACCGAGTGGCCCCGCCGACTAAATCGGCCCCTGAGGGGCCCCGCCCACCAAATGGGCCCCAGAGTGGCCCTGCCCACCAAATGGGCCCCAGAGTGGCCCAGCCCACCAAATGGGCCCCAGAGTGGCCCCGCCCACCAAATGGGCCCCAGAGTGGCCCCGCCCACCACATGGGCCCCAGAGTGGCCCTGCTCACCAAATCGGCTCCAGAGTGGCCCCGCCCACCAAATCAGACCCAGAGTGGCCCCGCCCACCAAATGTGACCCAGAGTGACCCCGCCCACCAAATGTGACCCAGAGTGACCCCGCCCACCAAATGTGACCCAGAGTGACCCCGCCCACCAAATGTGACCCAGAGTGACCCCGCCCACCAAATGTGACCCAGAGTGACCCCACCCACCAAATGTGACCCAGAGTGACCCCGCCCACCAAATGTGACCCAGAGTGACCCCGCCCACCAAATGTGACCCAGAGTGACCCCGCCCACCAAATGTGACCCAGAGTGACCCTGCCCACCAAATGTGACCCAGAGGTGCCCCGCCCACCAAATCTGACCGAGGTGCCCCGCCCACCAAATCTGACCCAGAGGTGCTCTGCCCACCAAATCTGACCCAGAGTGGCCCCGCCCACCAAATCTGACCCAGAGTGGCCCCGCCCACCAAATCGGACCCAGAGTGGTCCCGTCTACCAAATCGGACACAGAGTGGCCCCGCCCACCAAATCATCCCCTGAAGGGCCCCGCCCACCAAACCAGCGCCTGAAGGGCACCCAAGTGTGAAAGTCTTGCAGGGGCAGCCCGGGCACCATTACAAAGCACTATCTAGTTCCTTCAGGAAATACCCATCTAGTTATAGTGCTTTTGTAAAAAGCACTATATTGTTATTCCCCCGTAGACCAGAGGTCCCCAACTCCAGTCCTCAAGGCCCACCAACAGGTCATGTTTTCAGGATTTCCTTTGCATTGCACAGGTGATGCAATTATTACCTGGGCAAGACTAAGGAAATCCTGAAAACATGACATGTTGGTGGGCCTTGAGGACTGGAGTTGGGGACCCCTGCCGTAGACAACTTCTTATTCTTCTTATTCTTATTATTATTAGGCTTTTTTCCGCAATTAATGCGGCCCGAACCGCTGCACGCACAGACTCCAGTGAGGTGTCATTTCGAAGCCAGCGTCCATGAGAGGTGTGCTAAGTATTTTTCGTGTCGATCGGATGTGTAGTTTTGGCGCAATTAACGTTTGAAAATTGTTTTTCTCTCATTGGAATGCATTGCCAATGCATTTCAATAGGGAAATTTTGCCATAAGGTATAATGGCTGATTACTGAGGCAATTTAAAAAATAACTGCCAACTGCCACCTGGCTGATCAGCTCATTGATATGCGAAGCCAGACCCAGTTACTATGCCAACGCCTACGAACTCTACATGACCCCACCAGGACACAGTTTTGCCAGATAATATCAGCTCTTAAAGTGACCCGCACACCAAATCTGACCCTGAGGTGCCCAGTGCACCCCCGATCCCGTCTGTGAAAAGTAAGTGCACCCCCAGTCCCGTGTGTGAAAAGTAAGTGCACCCCCGTTCCTGGTGTGAAAAGTAAGTGCACCCCGGTCCCATGTGTGTGAAAAGTAAGTGCACCCCCGGTCCCTTGTGTGAAAAGTAAGTGCACCCCGATCCCGTTTGTGAAAAGTAAGTGCACCCCCAGTCCCGTGGGTGAAAATTAAGTGCACCCCAGTCCCGTGTGTGAAAAGTAAGTGCACCCCCGGTCCTGAGTGTGAAAAGTAAGCGCACCCCAGGTCCCGTAAGTGAAAAGTAAGTGCACCCTCGGTCCCGTGGGTGAAAAGTAAGTGCACCCCGGTCCCGTGTGTGAAAAGTAAGTGCATCCCTGGTCCCGGGTGTGAAAAGTAAGTGCACCCCCGGTCCCGTGGTTGAAAAGTAAGTGCACCCCCGGTCCCGTGTGTGAAAAATAAGGGCACCCTCGGTCCCGTGGGTGAAAAGTAAGTGCACCCCGATCCCGTGTGTGAAAAGTAAGTGCATCCCTGGTCCCGGGTGTGAAAAGTAAGTGCACCCCCGGTCCCGTGGGTGAAAAGTAAGTGCACCCCCGGTCCGGTGTGTGAAAAATAAGTGCACCCCAGTCCCATGGGTGAAAAGTAAGTGCACCCCCTGTCCCGTGGGTGAAAAGTAAGTGCACCCCCCCATGTGTGAAAAGTAAGTGCACTCCCGGTCCATGGGTGAAAAGTAAGTGCAACCCCGATCCCGTGGGTGAAAAGTAAGTGCACCTCCGGTCCCGTGAGTGAAAAGTAAGTGCACCCCTGGTCTCGTGGGTGAAAAGTAATTGCACCCCCGGTCCCGTGGGTGAAAAGTAAGTGCACCCCCGGTCCCGTGGGTGAAAAGTAAGTGCACCCCCGTTCCCGTGAGAGAAAAGAAAGTGCACCCCCGATCCCGGGTGTGAAAAGTAAGTGCACCCCAGGTCCCGTGGGTGAAAAGTAAGTGCACCCCCAGTCCCATGGGTGAAAAGTAAGTGCACCCCCGCTCCCGTGGGTGAAAAGTATTGCACCCCGATCCCGTGTGTGAAAAGTAAGTGCACCCCCGGACTCGTGGGTGAAAAGTAAGTGCACCCCCGTACCCGTGGGTGAAAAGTAAGTGCACCCCCGGTCCCGTGGGTGAAAAGTAAGTGCACCCCCGGTCCCGTGGGTGAAAAGTAAGTGCACCCCCGGTCCCGTGGGTGAAAAGTAAGTGCACACCCGGTCCCGTGGGTGAAAAGTAAGTGCACCCCCGGTCCCGTGGGTGAAAAGTAAGTGCACCCCCGGTCCTGTGGGTGAAAAGTAAGTGCACCCCCGGTCCCGTGGGTGAAAAGTAAGTGCACCCCCGGTCCCGTGTGTGAAAAGTAAGTGCACCCCCGGTCCTATGGGTGAAATGTAAGTGCACCCCCGATCCCGTGGGTGAAAAGTAAGTGCACCCCCGATCCCGTGGGTGAAAAGTAAGTGCACCCCTGGTCCCGTGGGTGAAAAGTAAGTGCACCCAGGTCCCGTGTGTAAAAAAGTAAGTGCGCCCCCGCCCCCCAAATCGGACCCTGAGTGACCCCGCCCCCGAATCGGACCCCGAGTGACCCGGACCCCCGAATCGGACCCCGAGTGGCCCCGCCCCCCAAATTGGACCCAGAGTGACCCCGCCCATCAAATCTGACCCAGAGTATCCCCGCCCACCAAATCTGACCCAGAGTGGCCCCGCCCACCAAATCTGACCCAGAGTGGCCCCGCCCACCAAATCTGACCCAGAGTGGCCCCGCCCACCAAATCTGACCCAGAGTGGCCCCGCCCACCAAATCGGACCCAGAGTGACCCCGCCCACCAAATCGGACCCAGAGTGACCCCGCCCACCAAATCGGACCCAGAGAGACCCCGCCCACCAAATCGGACCCAGAGTGACCCCGCCCACCAAATCGGACCCAGAGTGACCCCGCCCACCAAATCGGACCCAGAGTGACCCCGCCCACCAAATAGGACCCAGAGTGACCCCGCCCACCAAATCGGACCCGGAGTGACCCCGCCCACCAAATCAGACCCGGAGTGACCCCGCCCACCAAATCGGACCCGGAGTGGCCCCGCCCACCAAATCGGACCCGGAGTGACCCCGCCCACCAAATCGGACCCGGAGTGGCCCCGCCCACCAAATCGGACCCGGAGTGGCCCCGCCCACCAAATCGGACCCGGAGTGACCGCCCACCAAATCGGACCCGGAGTGACCCCGCCCACCAAATCGGACCCAGAGTGACCCCGCCCACCAAATCGGACCCAGAGTGACCCCGCCCACCAAATCGGACCCAGAGTGACCCCGCCCACCAAATCGGACCCAGAGTGACCTCGCCCACCAAATCAGACCCAGAGTGACCCCGCCCACCAAATCGGACCCAGAGTGACCCCGTCCACCAAATCGGACCCAGAGTGACCCCGCCCACCAAATCGGACCCAGAGTGACCCCGCCCACCAAATCGGACCCAGAGTGACCCCGCCCACCAAATCGGACCCAGAGTGACCACGCCCACCAAATCGGACCCTGAGGGGCCCCGCCCACCAAATCGGACCCTGAGGGGCACCGTCCACCAAATCGGACCCTGAGGGGCCCCGCCCACCAAATCGGACCCTGAGGGGCCCCGCCCACCAAATCGGACACTGAGGGGCCCCACCCACCAAATCAGCGCCTGAAGGGCACCCAAGTGTGAAAGTCTTGCAGGGGCAGCCCGGGCACCATTCCAAAGCACTATCTGTAGTTCCTTCAGGAAATACCCATCTAGTTATAGTGCTTTGTAAAAAGCACTATATTGTTATTCCACCGTAGTCAACTTATTCTTCTTATTATTATTCAGTCCGCAATTAATGCGGCCCGAACCGCTGCACGCACAGACTCCAGTGAGGTGTCATTTCGAAGCCAGCGTTCCTGGCAGGTGTGCTAAGTATTTTTCGTGTCGATCGGATATGTAGTTTTGGCGTAATTGGCGTTTGAAAATTTTGTCTCAATGCATTTCAATGGGGAAATTGTTCCAATGGCTGATTTCTGAGGCAATTTCAAAATAACTGCCAACTGCCACCTGGCTGATTAGCTCATTGCTATGTGCAGTCAGACCCAGTTACTATGCCAACGCCTACGAACTCTACATGACCCCACCAGGACACAGTTTTGCCAGATAATATCAGCTCTTAAAGTGACCCACACACCAAATCTGACCCTGAGGTGCCCAGCCCACCAAATTGGACCCTGAGGGGCCCCGCCCACCAAACCGGACCCAGAGTGACCCCGCCCACCAAACCGGACCCAGAGTGACCCCGCCCACCAAACCGGACCCAGAGTGACCCCGCCCAGCAAATAGGTCCCTGAGGGGCCCCGCCCACCAAATCTGTCCCTGAGGGGCCCCGCCCACCAAATCGGACCCTGAGGGGCCCCGCCCACCAAATCGGACCCTGAGGGGCCCCGCCCACCAAATCGGACCCCAAGTGACCCTGCCCACGAAATCGGACCCCGAGTGGCCCCGCCCACCAAATCGGACCCCGAGGTTCCCCGCCTCCCAAATCAGACCCGAGTGACCCCGCCCACAAAATCAGACCCAGATTGACCCCGCCCACCAAATCTGAGCCAGATTGACCCCGCCCACCAAATTGGACCCAGTGTGACCCCGCCCACCAAATCGGACCCAGAGGGGAACCGCCCACCAAATCGGACCCCGAGGGACCCCGCCCACCAAATCGGACCCCGCCCACCAAATCGGACCCCAAATCGGACCCCGAGAGGCCCCACCCCCCAAATCGGACCCAGAGTGACCCCGCCCACCAAATCGGACCTGAGTGACCCCGCCCACCAAATCGGACCCAGAGTGACCCCGCCCACCAAATCGGACCCAGAGTGACCCCGCCCACCAAATCGGACCCAGAGTGACACCGCCCACCAAATCGGACCCAAAGTGACCCCGCCCACCAAATCGGACCCAGAGTGACCTCGCCCACCAAATGGGACCCAGAGTGACCCAACCCACCAAATCGGACCCAGAGTGACCCCGCCCACCAAATCGGACCCAGAGTGACCCCGCCCACCAAATCGGACCCAGAGTGACACCGCCCACCAAATTGGACCCAAAGTGACCCCGCCCACCAAATCGGACCCTGAGGGGCCCCGCCCACCAAATCGGACCCTGAGGGGCCCCGCCCACCAAATCGGCCCCTGAGATCCCCGCCCACCAAATTGGACCATGAGGGGCCCCGCCCACCAAATCGTACCCTGAGGGGCCCCGCCCACCAAATCGGACCCTGAGGGGCCCCGCCCACCAAATCGGACCCTGAGGGGCAACGCCCACCAAATCGGACCCAGAGTGACCCCGCCCACCAAATCGGACCCTGAGGGGAACCGCCCACCAAATCGGCCCCTGAGATGCCCTGGCCACCAAATCGGACCCTGAGAGACCCCGCCCACCAAATCGGACCCTGAGGGGCCCCGCCCACCAAATCGGACCCTGAGGGGCCCCGCCCACCAAATCGGACCCTGAGGGGCCCCGCCCACCAAATCGGACCCTGAGGGGCCCCGCCCACCAAATCGGACCCTGAGGGGCCCCGCCCACCAAATCGGATCCTGAGGGGCCCCGCCCACCAAATCGGACCCTGAGGGGCCCCGCCCACCAAATCGGACCCAGAGTGACTCCGCCCACCAAATCGGACCCAGAGTGACCCCACCCACCAAATCGGCACCTGAGGTGCCCCGCCCACCAAATCGGTCCTGAGGGGCATCCACGTGTAAAACTCTTGCAGGGGCAGCCCGGGCACCATTCCAAAGCACTATCTGTAGTTCCTTCAGGAAATACCCATCTAGTTATAGTGCTTTTGTAAAAAGCACTATATTGTTATTCCCCCGTAGACAACTTCTTATTCGTCTTATTCTTATTATTATTAGGCTTTTTTCCGCAATTAATGCGGCCCGAACCGCTGCACGCACAGACTCCAGTGAGGTGTCATTTCGAAGCCAGCGTCCATGAGAGGTGTGCTAAGTATTTTTCGTGTCGATCGGATTTGTAGTTTTGGCGCAATTAACGTTTGAAAATTGTTTTTCTCTCATTGGAATGCATTGCCAATGCATTTCAATAGGGAAATTTTGCCATAAGGTATAATGGCTGATTACTGAGGCAATTTAAAAAATAACTGCCAACTGCCACCTGGCTGATCAGCTCATTGATATGCGAAGCCAGACCCAGTTACTATGCCAACGCCTACGAACTCTACATGACCCCACCAGGACACAGTTTTGCCAGATAATATCAGCTCTTAAAGTGACCCGCACACCAAATCTGACCCTGAGGTGCCCAGTGCACCCCCGATCCCGTCTGTGAAAAGTAAGTGCACCCCCAGTCCCGTGTGTGAAAAGTAAGTGCACCCCCGTTCCTGGTGTGAAAAGTAAGTGCATCCCGGTCCCATGTGTGTGAAAAGTAAGTGCACCCCCGGTCCCTTGTGTGAAAAGTAAGTGCACCCCGATCCCGTTTGTGAAAAGTAAGTGCACCCCCAGTCCCGTGGGTGAAAATTAAGTGCACCCCAGTCCCGTGTGTGAAAAGTAAGTGCACCCCCGGTCCTGAGTGTGAAAAGTAAGCGCACCCCAGGTCCCGTAAGTGAAAAGTAAGTGCACCCTCGGTCCCGTGGGTGAAAAGTAAGTGCACCCCGGTCCCGTGTGTGAAAAGTAAGTGCATCCCTGGTCCCGGGTGTGAAAAGTAAGTGCACCCCCGGTCCCGTGGTTGAAAAGTAAGTGCACCCCCGGTCCCGTGTGTGAAAAATAAGGGCACCCTCGGTCCCGTGGGTGAAAAGTAAGTGCACCCCGATCCCGTGTGTGAAAAGTAAGTGCATCCCTGGTCCCGGGTGTGAAAAGTAAGTGCACCCCCGGTCCCGTGGGTGAAAAGTAAGTGCACCCCCGGTCCGGTGTGTGAAAAATAAGTGCACCCCAGTCCCATGGGTGAAAAGTAAGTGCACCCCCTGTCCCGTGGGTGAAAAGCAAGTGCACCCCCCCATGTGTGAAAAGTAAGTGCACTCCCGGTCCATGGGTGAAAAGTAAGTGCACCCCCGGTCCCGTGGGTGAAAAGTAAGTGCACCTCCGGTCCCGTGAGTGAAAAGTAAGTGCACCCCTGGTCCCGTGGGTGAAAAGTAATTGCACCCCCGGTCCCGTGGGTTAAAAGTAAGTGCACCCCCGGTCCCGTGGGTGAAAAGTAAGTGCACCCCCGTTCCCGTGAGAGAAAAGTAAGTGCACCCCCGTTCCCGTGTGTGAAAAGTAAGTGCACCCCCGATCCCGGGTGTGAAAAGTAAGTGCACCCCCGATCCCGGGTGTGAAAAGTAAGTGCACCCCAGGTCCCGTGGGTGAAAAGTAAGTGCACCCCCAGTCCCATGGGTGAAAAGTAAGTGCACCCCCGCTCCCGTGGGTGAAAAGTATTGCACCCCGATCCCGTGTGTGAAAAGTAAGTGCACCCCCGGACTCGTGGGTGAAAAGTAAGTGCACCCCCGTACCCGTGGGTGAAAAGTAAGTGCACCCCCGGTCCCGTGGGTGAAAAGTAAGTGCACCCCCGGTCCCGTGGGTGAAAAGTAAGTGCACCCCCGGTCCCGTGGGTGAAAAGTAAGTGCACACCCGGTCCCGTGGGTGAAAAGTAAGTGCACCCCCGGTCCCGTGGGTGAAAAGTAAGTGCACCCCCGGTCCTGTGGGTGAAAAGTAAGTGCACCCCCGGTCCCGTGGGTGAAAAGTAAGTGCACCCCCGGTCCCGTGTGTGAAAAGTAAGTGCACCCCTGGTCCTATGGGTGAAAAGTAAGTGCACCCCCGATCCCGTGGGTGAAAAGTAAGTGCACCCCCGGTCCCGTGGGTGAAAAGTAAGTGCACCCAGGTCCCGTGTGTGAAAAAGTAAGTGCGCCCCCGCCCCCCAAATCGGACCCTGAGTGACCCCGCCCCCGAATCGGACCCCGAGTGACCCGGACCCCCGAATCGGACCCCGAGTGGCCCCGCCCCCCAAATTGGACCCAGAGTGACCCCGCCCACCAAATCTGACCCAGAGTAACCCCGCCCACCAAATCTGACCCAGAGTGGCCCCGCCCACCAAATCTGACCCAGAGTGGCCCCGCCCACCAAATCTGACCCAGAGTGGCCCCGCCCACCAAATCTGACCCAGAGTGGCCCCGCCCACCAAATCTGACCCAGAGTGACCCCGCCCACCAAATCGGACCCAGAGTGACCCCGCCCACCAAATCGGACCCAGAGAGACCCCGCCCACCAAATAGGACCCAGAGTGACCCCGCCCACCAAATAGGACCCAGAGTGACCCCGCCCACCAAATAGGACCCAGAGTGACCCCGCCCACCAAATCGGACCCGGAGTGACCCCGCCCACCAAATCGGACCCGGAGTGACCCCGCCCACCAAATCGGACCCGGAGTGGCCCCGCCCACCAAATCGGACCCGGAGTGACCCCGCCCACCAAATCGGACCCGGAGTGACCGCCCACCAAATCAGACCCAGAGTGACCCCGCCCACCAAATCGGACCCAGAGTGACCCCGTCCACCAAATCGGACCCAGAGTGACCCCGCCCACCAAATCGGACCCAGAGTGACCCCGCCCACCAAATCGGACCCAGAGTGACCACGCCCACCAAATCGGACCCTGAGGGGCCCCGCCCACCAAATCGGACCCTGAGGGGCACCGTCCACCAAATCGGACCCTGAGGGGCCCCGCCCACCAAATCGGACCCTGAGGGGCCCCGCCCACCAAATCGGACACTGAGGGGCCCCACCCACCAAATCAGCGCCTGAAGGGCACCCAAGTGTGAAAGTCTTGCAGGGGCAGCCCGGGCACCATTCCAAAGCACTATCTGTAGTTCCTTCAGGAAATACCCATCTAGTTATAGTGCTTTTGTAAAAAGCACTATATTGTTATTCCCCCGTAGACAACTTCTTATTCTTCTTATTCTTATTATTATTAGGCTTTTTTCCGCAATTAATGCGGCCCGAACCGCTGCACGCACAGACTCCAGTGAGGTGTCATTTCGAAGCCAGCGTCCATGAGAGGTGTGCTAAGTATTTTTCGTGTCGATCGGATTTGTAGTTTTGGCGCAATTAACGTTTGAAAATTGTTTTTCTCTCATTGGAATGCATTGCCAATGCATTTCAATAGGGAAATTTTGCCATAAGGTATAATGGCTGATTACTGAGGCAATTTAAAAAATAACTGCCAACTGCCACCTGGCTGATCAGCTCATTGATATGCGAAGCCAGACCCAGTTACTATGCCAACGCCTACGAACTCTACATGACCCCACCAGGACACAGTTTTGCCAGATAATATTAGCTCTTAAAGTGACCCGCACACCAAATCTGACCCTGAGGTGCCCAGTGCACCCCCGATCCCGTCTGTGAAAAGTAAGTGCACCCCCGGTCCCGTGTGTGAAAAGTAAGTGCACCCCCGTTCCTGGTGTGAAAAGTAAGTGCACCCCGGTCCCATGTGTGTGAAAAGTAAGTGCACCCCCGTTCCTGGTGTGAAAAGTAAGTGCACCACGGTCCCATGTGTGTGAAAAGTAAGTGCACCCCCGGTCCCTTGTGTGAAAAGTAAGTGCACCCCGGTCCCATGTGTGTGAAAAGTAAGTGCACCCCGATCCCGTTTGTGAAAAGTAAGTGCACCCCCAGTCCCGTGGGTGAAAATTAAGTGCACCCCAGTCCCGTGTGTGAAAAGTAAGTGCACCCCCGGTCCTGAGTGTGAAAAGTAAGCGCACCCCAGGTCCCGTAAGTGAAAAGTAAGTGCACCCTCGGTCCCGTGGGTGAAAAGTAAGTGCACCCCGGTCCCGTGTGTGAAAAGTAAGTGCATCCCCGGTCCCGGGTGTGAAAAGTAAGTGCACCCCCGGTCCCGTGGTTGAAAAGTAAGTGCACCCCCGGTCCCGTGTGTGAAAAATAAGTGCACCCTCGGTCCCGTGGGTGAAAAGTAAGTGCACCCCGATCCCGTGTGTGAAAAGTAAGTGCATCCCTGGTCCAGGGTGTGAAAAGTAAGTGCACCCCAGGTTCCGTGGGTGAAAAGTAAGTGCACCCCCGGTCCCGTGTGTGAAAAATAAGTGCACCCCAGTCCCGTGGGTGAAAAGTAAGTGCACCCCCTGTCCCGTGGGTGAAAAGTAAGTGCACCCCCCCATGTGTGAAAAGTAAGTGCACTCCCGGTCCATGGGTGAAAAGTAAGTGCACCCCGGGTCCCGTGGGTGAAAAGTAAGTGCACCTCCGGTCCCGTGGGTGAAAAGTAATTGCACCCCCGGTCCCGTGGGTGAAAAGTAAGTGCACCCCGGTCCCGTGGGTGAAAAGTAAGTGCACCCCCGTTCCCGCGAGTGAAAAGTAAGTGCACCCCCGTTCCCGTGTCTGAAAAGTAAGTGCACCCCCGATCCCGGGTGTGAAAAGTAAGTGCACCCCAGGTCCCGTGGGTGAAAAGTAAGTGCACCCCCAGCCCCATGGGTGAAAAGTAAGTGCACCCCCGCTCCCGTGGGTGAAAAGTATTGCACCCCGATCCCGTGTGTGAAAAGTAAGTGCACCCCCGGACTCGTGGGTGAAAAGTAAGTGCACCCCCTGTACCATGGGTGAAAAGTAAGTGCACCCCCGGTCCCGTGGGTGAAAAGTAAGTGCACCCCCGGTCCCGTGGGTGAAAAGTAAGTGCACCCCCGGTCCCGTGGGTGAAAAGTAAGTGCACCCCCGATCCCGTGGATAAAAAGTAAGTGCACCCCGGTCCTGTGGGTGAAAAGTAAGTGCACCCCCGGTCCCGTGTGTGAAAAGTAAGTGCACCCCCGGTCCTATGGGTGAAAAGTAAGTGCACCCCCGATCCCGTGGGTGAAAAGTAAGTGCACCCCTGGTCCCGTGGGTGAAAAGTAAGTGCACCCTTGGTCCCGTGGGTGAAAAGTAAGTGCACCCAGGTCCCGTGTGTGAAAAAGTAAGTGCGCCCCCGCCCCCCAAATCGGACCCTGATTGACCCCGCCCCCGAATCGGACCCCGAGTGACCCGGACCCCCGAATCGGACCCCGAGTGGCCCCGCCCCCCAAATTGGACCCAGAGTGACCCCGCCCACCAAATCTGACCCAGAGTAACCCCGCCCACCAAATCTGACCCAGAGTAACCCCGCCCACCAAATCTGACCCAGAGTGGCCCCGCCCACCAAATCGGACCCAGAGTGACCCCGCCCACCAAATCGGACCCAGAGTGACCCCGCCCACCAAATCGGACCCAGAGTGACCCCGCCCACGAAATCGGACCCAGAGTGACCCCGCCCACCAAATCGGACCCAGAGTGACCCCGCCCACCAAATCGGACCCAGAGTGACCCCGCCCACCAAAACGGACCCAGAGTGACCCCGCCCACCAAATCGGACCCAGAGTGACCCCGCCCACCAAATCGGACCCAGAGTGACCCCGCCCACCAAATCGGACCCAGAGTGACCCCGCCCACCAAATCGGACCCAGAGTGACCCCGCCCACCAAATCGGACCCAGAGTGACCCCGCCCACCAAATCGGACCCAGTGTGACCCCGCCCACCAAATCGGACCCTGAGGGGCCCCGCCCACCAAATCGGACCCTGAGGGGCCTCGCCCACCAAATCAGCACCTGAAGGGCACCCAAGTGTGAAAGTCTTGCAGGGGTAGCCCGGGCACCATTCCAAAGCACTATCTGTAGTTCCTTCAGGAAATACACATCTAGTATTAAAATTGTAATCCGATCTTATTATTATTAGGTTTTTTTCTGCAATTAATGCGGCCCGAACCGCTGCACGCACAGACTCCAGTGAGGCGTCATTTCGAAGCCAGCGCCCACGGGAGGTGTGCTAAGTATTTTTCGTGTCGATCCGATTTGTAGTTTTTTTTTAAAAATCGCATTTAAAAAAAAAAATTCCCATAGGAAATAATGGCGAACTTTCCATTACCCCCAACTTGACGGCAGCTATGCAAATGTACATTTTAGGACATGATTATTTATCAAAGTCAAGCATCAGAATAAAGTGACTATGACAACCTCTCGTCCCGTGTGTGAAAAGTAAGTGCACCCCCGGTCCCGTGGGTGAAAAGTAAGTGTACCCCCGATCCTGTGTGTGAAAAATAAGTGCGCCCCCGGCCCCCAAATCGGACCCCGAGTGACCCCGCCCCCAAATTGGACCCCGAGTGACTCCGTCCCCCAAATCGGACCCCGAGTGACCCCGCCCACCAAATTGGACCCCGAGTGACCACGTCCCCCAAATTGGACCCCGAGTTACCCCGCCCCCAAATCGGACCCCGAGTTACCCCGCCCCCAAACCGGACCCCGAGTGACCCCGCCCCCCAAACCGGACCCCGAGTGACCCCGCCCCCCAAACCGAACCCTGAGGGACCACGCCCCCCAAATCGGACCCAGAGTGACTCCGCCCACCAAGTCGGACGCAGAGTGACTCCGCCCACCAAATCGGACCCCGAGTGACCCCGCCCACCAAATCGGACCCAGAGTGAACCCGCCCCCTAAATCAGACCCCGAGTGAACCCGCCCACCAAATCAGACCCCAAGTGACCCCGCCCACCAAATCGGCCCCGAGGGGCCCCGCCCACCAAATGGGCCCCGCCCACCAAATGGGCCCCAGAGTGGCCCCGCCCACCAAATGGGCCCCAGAGTGGCCCCGCCCACCAAATGGGCCCCAGAGTGGCCCTGCCCACCAAATGGGTCCCAGAGTGGCCCTGCCCACCAAATCGGTCCCAGAGTGGCCCCGCCCACCAAATCGGACCAAGAGTGGCACACCCAAGTGTGAAAGCCTTGCAGGGGCAGCCCGGGCACCATTCCAAAGCACTATCTGTAGTTCCTTCAGGAAATACCCATCTAGTTATAGTGCTTTGTAAAAAGCACTATATTGTTATTCCACCGTCGTCAACTTATTCTTATTATTATTCTTATTATTAGGCTTTTTTCTGCAATTAATGCGGCCCGAACCGCTGCACGCACAGACTCCAGTGAGGTGTCATTTCGAAGCCAGCGTCCATGAGAGGTGTGCTAAGTATTTTTCGTGTCGATCGGATTTGTAGTTTTGGCGCAATGTGCGATTGAAAATTGTTTTTCCCTCATTGGAAAGCATTGTCAATGCATTTCAATAGGGAAATTTTGCCATAAGCTATAATGGCTGATATCTGAGGCAATTTAAAAAATAACTGCCAACTGCCACCTGGCTGATCAGCTCATTGATATGCGAAGTCAGACCAAGTTACTATGCCAACGCGTACAAACTCTACATGACCCCACCAGGACACAGTTTTGCCAGATAATATCAGCTCTTAAAGTGACCTACCCACCAAATTGTTACCTGAGGTGTCAGCCCACCAAATCGGACCGAGTGACCCCGCCCACCAAATTGGACCCAGAGGGTAAGTGCACCCCCGCCCCGTGTGTGCAAAAGTAAGTGCACCCCTTGTGTATGCAAAACTAAGTTCACCCCCACCCCAAGTGTATAAAAGTAAGTGCACCCCCGCCCTGTGTGTGCAAAAGTAACTGCACCCCCGCCCCCGTGTGTGCAAAAGTAAGTGCACCCCCGCCCCCGTGTGTGAAAAGTAAGTGCGCCCCCGGCCCTGGATGTGCAAAAGTAAGTGCACCCCCGACCCCGTGTGTGAAAAGTAAGTGCGCCCCCGGCCCCGGATGTGCAAAAGTAAGTGCACCCCCGGTCCCAGTTGTGCAAAAGTAAGTGCGCCCCCGCCCCCGTGTGTGCAAAAGTAAGTACGCCCCTGCCCCCGTGTGTGCAAAAGTAAGTGCACCCTGCCCCGTGTGTGAGAAGTAAGTGCGCCCCCGGCCCAGGATGTGCAAAAGTAAGTGCGCCCCCGGCCCCGGGTATGCAAAAGTAAGAGCGCCCCGGCCCCGGGTGTGCAAAAGTGTGCCCCGGGTGTGCAAAAGTAAGTGCGCCCCGGGTGTGCAAAAGTAAGTGTGCCCCGGGTGTGCAAAAGTAAGCGCCCCGACCCCATGTGTGCAAAAGTAAGTGCGCCCCCGGCCCCGGGTGTGCAAAATTAAGTGCGCCCCCAGCCCCGGATGTGCAAAAGTAAGTGCACCCCCGGTCCCAGGTGTGCAAAAGTAAGTGCGCCCCTGCCCCCGTGTGTGCAAAAGTAAGTACACCCCCGCCCCCGTGTGTGCAAAAGTAAGGGCACCCTGCCCCGTGTGTGAGAAGTAAGTGCGCCCCCGGCCCAGGATGTGCAAAAGTAAGTGCGCCCCCGGCCCCGGGTATGCAAAAGTAAGTGCGCCCCGGGTGTGCAAAAGTAAGAGCGCCCCCGACCCCATGTGTGCAAAAGTAAGTGCGCCCCCGGCCCCGGGTGTGCAAAATTAAGTGCGCCCCCGGCCCCGGGTGTGAAAAGTAAGTGCACCCCCGGTCCCGGGTGTGAAAAGTAAGTGCACCCCCAATTCTGTGGGTGAAAAGTAAGTGCACCACCGCTCCCATGGGTGAAAAGGAAGTGCACCCTCGGTCCCGTGGGTGAAAAGTAAGTGCACCCCCGGTCCCGTGAGTTAAAAGTAAGTGCAACCCCGGTCCCGGGTATGCAAAAGTAAGAGCGCCCCGGCCCCGGGTGTGCAAAAGTGTGCCCCGGGTGTGCAAAAGTAAGTGCGCCCCGGGTGTGCAAAAGTAAGTGTGCCCCGGGTGTGCAAAAGTAAGAGCGCCCCGACCCCATGTGTGCAAAAGTAAGTGCGCCCCCGGCCCCGGGTGTGCAAAATTAAGTGCGCCCCCGGCCCCGGGTGTTCAAAAGTAAGTGCACCCCCGGTCCCAGGTGTGCAAAAGTAAGTGCGCCCCCGCCCCCGTGTGTGCAAAAGTAAGTACACCCCCGCCCCCGTGTGTGCAAAAGTAAGGGCACCCTGCCCCGTGTGTGAGAAGTAAGTGCGCTCCCAGCCCAGGATGTGCAAAAGTAAGTGCGCCCCCGGCCCCGGGTATGCAAAAGTAAGTGCGCCCCGGCCCCGGGTGTGCAAAAGTAAGTGCGCCCCGGGTGTGCAAAAGTAAGTGCGCCCCGGGTGTGCAAAAGTAAGTGCGCCCCGGGTGTGCAAAACTAAGTGCGCCCCGGGTGTGCAAAACTAAGTGGGCCCCGAGTGACCCCACCAGGACACAGTTTTGCCAGATAATATCAGCTCTTAAAGTGACCCGACCACCAAATCGGACCCTGAGGGGCACCGCCCACCAAATCGGACCCTGAGGGGCCCCGCCCACCAAATCGGCCCCTGAGGGGCCCCGCCCACCAAATCGGCCCCTGAGGGGCCCCGCCCACCAAATCGGACCCAGAGTGACCCCGCCCACCAAATCGGACCCAGAGTGACCCCGCCCACCAAATCGGACCCAAAGTGACCCCGCCCACCAAATCGGACCCAGAGTGACCCCGCCCACCAAATCGGACCCAGAGTGACCCCGCCCACCAAATCGGACCCAGAGTGACCCCGCCCACCAAATCGGACCCAGAGTGACCCCGCCCACCAAATCGGACCCAGAGTGACCCCGCCCACCAAATCGGACCCAGAGTGACCCCGCCCACCAAATTGGACCCAGAGTGACCCCGCCCACCAAATCGGACCCAGAGTGACCCCGCCCACCAAATCGGACCCAGAATGACCCCGCCCACCAAATCGGACCCAGAGTGACCCCGCCCACCAAATCGGACCCAGAGTGACCCCGCCCACCAAATCGGACCCAGAGTGACCCCGCCCACCAAATCGGACCCAGAGTCGCCCCGCCCACCAAATTGGCCCCCTGAGCGGCCCCGAACACCAAATCGGACCCAGAGTGACCCGGCCCACCAAATCGGACCCAGAGTGACCCCGCCCAAAAAATCGGACCCAGAGTGACCCCCGCCCACCAAATCGGACCCAGATTGACACCGCCCACCAAATCGGCCCCTGAGGGGCCCCAACCACCAAACGGGCACCTGAGGGGCACTCAAGTGTGAAAGCCTTGCAGGGGCAGCCCGGGCACCATTCCAAAGCACTATCTGTAGTTCCTTCAGGAAATACCCATCTAGTATTATTATTGTAATCCGAAAGTGGTAAACTTATTATTATTAGGCTTTTTTCTGCAATTAATGCGGCCCGAACCGCTGCACGCAGAGACTCCAGTGAGGCGTCATTTCGAAGCCAGCGCCCACGAGAGGTGTGCTAAGTATTTTTCATGTCGATCCGATTTGTAGTTTTTTTTTAAAAAATCGCATTTTTAAAAAAAAATTTCCCATAGGAAATAATGGCGAACTTTCCATTACCCCCCACTTGACCTTCCAAAGATGGCAGCTATGCAAATGTACAGTGTCCATTTTAGGACATGATCATTTATCAAAGTCAAACAGAATAAAGTGACGATGACACCCTCTTGTCCCGTGTATGAAAAGTAAGTGCACCCCCAGGCCCGTGTGTGAAAAGTAAGTGCGTCCCGGCCCCCAAATCGGACCGTGAGTGACCCCGCCTCACAAATCGGACCCCGAGTGACCCCGACCCCAAATCGGACCCTGAGTGACCCCGACCCCAAATCGGACCCTGAGTGACCCCACCCCCCAAATCGGACCTTGAGTGACTCCATCCCCCAAATCGGACCCCGAGTGACCCCGCCCCCCAAATCGGACCCCGAGAGACCCCGCCCCCCAAATTGGACCCCGAGTGACCCCGCCCACCAAATCTGACCCAGAGTGACCCCGCCCACCAAATCGGACCCCGAGTGACCCCGCCCCCCAAATCGGACCCCGAGAGACCCCGCCCCCCAAATTGGACCCCGAGTGACCCCGCCCACCAAATCTGACCCAGTGACCCCGCCCACCAAATCAGACCGTGAGTGACCCCGCCTCACAAATCGGACCCCGAGTGACCCCGACCCCAAATCGGACCCTGAGTGACCCCGCCCCCCAAATCGGACCTTGAGTGACTCCATCCCCTAAATCGGACCCCGAGTGACCCCGCCCCCCAAATCGGACCCCGAGAGACCCCGCCCCCCAAATTGGACCCCGAGTGACCCCGCCCACCAAATCTGACCCAGAGTGACCCCGCCCACCAAATCAGACCCAGAGTGACCCCGCCCACCAAATCGGACCCAGAGGGAACCCGCCCATCAAATCGGACCCAGAGTGACCCCACCCACCAAATCGGACCTAGAGTGACCCCGCCCACCAAACCGGACCTAGAGTGACCCCGCCCACCAAATCGGACCCAGAGTGACCCCACCCACCAAATCGAACCCAGAGTGACCCCGCCCACCAAATCGGACCCAGAGTGACCAAGCCCACCAAACCAGTGCCTGAGGGGCACCCAAGTGTGAAAGTCTAGCAGGGGCAGCCCGGGCACCATTCCAAAGCACTATCTGTAGTTCCTTCAGGAAATACCCATCTAGTTATAGTGCTTTTGTAAAAAGCACTATATTGTTATTCCACCGTAGACAACTTCTTATTATTATTATTATTCAGTCCGCAATTAATGCGGCCCGAACCGCTGCACGCACAGACTCCAGTGAGGTGTCATTTCGAAGCTTGCGTTCCTGGCAGGTGTGCTAAGTATTTTTCGTGTCGATCGGATTTGTAGTTTTGGCGCAATTGGCGTTTGAAAATTTTGTCTCAATGCATTTCAATGGGGAAATGGCTGATTTCTGAGGCAATTTCAAAATAACTGCCAACTGCCACCTGGCTGATCAGCTCATTGATATGCGAAGTCAGACCCAGTTACTATGACAACGCCTACGAACTCTACATGACCCCACCAGGACACAGTTTTGCCAGATAATATCAGCTCTTAAAGTGACCCGCACACCAAATGTGACCCTGAGGTGCCCCGCCCACCAAATTGGACACAGAGTGACCCCGCCCACCAAATGTGACCCAGAGTGACCCCGCCCACCAAATGTGACCCAGAGTGACCCCGCCCACCAAATGTGACCCAGAGTGACCCCGCCCACCAAATGTGACCCAGAGTGACCCCGCCCACCAAATGTGACCCAGAGTGACCCCGCCCACCAAATGTGACCCAGAGTGACCCCGCTCACCAAATGTGACCCAGAGTGACCCCGCCCACCAAATGTGACCCAGAGTGACCCCGCCCACCAAATGTGACACAGAGTGACCCCGCCCACCAAATGTGACCCAGAGTGACCCCGCCCACCAAATCGGACCCAGAGTGACCCCGGCCACCAAATCGGACCCAGAGTGACCCCGGCCACCAAATCGGACCCAGAGTGACCCCGCCCTCCAAATGTGACCCAGAGTGACCCCGCCCACCAAATGTGACCCAGAGTGACCCCGCCCACCAAATGTGACCCAGAGTGACCCCGCCCACCAAATGTGACCCAGAGTGACCCCGCCCACCAAATGTGACCCAGAGTGACCCCCGCCCACCAAATCGGACCCAGAGTGACCCCGCCCACCAAATGTGACCCAGAGTGACCCCGCCCACCAAATGTGACCCAGAGTGACCCCGTCCACCAAATGTGACCCAGAGTGACCCCGCCCACCAAATGTGACCCAGAGTGACCCCGCCCACCAAATGTGACCCAGAGTGACCCCGCCCACCAAATGTGACCCAGAGTGACCCCGCCCACCAAATGTGACTCAGTGACCCCGCCCACCAAATGTGACCCAGAGTGACCCCGCCCACCAAATGTGACCCAGAGTGACCCCGCCCACCAAATGTGACCCAGAGTGACCCCGCCCACCAAATGTGACCCAGAGTGACCCCGCCCACCAAATGTGACCCAGAGTGACCCCGCCCACCAAATGTGACCCAGAGTGACCCCGCCCACCAAAGGTGACCCAGAGTGACCCCGCCCACCAAATGTGACCCAGAGTGACCCCGCCCACCAAATGTGACCCAGAGTGACCCCGCCCACCAAATGTGACCCAGAGTGACCCCGCCCACCAAAGGTGACCCAGAGTGACCCCGCCCACCAAAGGTGACCCAGAGTGACCCCGCCCACCAAATGTGACCCAGAGTGACCCCGCCCACCAAATGTGACCCAGAGTGACCCCGCCCACCAAATGTGACCCAGAGTGACCCCGCCCACCAAATCGGACCCAGAGTGACCCCGCCCACCAAATGTGACCCAGAGTGACCCCGCCCACCAAATGTGACCCAGAGTGACCCCGCCCACCAAATGTGACCCAGAGTGACCCCGCCCACCAAATGTGACCCAGAGTGACCCCGCCCACCAAATGTGACCCAGAGTGACCCCGCCCACCAAATGTGACCCAGAGTGACCCCTGCCCACCAAATCGGACCCAGAGTGACCCCGCCCACCAAATGTGACGCAGAGTGACCCCGCCCACCAAATGTGACCCAGAGTGACCCCGCCCACCAAATGTGACCCAGAGTGACCCCGCCCACCAAATGTGACCCAGAGTGACCCCGCCCACCAAATGTGACCCAGAGTGACCCCGCTCACCAAATGTGACCCAGAGTGACCCCGCCCACCAAATGTGACCCAGAGTGACCCCGCCCACCAAAGGTGACCCCGAGTGACCCCGCCCACCAAATGTGACCCCGAGTGACCCCGCCCACCAAATGTGACCCCGAGTGACCCCGCCCACCAAATGTGACCCCGAGTGACCCCGCCCACCAAATGTGACCCCGAGTGACCCCGCCCACCAAATGTGACCCCGAGTGACCCCGCCCACCAAATGTGACCCCGAGTGACCCCGCCCACCAAATGTGACCCAGAGTGACCCCGCCCACCAAATGTGACCCAGAGTGACCCCGCCCACCAAATGTGACCCAGAGTGACCCCGCCCACCAAATGTGACCCAGAGTGACCCCGCCCACCAAATGTGACTCAGTGACCCCGCCCACCAAATGTGACCCAGAGTGACCCCGCCCACCAAATGTGACCCAGAGTGACCCCGCCCACCAAATGTGACCCAGAGTGACCCCGCCCACCAAATGTGACCCAGAGTGACCCCGCCCACCAAATGTGACCCAGAGTGACCCCGCCCACCAAATGTGACCCAGAGTGACCCCGCCCACCAAATGTGACCCAGAGTGACCCCGCCCACCAAATGTGACCCAGAGTGACCCCGCCCACCAAATGTGACTCAGTGACCCCGCCCACCAAAGGTGACCCAGAGTGACCCCGCCCACCAAATGTGACCCAGAGTGACCCCGCCCATCAAATCGGACCCAGAGTGACCCCGCCCACCAAATGTGACCCAGAGTGACCCCGCCCACCCAATTGGACCCAGAGTGGCCCCGCCCACCAAATCGGTAACTATGGTGCCCCGCCCACCAAATCAGACCCAGAGTGGCCCCAACCACCAAATAGGCCCCTCAGGTGCCCCGCCCACCAAATCGGCCCCTGAGGGGCCCCGCCCACCAAACCAGCGCTTGAAGGGCACCCAAGTGTGAAAGTCTTGCAGGGGCAGCCCGAGCACCATTCCAAAGCACTATCTGTAGTTCCTTCAGGAAATACCCATCTAGTTATAGTGCTTTGGAACAAAGCACTATATTGTTATTCCACCGTCGTCAACTTATTATAGTGCTTTGGAACAAAGCACTATATTGTTATTCCACCGTCGTCAACTTATTATAGTGCTTTTGTAAAAAGCACTATATTGTTATTCCCCCGTAGACAACTTCTTATTCTTCTTCTTATTCTTATTATTATTAGGCTTTTTTCCGCAATTAATGCGGCCCGAACCGCTGCACGCACAGACTCCAGTGAGGTGTCATTTCGAAGCCAGCGTCCATGAGAGGTGTGCTAAGTATTTTTCGTGTCGATCGGATGTGTAGTTTTGGCGCAATTAACGTTTGAAAATTGTTTTTCTCTCATTGGAATGCATTGCCAATGCATTTCAATAGGGAAATTTAGCCATAAGGTATAATGGCTGATTACTGAGGCAATTTAAAAAATAACTGCCAACTGCCACCTGGCTGATCAGCTCATTGATATGCGAAGCCAGACCCAGTTACTATGACAACGCCTACGAACTCTACATGACCCCACCAGGACACAGTTTTGCCAGATAATATCAGCTCTTAAAGTGACCCGCACACCAAATCTGACCCTGAGGTGCCCAGTGCACCCCCGATCCCGTCTGTGAAAAGTAAGTGCACCCCCAGTCCCGTGTGTGAAAAGTAAGTGCACCCCCGTTCCTGGTGTGAAAAGTAAGTGCACCCCGGTCCCATGTGTGTGAAAAGTAAGTGCACCCCCGGTCCCTTGTGTGAAAAGTAAGTGCACCCCGATCCCGTTTGTGAAAAGTAAGTGCACCCCCAGTCCCGTGGGTGAAAATTAAGTGCACCCCAGTCCCGTGTGTGAAAAGTAAGTGCACCCCCGGTCCTGAGTGTGAAAAGTAAGCGCACCCCAGGTCCCGTAAGTGAAAAGTAAGTGCACCCTCGGTCCCGTGGGTGAAAAGTAAGTGCACCCCGGTCCCGTGTGTGAAAAGTAAGTGCATCCCTGGTCCCGGGTGTGAAAAGTAAGTGCACCCCCGGTCCCGTGGTTGAAAAGTAAGTGCACCCCCGGTCCCGTGTGTGAAAAATAAGGGCACCCTCGGTCCCGTGGGTGAAAAGTAAGTGCACCCCGATCCCGTGTGTGAAAAGTAAGTGCATCCCTGGTCCCGGGTGTGAAAAGTAAGTGCACCCCCGGTCCCGTGGGTGAAAAGTAAGTGCACCCCCGGTCCGGTGTGTGAAAAATAAGTGCACCCCAGTCCCATGGGTGAAAAGTAAGTGCACCCCCTGTCCCGTGGGTGAAAAGTAAGTGCACCCCCCCATGTGTGAAAAGTAAGTGCACTCCCGGTCCATGGGTGAAAAGTAAGTGCACCCCCGGTCCCGTGGGTGAAAAGTAAGTGCACCTCCGGTCCCGTGAGTGAAAAGTAAGTGCACCCCTGGTCCCGTGGGTGAAAAGTAATTGCACCCCCGGTCCCGTGGGTGAAAAGTAAGTGCACCCCCGGTCCCGTGGGTGAAAAGTAAGTGCACCCCCGTTCCCGTGAGAGAAAAGTAAGTGCACCCCCGTTCCCGTGTGTGAAAAGTAAGTGCACCCCCGATCCCGGGTGTGAAAAGTAAGTGCACCCCAGGTCCCGTGGGTGAAAAGTAAGTGCACCCCCAGTCCCATGGGTGAAAAGTAAGTGCACCCCCGCTCCCGTGGGTGAAAAGTATTGCACCCCGATCCCGTGTGTGAAAAGTAAGTGCACCCCCGGACTCGTGGGTGAAAAGTAAGTGCACCCCCGTACCCGTGGGTGAAAAGTAAGTGCACCCCCGATCCCAATCGGACCCAGAGTGACCCCGCCCACCAAATCGGACCCAGAGTGACCCCGCCCACCAAATCGGACCCAGAGTGACCCCGCCCACCAAATCGGACCCAGAGTGACCCCGCCCACCAAATCGGACCCAGAGTTACCCCGCCCACCAAATCGGACCCAGAGTGACCCCGCCCACCAAATCGGACCCAGAGTGACCCCGCCCACCAAATCGGACCCAGAGTGACCCCGCCCACCAAATCGGACCCAGAGTGACCCCGCCCACCAAATCGGACCCAGAGTGACCCCGCCCACCAAATCGGACCCAGAGTGACCCCGCCCACCAAATCGGACCCAGAGTGACCCCGCCCACCAAATCGGACCCAGAGTGACCCCGCCCACCAAATCGGACCCAGAGTGACCCCGCCCACCAAATCGGACCCAGAGTGACCCCGCCCACCAAATCGGACCCAGAGTGACCCCGCCCACCAAATCGGACCCAGAGTGACCCCGCCCACCAAATCGGACCCAGAGTGACCCCGCCCACCAAATCGGACCCAGAGTGACCCCGCCCACCAAATCGGACCCAGAGTGACCCCGCCCACCAAATCGGACCCAGAGTGACCCCGCCCACCAAATCGGACCCAGAGTGACCCCGCCCACCAAATCGGACCCAGAGTGACCCCGCCCACCAAATCGGACCCAGAGTGACCCCGCCCACCAAATCGGACCCAGAGTGACCCCGCCCACCAAATCGGACCCTGAGGGGCCCCGCCCACCAAATCGGACCCAGTGTGACCACGCCCACCAAATCGGACCCTGAGGGGCCCCGCCCACCAAATCGGACCCTGAGGGGCACCGTCCACCAAATCGGACCCTGAGGGGCCCCGCCCACCAAATCGGACCCTGAGGGGCCCCGCCCACCAAATCGGACACTGAGGGGCCCCACCCACCAAATCAGCGCCTGAAGGGCACCCAAGTGTGAAAGTCTTGCAGGGGCAGCCCGGGCACCATTCCAAAGCACTATCTGTAGTTCCTTCAGGAAATACCCATCTAGTTCTTATTATTATTCTTATTATTAGGCTTTTTTCTGCAATTAATGCGGCCCGAACCGCTGCACGCACAGACTCCAGTGAGGTGTCATTTCGAAGCCAGCGTCCATGAGAGGTGTGCTAAGTATTTTTCGTGTCGATCGGATTTGTAGTTTTGGCGCAATGTGCGATTGAAAATTGTTTTTCCCTCATTGGAAAGCATTGTCAATGCATTTCAATAGGGAAATTTTGCCATAAGCTATAATGGCTGATATCTGAGGCAATTTAAAAAATAACTGCCAACTGCCACCTGGCTGATCAGCTCATTGATATGCGAAGTCAGACCAAGTTACTATGCCAACGCGTACAAACTCTACATGACCCCACCAGGACACAGTTTTGCCAGATAATATCAGCTCTTAAAGTGACCTACCCACCAAATTGTTACCTGAGGTGTCAGCCCACCAAATCGGACCGAGTGACCCCGCCCACCAAATTGGACCCAGAGGGTAAGTGCACCCCCGCCCCGTGTGTGCAAAAGTAAGTGCACCCCTTGTGTATGCAAAACTAAGTTCACCCCCACCCCAAGTGTATAAAAGTAAGTGCACCCCCGCCCTGTGTGTGCAAAAGTAACTGCACCCCCGCCCCCGTGTGTGCAAAAGTAAGTGCACCCCCGCCCCCGTGTGTGAAAAGCAAGTGCGCCCCCGGCCCTGGATGTGCAAAAGTAAGTGCACCCCCGACCCCGTGTGTGAAAAGTAAGTGCGCCCCCGGCCCCGGATGTGCAAAAGTAAGTGCACCCCCGGTCCCAGTTGTGCAAAAGTAAGTGCGCCCCTGCCCCCGTGTGTGCAAAAGTAAGTACGCCCCCGCCCCCGTGTGTGCAAAAGTAAGTGCACCCTGCCCCGTGTGTGAGAAGTAAGTGCGCCCCCGGCCCAGGATGTGCAAAAGTAAGTGCGCCCCCGGCCCCGGGTATGCAAAAGTAAGAGCTCCCCGGCCCCGGGTGTGCAAAAGTGTGCCCCGGGTGTGCAAAAGTAAGTGTGCCCCGGGTGTGCAAAAGTAAGTGTGCCCCGGGTGTGCAAAAGTAAGAGCGCCCCGACCCCATGTGTGCAAAAGTAAGTGCGCCCCCGGCCCCGGGTGTGCAAAATTAAGTGCGCCCCCGGCCCCGGAAGTGCAAAAGTAAGTGCACCCCCGGTCCCAGGTGTGCAAAAGTAAGTGCGCCCCTGCCCCCGTGTGTGCAAAAGTAAGTACACCCCCGCCCCCGTGTGTGCAAAAGTAAGGGCACCCTGCCCCGTGTGTGAGAAGTAAGTGCGCCCCCAGCCCAGGATGTGCAAAAGTAAGTGCGCCCCCGGCCCCGGGTATGCAAAAGTAAGTGCGCCCCAGCCCCGGGTGTGCAAAAGTAAGTGTGCCCCGGGTGTGCAAAAGTAAGTGCGCCCCGGGTGTGCAAAAGTAAGTGCGCCCCGGGTGTGCAAAACTAAGTGCGCCCCGGGTGTGCAAAACTAAGTGGGCCCCGGCTGTGCAAAAGTAAGTGCGCCCCGGGTGTGCAAAAGTAAGAGCGCCCCCGACCCCATGTGTGCAAAAGTAAGTGCGCCCCCGGCCCCGGGTGTGCAAAATTAAGTGCGCCCACGGCCCCAGGTGTGAAAAGTAAGTGCACCCCCGGTCCCGGGTGTGAAAAGTAAGTGCACCCCCAATTCTGTGGGTGAAAAGTAAGTGCACCACCGCTCCCATGGGTGAAAAGGAAGTGCACCCTCGG